>NC_044036.1:221710977-222024981 GCF_901765095.1 Microcaecilia unicolor | reverse complement strand
CCTGCTGACAAGTCCTCACATTTAGACTTAAGGCTGAAAATAATTGTGCATGTCAGATTTTTAAAATTATTTTTAAAGAACCTTTCTGGGTGCTCAGTAGCCCAATATGCTGCTGCATTCAGGATGATATCAAAAGTCAGAGCTGAGAGTAGCAGTATATCATCTGGTTACAGCATCCCCCTTTCCAGAATGACTGTAATGGTACCACCCACCCTTATATGTCAGAGACCCTTAATGATTGGTGTGGTGTGGTGGATTACAGGCTGTCATGTGAGAAGCTATTCTTTTGATTAAGGCTCAGCCTTTACACCTACTCAATTTGTGCTTTGTGTAAAGCCTCCCTTGACTTTTCAATTTGTGTCCAGTATGAAATAAATGTGGACAGAAGTTTTACCCATCCCTCTGCCTGCTATTTAATGAAAGAATTGAGTAGTCACTTGATCCTGATGCTGAAGCCCAACTCAGGAGATGAACTACTAGAGGAGTGCTGTGTACTAGATTATTCCTATTATGAGGTATCTGTGTGCAAGTGGATCCCCGAAAGAAGAGACAGATTCAGAAGGGAATAGGATTACTTTGGTACATAGGAAACCATTTGTCCCCAAAAGACATAGATAAAGGAAGAGCATTAAACCTCAGAACAAAAAAGCTACCTGAAAGCAGTAATTGTTTTGCACTTATGTTCAGTAAAGAGATTTATAGCACTCCATCTGTTTCTGAGTGATTGTTGAAGCGACTTCTACACCAGGGCCTTGATCGGAATTCCCCCTGCCCCCACTTCTTCCTGGAAAGAACGTGCTCCCTTAGAGAAGAATATGTGTGCATTAAGAAGGGAGAAATCCAGGAAAATATGAATGTTCTGTGGGGGCCCTGAGGTGTGAATCTGTTGATGCACCACCCCACTACCGGGATGCTCCCCTTACATACTGATTACAGTACATCATGTATGATCATTTAAATTATATAAATATGATTATTGTACATCTGGCAAGTGGCAACACTGAAGGCCATAAGATAAACTTGCTGGTATAGTTTTCTTGCTTAGTTTTGGGGGACAGAGGTTGGGGGGGGGGGGGGGGGCAACCAATTCAGCAGCAGAACCTGGAGCATTTGGGGAGATGCCACTTTCCCAGCCACTCCCCCCAATTACTCCTATGCTGCCTGGCCATGCCATGTTCATACACTACTTTTTCTGATTAGTCAGTCAGTTTGAGTGACAGTCTCAGCAGGCCCTTTCATATAGAAGTTTTGTTAGTTCAACTCTGTGTTTTATGAAATGTGGGTTGTATCTGACCTGATAATAAGGAGAACCAAGCCATGGGCATGGCCTATCCTGCTAACCTAGGTCTAGATTTAGCTTGAAAACTACAAAGTTACACAATCAAATTTCTGAGCTGCAGCTTTTAAATTTTAGCTCAATGCTGTTGTTGCTTCCTGATTCAAATCACAGCTGACTTGGCTGGAGCAGCAGGGCAGAGTATGATTCTGCTTGCAGAGCGCTTCCTGAATGTGGGAGGCTATCGTGTGAGCCCAGGGCTGGATTGCGTAGGTTGTTTAATCATCTTAGAGATAAAAGGTTTTATCCTCCTCACAAAATCCTGCAGTTTGTGGATGAGCAGGGGAAATCCCAGTCCAATATAACAGTAACACTAACTGTGAGTATGCTGCTGACATACAGGCAAGTTGCAGTCACTTGGGGGTCAATTTTATAACAGTCCACCAAACCTGTGCATCAGATATGCATATACAAAGGGTAATTCTATAATCTAGGTGCCCGCATTTATACGCCACTTGCACGTGTAAATGTCTAGAATACTAGCCAGTTATGTGTAAGTGTATAGTGTGATAACCCTGAGTCCTGTGCTCCTTCAGCCCTTGGCAGTTTCCCAACACTCCCAGCCTTGTAGTTCTCACAAGTTCAGGTCAGGGCCGTAAAGTGATCTGGGCCAGGTTTCCCCCCTGGAATTGGCCTTCAAGAGGCTTCCCATTCCATCTCACTTCCTTCTGCTTTCCCAGTAGAGTTAGGAGTGCCTTTCTCTGTGTAATCCATAACTTCTATACTTGAAAGAGAGAGCCTCCTCCCTCTTCTGGTTCAAGCCGGTCTGTCTTCAGCTGAGCTGAAAAGAACTCTTCACCTCAGTGGCGTAGGAAGGGGGGGAGGGAGGGGTGGTCTGCCCCGGGTGCACGCGCTCGGGGGGGGGGGGGGCGCCGCAGAGGGGGGGGGGGGCGCCGTGCTGCCCCCGGGGGGGGGGGGGTGCCATTAGCCCTCGCTACGGCACTGCTTCACCTCCACTTCCCTTGAGAGGAGGCATCACATATTGTTTCTTTACCCAAGGGAACTGGGCTTCATCCTCAGAGCCCCCCACTGGTGACCACCTGGGGTAAGTTTGGCTCTATTCCAGAAGCAATTACCCTCTTCCTTTCTCCCTGAAGGCATCCTAGGTCTTCCTTCCCTCCCTCTAGGGCCCAGAGCCTTTTCCCTGGAGATGGGTTTCTCAGGAACTCAGCCCCTAGAGGCAGGGCCGCCGAGAGGGGGGGGGGGGGCAAAATTCCATGGGTCCAGACCTCCAAGGGGGGGGGGGGTCCAATGCCGGGGTCTCTCTCTCTCCTGCTCCTGACAGGGCTCGAGTGATCGCATCCTGACAGGAGCAGAAGAGAGAAAACTCCGGCGCCGGGCCCCTCTTGGAGGCTGGGGAGGTCCTGAAGCTTCCTCCAGCACTGTTCTTCTGTCCATTGCTGAGCGGCTGCTTTTTCTCTTAGGCACAGGCAATCAGGGCTGAAGACATCTTCTGCTGGTGGGGCCTCGGGACCCTCACCAGCTAAGGTATTTCAATTCAATCCTGTTGCAGCAGCGATTGGGGGGCAGCAGCGATCGAGGGGCAGCAACGGACGATGAATGTTAGGGGGGGGGGCAGCAGCGGCTCTGCCCTGGGCCCAGCAGCGGTGGCCCTGCCCCGGGCCTAGTTCAGTCTCTCGGCGGCCCTGCCTAGAGGGGATCACTGTCTCATCAGAGATTCCCCCCCCCCCCCTTCAAGCTATTGTGACTCTCTGATTCGCTCTTTTCCCCCTCAGAATAGTCCGCAATATGTGAGAGGGCATCGGTGTTGCCATGTAATTTACCAGCTTGATGGTATATTTGGAAAGAAAAAGCCTACAGATCCAAATACCATCTGGTGAGGCAGACGTTGTGGCTTTTCATTTCCTGTAGCCATTTCAAAGGGGTGTGATCTGTTATTAGTGTGAAGATACGACCTTGTAGGTAATATTTTAAGGATTCCACTGCCCACTTTACGGCCAGGCATTCCTTCTCTCTAGTAGCGTAATGTCTCTCTGGAGGCAATAATTTCCTGCTTAGGAATAAGACCGGGTGTTCCTTCCCCTTGAACTCCTGTGATAGCATGGCCCCAAAACCTCTATCTGATGCATTCGTTTGCAATAGGAAGAGTTTGCTACATCTACTCCTTTCAATATGGGTTCCTTACAGAGACTATCCTTGTTTCCTAAATGATTGCTTCTCTTTTTCTGTCCACACCAACTGGTTTTGTTTTTTTTTAAGCATATCTGAAAGGGGGCTGGAGTCTTCTCCAAACCTAGGGATAAATCTCTGTAATGTGCTATCAAGCCAAGGAAGCTCCTAAGTTGTTTTTTGGTTTGGGGCAGAGGGGACGCCTGAATGCTGCTGATGTTATCCAGTAATGGCTTTATCACTTTTCCAAATAGCCTAGGTACTTAACTTCTTTGTTTGCAAAAACACATTTTGTTGGGGTTATATGTCAGGCCTGCCTTCAGTAAAGACTGTAAAATGGCCCCTACCCGGGGTAAATGGGATTCCTAGTCCAAGCAAAAAATAATATCGTCCATGTAGGCCACGGCGTATTCCTGGTTCCGCCTATGGATATGATCGGCCAGTCTTTGGCTACATACAGCAGTCCCATTTAAGCAAAAGGACATTCTTTTAAATTGGAATAATCCTATGGGGGTTCTAAAAGTGGTGTTTGGCTTAGCCTCCTAGGTTAGAGGAATATGCCAATACCCCTTTGTAAGGTCAAACATAGTAAGGTATTGGGCTTGACCCAGTTTATCTAACAACTCATCTATTAGTGGCATGGGGTAGGCATCAAATCTAGAAATAGCATCAACTTACCTGAAATCTATACAGAATCTTTGAGATCCATCTGGTTTGGGCACTAGGACCACCAAACTGGACCAGAAGCCACGTGATTCTTCAATGATTCTCATCTCCTTATCTCCTCCACCTGGGAAGTCATTTCTTGCCAGTGGGTATCAGGTAACCTACATGGTCTTTGATGTATTATTCTTCCTGGCTCAGTGTGTTCGTCATGGGTAATGAGATGGGTCTCCCTAGGAACTGGAGAATATCCTGAAATTCCATTAACAGGGCTTCTACTTCTCCTTTTTGTCTAGGCGTTAGGGCTGAACCAATGACCAGGCCCCCTTTTCATACATATCAGCAGGGGTCCTGAGTTCTCCTACATATCCTCTCATGCTGGGGCTATTGGTGCCTCCTGCTCTCGCCAGGGTCTGATTAGATTAATTTGGTAGATTTGTCATCTACCTCTATCATTTATCACTTTCATAGGACCATGGATCTGCCTTTTGCTTTACAACTTAATGGCCCTTCCTGGAAGCCTCTAACCCTAGTTGCTCTGTTGTAGTGCCCCTTTTGGCTTCCTGACTCCTTCTCCAAGATTAACTTGGCATACTTGGAGATTCGCCTTAGCGTATCCCGTAATTCCCTCAAGTAGGTGTCACGGTGGTGACTGTTTCCTTGTCTGTGCTCACCTCGCCCTCTGGTGGCTTGAACCAGTGGCTGCTATGAACTGTCACACGTTCCAGACTTCAGCCCAGTCTGGACTGGATCTTCCAGGCTGCCAGACTTGCTTTTCTTGTTTGTGCCTGAACAGCACCCGTAGCTGCCTTGTGATTCCTGCAGCTGAACTTCAGCTGCTGATGGGCTTTATTAGCCACATGGAAACTTCTGTGTTTGCCTTTGCATTGTCTAAGGTCCCTGGTATGTGGGTGTGCTTTGTGCATTTCTGCCTAGTCCAGTTCTAGTCTGAGTTCTTGCCTGGTTCTAGTTTGTTTGTGTGTAGTTAGCTTTGGTTTTATTGCTTAGTTCCTAGTCTTGTTTCTGGTCTGCATTTCCTTGTCTTGTGTTTGTGTTCCTTTTTAGTGCTGCTTGGCAGCTTTCAGTCCTAACTCTCACCTGTCCTGTGTTTCTGTCTTAGTGGCTGCCTGGCAGCTTTTAGTCCTGACTCTGTTGTGTGTTTCCTGTTGGTATCCAGTTCCTGCCCTGTCCTGTAGTCCTGCCGGCTGCCTGCACCCAGGGGCTCAACTCCTGGGGAACGGCGGTCAAGCGCAGGTGAAGTCTAGCTGTTCCTGCTCTGCCTGTCCCAGCTTGTTTGCCTCTGCTGCAACTCCAGTCTGGGGTTCTAGTCCTGTTCTGCCTTGCCTCTGGTTTGGGGGTGGTTTTGCCTGCCACTGCCACTCCACGGCAGTGGTCCAAGGGCTCACGTACCCTGTGCTTCCGTGAGAAGCCTGACAGTAGGTTATTCTGGGGGTCTCCTTCCCACTCCTCCCATTGTTATTGTAAGTTGTCCAGAATTCCCTGGGGCAGTTGTCCATACAATAATTCATAGGAAGAAACCCCTAAGGAAGTCTGCACATGTTTCCTGTGAGCATAAAGTGTGAAGGGTAACAGTTGATCCCACTCCTCATACCTTCTGTTTACCTTTTCCTTAACATGGTCTTTAGGATTTTGTTAAAATGTTCCACTCTGTCGTTGGTTTGGGAGTGGCAGGAAGAGGTAGTGCTATTGATACTAAAGGCTTCCCAAAGCTGTTTTAGAATTTTCAACTTGAAATTGGTCCCCTGTTTGACTACTTCACCTGCAATCACTCTGGTGGACGTGGAATGGAGGGGTATAACTCACGGGAACTGAATGGCCCTGTCCATAATTACCAGAATGTACAGGAATTCTCTTGGGGTTTTGATGTGAGGGCCAATAATATCCATGGCCAGGCTAAGTAGCGGTTCCTTTCTAAACGGAAGGGGTTGCAAGGGGGCATGCAGAGGGTATCTATCCAACCTCTGGCATTGAGGACAACTCTGGAAATATCTTTGTACCTCCCAATGCACCCCTGGCCAATAGAATCTCTCTTGAATTTGTCTTAATGTATTCTGTACCTCTTTATACCTGTCTAGAGGGTGCTAAATGCCCTAGGGATTATTAACTGTTGCCTAACTGTCTTGTCTTCCCTTATTTCCCTATACAGTAGGTCCTGGTCGAACAGAACCTGGGATAACCCGGAGACTGCTCCTTTTCTGTTTGCTCAAACTCCCATTTTAGATCAGGGTCAAATTTCTGTTACTGTGCGAAGGTGGGAAACTTCCCTGCCACTTCTTTAACCACCCAGGGCATTTCCTGTCCTGTCTGCAGTCCTTTTAAAGTGATGGCCCATTCTTGTCTTTCACTTTTCCTTATCTCCTTTATTTATTTATTTCCATTTTGCTCACACCTTTTCAGTAGTAGCTCAAGGTGAGTTACATTCAGGTACACTGGATATTTCTCTGTTCCAGGAGGGCTCACAATCTAAGTTTGTACCTGAGGCAATGGAGGGTTACATGACTTGCCCAAGATCTTGTCCTTTATTTTTCACTTTTTCCCTGGGGGCCCGATTACATCTCCCTGAGAGGGGAATATGTCGCCTATGGACTTCTCCACAGGACTGCTCTCCTCCACCTTTGCATTTTGGGCCTTGGTAGTCACCATTCCCTGCATACTATCCTTAAAAGGGATACAATCTCTTCCCAGACCAGCTCATTGGGTAACTTAGGAAGAACAGCTGCATTATGTCTGCCTTTAAAATGGGGGCTTTGAATCCTGATTTGGATAACAGGATACCCCATGATGGCCCCATACATGCACTTTATTTTTATGGTATCTGTTTTCTCCCTCCTTTATCTTGGCCCTCACCTGGTTCCACAGGGTGCAGGACATCATTGACTGGTTTGCTCCTAAGTCCAGTAAGGCCCACAAGAGATACCCTTCACCAGGATCTCATGAGAAAAAAAAGCTTCCAACTCTTCCTCACTTCTCCCCCATGAATCCCATCTTCTTCTTGCAGTGCCTATGCATGTGGCCAACTTTCCCACAATAACACCTTCCTCTCCTGTTTTTTCGTTCCTTGGTCAGTCTCCCCTCCTTTTATGGGCTCTCCGCTTTTTGCCTCCCAGAATGGGTAGCTACCTACCCCAGCTGCAGAGACACCAAGGGTGGCCTATCCCAATGCTGGAGATTTACCTCCACAATGCTGGAGATTGAATGCCAAATATGTGAGATTTTTCTCGCGAGCTCCAGCCATAACTTATACTATCTCCAAAGCTCTGTTATCTTGCTGAAGCTTCCTCAGCATTAAAACTTCCAAATAATTTCACAGGAGTGAAACACATCCATCTGATGCATGTCTTTAATGAACAGAAGTGCCTGATAAATATTAGATACTGGACTTCAAAAACCAAAGCACCAAGCATTTCCCCTGGCTACATTCCAAGGTATGGTAAATGATACCTTTTTGTCTTACAACTACCTGAACTGCTCAGATCATCTCCTCCTCCCCTCTCCATTGCCTGCAGTAATTCCAAGCCTGCATATTGAATATTTATTTATTTATTTATTATTACATTTATATCTCACATTTTCCCACTGATAGCAGGCTCAAAGTGGCTTACATAAATCTGTAGTAAGGCTACAGTGCAAGAAGAACAATTATACAAATTGAGAATAAGATATAAAAATAATTAAACAGCAAAAAGGCAAGAGATAATAACAGGTAATTGTTGTCCTTCGATCTTAATTTATAGTTAATTCATGTTAAGTTAAACCTGGGGAATAAGCCTTCTTAAACAATACTGATTTCAATAATTTTCAGACGTTTAGGTAGTTCTGGGTAGATTTTACTGATTTGGGTAGAGCATTCCATAGTTGAGTGCCTATCCAGCTTATTTTCGAAAGAGAAAGACGCCCATATTTCGACCCAAATCGGGAGATGGGCGTCTTTCTCCCATGGGCGAACAAATCGGTATAATTGAAAGCTGATTTTGGTCGTCTTCAACTGCACTCCGTCGCAGGAACGAACAAAGTGGATGGGGGCGTGTCGGAGGCGTGGTGAAGGTGGGACTGGGGTGTGGTTATCGGCCAAGGAGAGATGGGCGTCTTCAGCTGATAATCGAAACAAGAAGGGCGTTTTTGACGAGAATTTGGTTCGCTTTATTTGGACCCTTTTTTTTCAGGTCCAAGTCCCTAAAAAGTGCTCCAACTGACCAGATGACCACCAGAGGGAATCGGGGATCACCTCCCCTGACTCCCCCAGTGGTCACTAACCCCCTCCCACCAAAAAAACCCACTTTACAAACTTTGTTCCCAGCCTGTATGCCAGCCTCAAATGCCGTACCCACCCCCATGACAGCAGAATGTGTTCTATCGTGTGACAGCCTTTCCCTGGTTCTGATGTGGCTCTCGGGTGAGTGTGACACCTTTTCTGTTATGCGCACTGCAGAGTCACATCAGCAATGCATTGTGGTGGGTGTAGGGTATTGGGCTCTGTGATTCTCATGCTCACGATGTTGGTAGTTGGTAGGCTCTACTCCCATGGTGCTTTTCCCCCTGCTTACTGGGTCAGAGTGTGCCCTGTTTTGTTTGGTCCATGAGGTAGTGGCCATTTGTGTAAGCCAGTTTTAGCTCCCTTTCATGTGTTACCCACGTTACTGAAAGTGGCCATTGTACAGCATTCTGCCAGCTCTGACCTATTGCTAATCTCAGTACCAGGGAGACTCTTTGCCAGTGGGGCACAACCTCTGATCTGCAGTTAACTGTGAGTAAATGTGCTTATTCAAATAAAGGACGTTTTCGGAGACATTAGTCTTCAGGTGTCAACAGCAACAAGTCCTAGAGGCCTGCGTGTATGCAGGTCCTGGAGCACTTTTAGTGGGTACCGCCGTGCACTTCAGCAGGCGGACCCAGGCCCATCCCTGGAAAGTGTTACCTGTAACACTTGTGCTGGTAAATCGGAAGCCTCCAAAACCCACTGTACCCACATGTAGGTGCCCCCTTCACCCCTTAGAGCTATGGTAGTGTTGTACATTTGTGGATAGTGGGTTTTGGGGGAGGGGTTGGGGGCTCAGCACCCGTGGTAAGGGAGCTATGCATGTGGGAGCTGTTTCTGAAGTCCACCGCACTGACCTCTAGGGTGCCCAGTTGGTGTCCTGGCCCCTCCCACGACCAAATGGCTCGGATTAGGACGTTTTTGAGCTGGCCGGTTTTAGTTTCCATTATCGCTTAAAAAAAAAACAAAAACGCCCAGCTCAGAAAGGAAAAAATCTATGGCATTTGGTCCGTACAAACCATATTTTTGGAAAAAAAAAAAAAAGACGTCCATTTTTTTCGAAAATACGGTCTGTCCCTCCTCTTCATTTACCCGTTTTTGGACATAGACGCCCATGGAGATAGGCGTTCGCGTTCGATTATGTCCCTCCACGTATGTAAAGTTGGAAGCGTAAATTGATTTGTATTTAAGGCCATTACAGTCTGGGTAGTGTAAGTTCAGATATGACCTTGAGGTACTGGATCTGTTTCTGGGTGGTAAGTCAATTAACTCGAGCATATATTCTGGGACTTCATCAAAGATTATCCTGTGGATTAGTGTGTATATTGTAAAGACTACTCATTCTGTAATGTGGAGCCAGTGCAGAATTTTTCAAAGTGGTTTTGCAGATTCAAATTTGGGTTTTCCAAAGATCAGTCTAGCCGCTGTATTTTGAGCCGTTTGTAGTTTCCTGAGTAGCTGTTCCTTGCATCCTGCATATATAACGTTGCAGTAATACATCTGACAAGACCATAGATTGCGGAAGACGTCGCGAGGAAAAAATAATCATTTGAGTCTCCACATTGAATAAAACATTTTCTTTATGGTGTTGTTTACTTGAGTCTCCAATGTTAAATGTCGATCAATTGTGATCCCTAGAAGTTTCAAACTATCTGAGATTGGTAAAGAAAGGTTGGGAGTATTTAAAGTGGTAGGATTATATTTGTTATATTGAGACGATAGAATTAAACAATGGGTCTTTATAGTAACATTGTAGAGGATGGCAGATAAAGACCTGTATCCAGTCTGACCAACAAGATAAACTCGTTATACGTGATACTTTATATGCATACCTGACCTTGATTTGTCCTAGCCTTTTTCAGGGCACAGACGTCTGCCCCGAACTAGCTTTGCTTCCCAATTACCACTAAGCTTCTATGGAGCCATTCCTTCTGAATAGGATTCTTTTGTGTTTATCCCATACATTTTTGAATTCTGTTACTGTTTTCATCTCCACCATCTCCCGCAGGAGGGCATTCCAAGTATCTACCACCCTCTTCGTGAATAAGAGAACTAACTGGATTTGTAACCGTGAGAGCCACACTGTGGCCCAATGTTCGCCATAAACTCTCCTGTCAAAGCCGCACAACTGACTATGAAAGAACAGCAGCCTGTTAGAGGAACCCAAGGAATGCTTAAGGTCAATTCTCTCCAAATACTTGACCTGCTCAGCTCTGTACTTATAACCATACTTCAAACAGCAAACGAAGGATATCAACAACACTATAACATGAGAGCTACATTGTGGCCTCTTGCGCAATATAAACTCTCCCTACTGCTGCACAACTGACTTTGGAAGAATGGCAGCTTAAATGAGGAACCCTACCTAATTACAGCAAGTCATAGCGTCATTTTGAAGTGTGCCACACAGGCACATCCACACCTCCCCACCATCGATAGCTTCTACCTTCAAGGAGAACTCAGTTCTGAAATCTTTAACAGCACATGTTTAAAACTGATAAAGAGCACTAAACCTGATAGACTGTGAGGCTCATTTTCAAAGCACTTAGCCTCCCAAAGTTCCATAGAAACCTATGGAACTTAGCCTCCCAAAGTGCTTTGAAAATATGCCTCTTAATCTAGCTCAAAAAGCTAACACCATGAAGTGGTTCACATGGATTTGCTTAGCCCTCTTGAGCATGTTGGGTGGCAACCTACCAGATAATTTAGTGCCTAATCCTATTCCCTTAATCTATAATCAGTCTAGAAAACCCTGTTCTAAGAAACACCCTAATTGTAATGTCAGATTGGCTAGACAATGACAATATATACCATCGGAATACTACTATGGTTACAGACCAGAACAAACTGGCTAACATTTGACGGCCTAAAAAACCTCGCTACTTTTGCAATTAATCAAACAACTCTCCCCTTTGGAACACAAGTCTTAACTCACTTCTGTCCCAGCCATCTGTATCAACGCTAGATCTGTGGGTAACAAGGCTCTCTTACTCAGGGGTCTGCTAGAATCTTAAGATCTGGGCTTTCTGTGTATCTCAGAAACATGGCTCACAGAAGTTGATAATCCGATACTACCTCACATCTATCCACCCGGTTATGGTATTCTTCATTCTCTGAGACAGGGTAAAATAGGAGCAGACTTGCTCTTATCTTTAAGAGTTTTTTCCACTTGTCTTTACTTAGTTCTGGGTTTTTCCCTGAACTGGAATATATGATATGCAATTTCTGCAATGATCCAAAAGAGGCAAATCAAATCGCCCTACTCCTCATTTATCATCCTCCGGGAGCTTGGTCCAAAGCAGAACCACTACTTGTAGAGATTACTTCCTCTGCCATGTCACAATTCTCAAGGATTATCTTCCTGGGAGACTTAATTCTACACTTGTAAAATGTGCTCCAATGTCCACAACTTCAAATCATTCCTGAAGGACTGCGAACTAACTACATTCTCCAAGGGTGCATCTCATGAAAAAGGACATATGTAAGACTTCATGACGTCCGATCCTAATAGCTTGATTAGTTCATTCAAATGGAAGCCAGTACCATGGTCTGACCATTTCCAACTGGATTTCACCATTGATATCTGTATGTCGAGTTTAACCAGACACAAGTTATCCAAACTCATCCAAACCAGAGGTAAAACCAAAGAGGCCACTTTCTAGTGGAATTGGAAAAGGTGCAGTGAAGGGCGACTAAAATGATAGCGGGGATGGGACGACTTCCCTATGAAGGCTAGGGCTTTTCAGCTTGGAGAAGAGACGGCTGAGGGAAGATATGATAGAGGTATATAAAATAATGAGTGGAGTGGAACAGGTAGATGTGAAGCATCTGTTCACGCTTTCTAAAAATACTAGGACTAGGGGGCATGTGTATTACAGTGTAGTAAATTTAAAACAAATCGGAGAAAATTTTTCTTCACCCAATGCGTAATTATACTCTGGAATTCGTTGCCGGAGAACGTGGTGAAAGCGGTTAGCTTGACAGAGTTTAAAAAGGGGTTTAGATGGTTTCCTAAAGGACAAATCCATAAACTGCTACTAAATGGACTTGGGAAAAATCCACAATTCCAGGAATTGTACGTTTGTACGTTTGGGAAGCTTGCCAGGTGCCCTTGACCTGGATTGACCACTGTCGTGGACAGGATGCTGGGCTCGATGGACCCTTTGTATTTTCCCAGTGTGGCATTACTTATGTACTTATGTACTTAACAGATTCCCTCACTTCCACATCTCCTATACATGGTTCGATCAAATCTCGCTGGGACACCAAGGTGAAAGCTGTACTAGACAAAATTGATCCATTTGTCACTAAAAAGGTCAAGACATCCAGAAATTCATCATGGTTTACGGAGGAACTATCCATCATAAAAGAAGGAATGTCGACGCCTTGAAAAGCAATGGAGAAAGAACAAAGAAAAATCCAAATGGAAGTAAGCCTTCCGATGCTATAAAAAAAAGGTAGATGACTCAACATCAATACTATAGCTGTCGTGTCTCTCGCGCTTGCCGCGCTCTCGAGGACCTTGGCATACCTTCAGGCTTCTTCCCCGGGAGTGCGGGGTTTGTGAGTCCATAGGCCACTACCGTGGAGCGGCAGTGGCAGGCAAAATCACCTTCCAGGTAGAGAGGAAACAAGACTGGACTGGAACTCCGGACTGGAGTGCTACACCGGAACACTCGGAACTGGAACGCACCGGACGGGTGCGCACTGGAGTGGGGCCCGCTGGACTGGACACACTGGAGTGGCCCCACTGGACTGGAACATACAGGAGTGAAACCCGCTGGACTGGAACACACTGGAGCGGAACCCGCGGAACTGGAACACCCTGGACCTAGGCTTCACCTACACTTGACTGCCTTTCCCCGAGGGTTGAGCCCTAAGGTTCTGGCAGCCGGTAGGACTTACAGGAACAGCAGGAATGAAGATCCAGGAGTGCCCCCTGGCACCTAGGCGAAGGCAAGGCAGACAAGCAGGGACTGTCCGGGCTCTGGCAGTCGGCAGGAATCAACACAATGACTAGTAAACTGTACCCAGGCTAATAGGACCGCTATACCTAGGCAAACCAGTCATACACAGGAACATACACAGAGCAAACTCAGCTGGTGTATAGCCTTCCAAGTCTCCTAACAACTAAGCTGTGCCCAAGCTAACAAGTCATGCACTGGAAACAACACAGACACTAGCAAAGCTTTACACAGGCTACAAGCCACACGGTGCCTAAGCTGGCTAGTCAAGTATTAGGAACAAACCCAGGGAACTAGCAAAGCTATGCACAGGCTACAAGCCAGACGGTGCCTAAGCTGGCTAGTCTGCACTAGGAACAAACACAGAGAACTAGCAGAGCTATGCACAGGCTACAAGCCACACGGTGCCTAAGCTGGCTAGTCTACACTAGGAACAATCACAGTCTTGGGATAGTGGCTAGCAAGGGCGGCTAGTCTAACACTAGGAACAAACACAGAGAACTAGCAGAGCTATGCACAGGCTACAAGCCAGACGGTGCCTAAGCTGGCTAGTCTACACTAGGAACCAACACAGTCTTGGGATAGTGGCTAGCAAGGGCGGCTAGTCTAACACTAGGAACAAACACAGTCTTGGATAGTGGCTAGCAAGGGCGGCTAAGCTAACACTAGGAACAAACACAGTCTTGGGATAGTGGCTAGCAAGGGCGGCTAGTCTAACACTAGGAACAAACACAGTCGTGGGATAGTGGCTAGCAAGGGCGGCTAGTCTAACACTAGGAACAAACACAGTCTTGGGATAGTGGCTAGCAAGGGCGGCTAGTCTAACACTAGGAACAAATGCAGAGAACTAGCAGAGCTATGCACAGGCTACAAGCCAGACGGTGCCTAAGCTGACTAGTCATACACGGGAAACAAACACAGAGAACTAGCAGAGCTATGCACAGGCTACAAGCCACATGGTGCCTAAGCTAGCTAGTCATGCACTGGAAACCAACACAGAGAACTAGCAGAGCTATGCACAGGCTACAAGCCACACGGTGCCTAAGCTAGCTAGTCATGCACTGGAAACCAACACAGAGAACTAGCAGAGCTATGCACAGGCTACAAGCCAGACGGTGCCTAAGCTAACTAGTCATGCCCTGGAAACAAACACAGAGAACTAGCAGAGCTATGCACAGGCTACAAGCCACATGGTGCCTAAGCTAGCTAGTCATGCACTGGAAACAAACACAGAGAACTAGCAGAGCTATGCACAGGCTACAAGCCACACGGTGCCTAAGCTAGCTAGTCATGCACTGGAAACAAACACAGAGAACTAGCAGAGCTATGCACAGGCTACAAGCCACACGGTGCCTAAGCTAGCTAGTCTAAACAAACATAGAACACTAGCAAAGCTATACACAGGCAACAAGCCAGACGGTGCCTAAGCTAGCTAGTCTAACAAACATAGAAACTCACACAGAGCAAACACTGAAACTGTGTACAGAGCACTCTATACACCAGGACCTTTAGATGAGATGCAAAGGGCAGGACTGTAGTCTTCAAGTGATTAATAAAGCCCTCAACACCAGAGCTACAGCTGCAGCAATCACCTTGCAACCAAACAGAGGCTTGACACTCAGAGCAGTCAGCCCATAGGAAGGAACAGCGGGAGCCATCTTGGATACTGGCAAAGAGGAGGAGGCGGCAGCCATCTTGGAAGAGGCAAAGCCCACACAGGTGAGGTTCAGTAAGGCAATCAGCACACAGAGCCAGAGAGAACCTAAGACAGACACAGACACAGAGACAAGCAGAAGCCAGCACAGACACTGACTCCCAGAAACAGGGTAAGTCTGAGGGTTGTCACGGCCACAGACGGGACAATAGCAGCCTAATAGGTCAAGATGATCTTGACAACAAAAAACTTTTCTCCTTAGTTAAAACACTAGCTTCCACTAATAAGGATGAACATTCACAGAAAACATGTCCCACTGCCTGAGAGCTCGCTGATCATTTCGCCAATAAGATCCTCCAAATTAGGTCAGAACTATCTATGGCTACTCCAACAGAGGAAAATAGCCCAACCTGTAATTCAGCCTTAATGGCCAGATATCCTACAACCCAAAGACTCAAAACTGACCAACACTGGGAATATTTTCAACCACTAACAGCTGAGGATATAAGATCAATACTGCTGAAATGCTCCCAAGCCAACTGCTCCCTGGATCAATGCCCAAAACACTTATTCAAATCCATCCCTATGGAAGCAGTAAACTGGTTACTCGATCTCAATGAGTTGTTAAAAACTGTCTCTCTTCCTCCTTATATGGGCAAAAGGAATCTGGGCTAGACATAACATCGCCTGCAAACTACCATCCAGTGGCAAGCATACCCCTTTTTACTAAAGCATTAGAAACCTACGTCTGGAAAATTTTTCTGTTTTATACTGGTCAAAATATGGCTTCAGATCATCACATAGTACGGAAACATTACTGCTAGTCAAACAACACCTATGCAAAGGCGACCAAGTAATTCTTCTCTAATTTGATATATCGGTAGCGGTTGATGCGGTTGACCACATATTGCTACTCGAACACTTGGATCACAGGGACTGTGCTCTAATGAATTCAGTGTATTCCTTTTAAATTGAAGCTATTCTGTCAAGCAAAACAACCAACTACTGGTCTACTAACTTCGAGGTCCTGCAGGGATCTCCCCTCTGACCGATCCTGTTCAACCTCTTAATGAAGTACTATTATCCTACGCGGATGATACTAGCAACAGCATCATACAAAGATCCAACTCAGTCTGTAGCGAATGGTATGACTGCTGTTAGCACCTGGGCCCTGACCAGTAAACTGAAACTAAATGCTCAAAAAACCAAGGGTCCTGTGGTTCTGAAATCAGGGGAGTTGAGGTCCCATCATCAGTATTTTTGTCTAATGGTCAAAGCTTTACAGCCGAATCTGAAACCACCTTCTCTTCCCATATTAATCAGCTATGGAAGAAAACACTATTCAAAATGAGACTTCTACATCTAGTCTGACCAAAAAGCCTTCGCACTACTAGTCCAGATTACTGTAACGTTCTATTTCTTGGTATTGTCAATATCAGAAAAAACTGAAAATCATACAGAATACAGATGCTAGACTAAAATACAGATTGAATAGATATACTAGTGTTTCAACTCATCTAAACAAACTGCACTGGCTTCCCATAGCAGAAAGACTTAGGTTCAAAGCTGCATGTTTAGTTTTTCAAATCTTACAGGGCTTCACCTCTGAACTGCTGACTAAGACCGCTTTGCTATATCTGTCCCAGCAGAACAGAAAACAGCTACTTCAAACTTCAGGAAGAGGCTAAAAACCTTTCTCTTTCCCAAGACTGCTCTATAATAATCCATCATGACGTCTACTTCCTAGTACCATCCAATATCCTTTCCTTTAATGTTTGTAGTCTCATGATTTACACCAGTGGTCTCTAATGTTTCTCATGCCTCACACTAACACTATCTGCTTTTATCTCACCTGTAAACTGTACTGAACCTTGGAAAGGGAATATTAGTGGTATACAAGAATTGAATTAAATGTCTAAAACTAGTTCTGGAAGATGCACATTCCAAAAACTAACATATTCCAATCAATAAATAGATAATACAATTCTTTTTTATTCCTTTGTTGTCAGAGATGTCAAGGGTGGCCTATTCCAAAGAGTGACATCTACCAGCCCAATAAGTGAAATTGAAGGTCGATGAGTGAGGTTTTTCTTGCAGTGTATTCAATCTATACATTTGAAATGATGGGGAAGGGTCTGAAGTCCAAGGAAGGCTACACTTATTGAAAAGTAATGCCTTCATGTGTCTTCATGGATGACATGTTACATATTTTAAGCACAATTGTTTCAAACACTTAACACTAAACCACATACAAAGCTATGGAAACAATTCAACTGTATTTAACAATCCCTTATCTGGCAGTATCTCATGATTTAAACTTGATCACACACGTCTGCTATAAAGACAACTACTTCAACACATTTTCCAAATCCCCATCTGATGTTATGACAAACTAAAATTAGATTTATTTATTTATTTATTGCATTTGTGTATCCCACATTTTCCCACCTATTTGCAGGCTCAATGTGGCTTACATAGTACCGTGATGGCGATCACCAATTCCGGTATGAGAAATACAGAGTGGTATTGCGTTAAAGTTCAAGAGTGACAGAGTAAATTAGGTAGTCAAGGGGGAAGAGTTAAGTTTTGTCCAGTTCTGGTATAAGTTTCGTAGTGTTGCAGGGTTCAGGTGTTGAAGTTGGATCATGATGGTATGGCTTTTTGAACAAGTTGTTTTTTAATGATTACCGGAAATGTTTTAGATCGTGCATTGTTTTCAAGACGTTTGGTAGTGCATTCCATAGTTGCGTGCTTATGTAGGAGAAGCTGGATGCATAGGTTGATTTATATTTTAGTCCTTTGCAGCTCGGGTAGTGGAGATTTAGGTATGTGCGTGTTGACCTTTTTGTGTTTCTGGTTGGTAAGTCTATGAGGTCTGCCATGTATACCGGGGCCTCACCGGGAATAATTTTATGAACCATGGAGAAAAATGGAGCGAGCATGGAAAAAGTCTAAGGACGAGAATATGCTTTATGCATGGAAACAAACACAAAGAAAATACAAATATACAATAAGGCGAACTAAAATATCCTATTACAAATCTAAAATAGGACCAGATTACAAAGATCTGAAGAAATTATTCCATCTAGTAAGTACGTTACTAGATACCTCTCAAATCACAGCAAATAATTCAGGCATCCCTCCTGCAGATGAAAGGGCCAACTACTTCAGGGAAAAAATAGTAAATTTATGAAATACACTTCCTAAACGCAACACTGATTTTGATAGCTTCATCAATGGTATGAATCCAACCAATGAAGAATATCCAGCTGACCACTACTGGTCTAAATTTGCACAGATCACTGTTGAAGTTGTCACCAAAGTCATTTGGAAATTCTCCAAAAAACATTGTAAATTGGATGCCTGTCTCAGCTACCTTCTTAAATCTGCACGCAAGTGCTTCATTGAAGACCTTACATCTTACCTAAATTACATGCTCCAACAAGGCCTCTTCCCCGAGGATCGTGGCAGTATCTTAATCACCCCAGTACCTAAAGACATAAAGAAAAAAACAAACGACCTAATTAATTATCGTCCTGTTGCATCCATTCCACTAGTAGTTAAATTGATGGAGAGTATGGTGTGCAAACAACTAATGGATTACATAGACAAATTCTCATTACTGCATGAATCACAGTCAGGATTCCACCCCTTACACAGTACGGAAACAGTACTAGTCACTCTTCTAGAAAAATTCAAACATGAAATTGCAATAGATAAAAGTTTTCCTCCTCCAATTCGACATGTCGAGCGCATTCGATATGATAAACCACAGTATACTCTTATGTTTACTTGATCACCTCAGGATTGGAGGTAAAATACTTAAGTGGATGAAGTGTTTCTTAACCACAAGAACATACCAAGTTAAATCAAATGCAAATATTTCATCACCATGGAATGCACATTGTGGAGTACCCCCAAGGTTCCCCATTATCACCAATTCTCTTCAATATAATGATGTCCCCATTGGCCAACTTTTTATCCAGACAGAGCTTCCAGTCGTTCATTTATGCTGATGATGTCACAATTTATATCCCCTTCAGACATGATCTCTCTGATATCTCCAATGACATCGCTCATTGCTTGAACATCATGGATTCATGGGCTAACTCATTTCAACTGAAATTAAACACCAAAAAACACATTGTCTTATCCTTTCATCCCCATACAATAATTATAAGCCTACAACCCTAAACACTCCTGCTTATTCTCTCCCTATTTCTGATAACCTTAAAATCTTAGGAGTCATTCTTGATAGCCATCTTACACTAGAGGGACAAGTTAACACCAGTATAAAGAAGATGTTTTATTCTATGTGGAAACTTAAACGTATAAGATCTTACTTTCCGAGAGATATATTCCGTAACTTGACACAATCAATGGTATTGAGCCACACAGATTATTGTATTGGACTATATGCGGGTTGTAAAGTACAGCTTATGAAAAAAACTCCAGACAGCCCAAAACACAGCTGCCAGACTGATATTCAACAAAAAAAAGATTTAATAGCGCTAAACTTCTTCGATTGAAACTACACTGGCTCCCTATCAAGGACCGCATTATTTTCAAAATCTGCTCTGTGCTCCACAAGATAATCTACGGTGATGCCCCAGGATATATGATTGATTTAATAGATCTTCCAGCCAGAAACAGAATCAGTTCATCACGTACTTATCTGAACCTTCACTATCTAAGCTGCATTGGACTCAGATACAAATCAACCTATGCATCCAATTTCTCTTACTTAAGTATGCAAAATGTGGAATGCATTACCAAAGAGTGTGAAAACGATGCATGACCATCAAAACTTCAAGCGAAGTTTAAAGACCTATCTGTTTTGCAAGGCGTACCCTATTGATTCTACTTAAATGCCTCAACTGTACAATGCATCTATACATACATTGCATTGGACATTTTATTTCTTATTTCCTTGTCCCTTATTGTACCCATTTACCCCTACCTTACTTGACCCTTTTTCTAATTGTATTTGTTTAATACCTACTGTACTTGGCGTTCACCATTACGGTATTTTGTAAGCCACATTGAGCCTGCTAATATGTGGGAAAATGTGGGATACAAATGTTACAAATAAACAGTGCTTTTTTTGTAGAAAAAAAGGTGCCGGTACTCATTATGGGTGGGGTCACCACATATGGCTCCACCCCTATGATAGCCACACCCACATTAACCACACCCCCTATACCAGCCATGGCGCATATAAACAGACATCATTGAAAATATTATAGTACTATAGGAGAAAAAAATAACGTGATTTTTTTTCATGATAAATAATCTCTGAAAGCTCTTACAGCTCCAGTATACCCAGTGCAAAATAAGACAGCCAATGTAAATTCTCAAATTGGACATATTACAAACACTAAAATGAAAATAAAATGATTTTTTTCTACCTTTGTTGTCTGGTGACTGTTTTTCTTTCCATATTGGTCCCAGTCTGTGATTCTGCTTTCCTTTGTTTTCGCTTAACTCTTCTGTGCCATTTGTCATTTTTGTCTCCTTTTTCTTTGCTTTCTTCAATATTTTTCAGGCTCTCTCTCTGTCCAGATTTAATTCATTCTTACTATCCATTCTTTAATTTCCTTCATCTACCTGTGGCTTTTCATCTTTTCCTCACCCTTGTTCTCCCCATGCCCCTTCCTCTTATTCTCCAGTCTTTCTCTATTCCCCTTTTCCATCCAGCAGCTCTGCTTTCTCTCCCCATCCTTCCAGTGTCTCCCCTATTTCTTTCTGCATTCTTCCATCCAGCGTCTTCCCTCTTTCTCTCCCCATCCTTCCGTTTTCCCCCTCTCTCTCCCCATCCTTCCATCTGTTTTTCCCCCTCTCTCTCCCCATCCTTCCATCTGTTTTTCCCCCTCTCTCCCCATCCTTCCATCTGTTTTCCCTCTCTCTCCCCATCCTTCCATCTGTTTTTCCCTCTCTCCCCAATCCTTCCATCTGTGTTTTCCCTCTCTCTCCCCAATCCTTCCATCTGTGTTTTCCCTCTCTCTCCCCATCCTTCCATCTGTTTTTTCCCTCTCCCCAATCCTTCCATCTGTTTTTCCCCTCTCTCCCCAATCCTTCCATCTGTTTTTTCCCTCTCTCTCCCCATCCTTCCCTCTGTTGGTTTCCCTCTCTCCCCAATCCTTCCCTCTTTCTCTCTCTCCCCAATCCTTCCCTCTGTTGGTTTCCCTCTTTCCCTCTCTCCCCAATCCTTCCCTCTGTTGTTCCCTTTCTCCCCAATCCTTCCCTCTGTTGGTTTCCCTCTCTCCCCAATCCTTCCCTCTGTTGGTTTCCCTCTCTCCCCAATCCTTCCCTCTGTTGGGTTCCCTCTTTCCCCAATCCTTCCCTCTGTTGGTTTCCCTCTTTCCCTCTCTCCCCAATCCTTCCCTCTGTTGGTTTCCCTCTTTCCCTCTCTCCCCAATCCTTCCCTCTGTTGGTTTCCCTCTTTCTGTCCCCAATCCTTCCCCCCCCCCCCTGCGACACTCCGGGCAAGTCCTGCACTTAGTTTTTTTTTTTAAGACTCAGAACGTGCGAACGATGCAGCCGGCAGCGATTGAAAGAGGCTGTCTGGCTGGCGTCTGCGTCGGAGCTTCCCTCACCCTCTGCGAGTGTCACGTCTGTGGCCGTGACCACCCTCATACTCACCCTGTTTCTGGGAGTCAGTGGCTGTGCTGGCTTCTGCTTGTCTCTGTGTCTGTCTCTGTCTTAGTTTCTCTCTGGCTCTGTGTGCTGATTGCCCTACTGAATCTCACCTGTGTGGGCTTTGCCTCTTCCAAGATGGCTGCCGCCTCTTCGTCTCTGCCAGTATCCAAGATGGCTCCCGCTGTTACTTTCTATGGGATGCCTGCTCTGAGTGTCAAGCCTCTGTTTGGTTGCAAGGTGATTGCTGCACCTGTGGCTCTGGTGTTGAGGGGCTTTATTAGTGACTTGGAACTACAGTCCTGGCCTTTGCATTGCCATTTCCTCCGCAGTGCCTTAGGTCCCGAGGTAGTGTGCTGTTAGCACCGTTTGCTTTCCTTGTCTTTTGCTCTGTGGGTTTTCTGCCCTTCTGTGTTTATTGTTCTGTGGGCTTCCAGCTCTTCTGTGTTATTTGCTCTGTGGGTCTCCTACCCTTCTGTGGGTTTTCAGCCCTTCTGTGTTTATCGCTTGTGGGTTTCCAGCCCTTCTGTGTTTATAGCTCTGTAGGGTTTCAGCCCTTCTGTGTTTATTGCTCTGTGGGTCTCCTACCCTTCTGTGGGTTTTCAGCCCTTCTGTGTTTATCGCTTGTGGGTTTCCAGCCCTTCTGTGTTTATGGCTCTGTAGGGTTTCAGCCCTTCTGTGTTTATAGCTCTGTAGGGTTTCAGCCCTTCTGTGTTTATTGCTCTGTGGGTCTCCTACCCTTCTGTGGGTTTTCAGCCCTTCTGTGTTTATCGCTTGTGGGTTTCCAGCCCTTCTGTGTTTATGGCTCTGTAGGGTTTCAGCCCTTCTGTGTTTATTGCTCTGTGGGTTTCCTACCCTTCTGTGTCTAGCTCTGCTAGTTCTCTGTGTTTGTTTCCTGTGTATGACTTGTTAGCTTGGGCACAGCTTTGTTGTTAGCTGGTGTATAGCTTTACTAAGTCTTCTGAGTTTGCTCTGTGTCTGTTTCCAGTGCATGACTTGTTAGCTTGGGCACAGCTTTGTTGTTAGCTGGTGTATAGCTTTACTGAGTCTCCTGAGTTTGCTCTGTGTATGTTTCCAGTGCATGACTTGTTAGCTTGGGCACAGCTTTGTTGTTAGCTGGTGTATAGCTTTTCTAAGTCTCCTGAGTTTGCTCTGTGTATGTTCCTGTGTATGACTGGTTGCCTGGGTATAGCGTTCCTATTAGCCTGGGTACAGTCTACTAGTCATTGTGTTGATTCCTGCTGACTGCCAGAACCCGGACAGTTCCTGCTTGTCTGCCTTGCCTTCTCCTAGGTGCCGGGGGGCACTCCTGGATCTTCATTCCTGCTGTTCCTGTAAGTCCTACCGGCTGCCAGAACCTGAGGGCTCAACCCGAGGGGGAAGGCAGTCAAGTGTAGGTGAAGCCTAGGTCCAGGGTGTTCCAGTTCCGCTCCAGTGTGTTCCAGTCCAGCGGGTTTCACTCCTGTATGTTCCTGTCCAGTGGGGCCACTCCAGTGTGTCCAGTCCAGCGGGCCCCACTCCAGTGCGCACCTGTCCGGTGCGTTCCAGTTCCGAGTGTTCCAGTGTAGAACTCCAGTCCGGAGTTCCGGTCCAGTCTTGTCTTATCTCTACCTTGTAGGTGATCTTGCCTGCCACTGCCGCTCCACGGTAGTGGTCCAAGGACTCACGAAACCAGTGCTCCCGGGGAAGAAGCCTGACAGTGTGCCAAGGTCCTCGTGCACGTGACAGAATGCAAAGGCCATGAGTCCGGCAAGGTCATCCGCCCAGCGGGGACTACCGTCCATGTCCGAGTTCCTCACGAACCATCCGGAGGTAGTCCTTAATTTGTGGTCCGATCCCTATATCAACCCAATTTTTTCTGTGAATCGTTTTTTGACCCTCCGCGACTACCGGAAGAAACTTTTGTCTGATCCAACCCTGAGGGATACTTTGGAGGCGGCAGCTGAGCGAAAGCGTCTCCAGAGGTGTAGGGTCCAGCATAGCCCAGTTTCGGATATTGATCCGTTGACTCAGCTTTATGAATACCGCTACAGACTCCTCGAGGAGCCAGCCCTGCGGGATACTCCAGAAGCGGAGGCTGAACGAATACGCTGTGGAAGGCCCATGCTTGGGGCTTCCCAGCGGGTGGTACAGAACAATCGGGTGCCCCTCGCAGTTCAGCTCCGGTTCAGGATGTCAAGTCCAGCCAAGCTCCTAAGCCGGTCCGAGGGGTACTTCCTACCAAGCCCCTGACCCCAGTTCAAGTAGCGCGGCCGCTTAAGAGCCTGAGTCCAGTCCAGGGGATGCTTCATACTGAACCTCCAATTCAAGTCCAAGTAACGATGCCACTTAAGGCTCCGAGGCCAGTCCGAGGGAGGCTTTCGATGGAGCCTCAGATTCCTATGCAAGTGGCGCTCCAGGTCGAGCCTCCAGTCCTCGTTCAAGTGGCACGCCCTTTGAAGTCTCCGAGTCCAGTCCGAGGAAAGCCTTCGATGGAGCCTCAGATTCCTGTGCAAGTGGCGCTTCGGGTCCAGTCTCCGGTTCTTGTTCAAGTGACCCGTCCAGTCAAGCCACTGAGTCCAGTTCGAGGGGGGCTTCTAACCAAGCCTCCGATGCCAGTCCACAGGGTGGTTCAGGTGGCACCTCCGCTTCCAGTCCAGAGGGCACCTCCTATCAAGCTCCTAAGGCCAGTTCGAGTGGTGCTTCAGACCGAGCCTCAGTTAAAGTCCAGTTCGCGGGGCGCTCCCAGCCAAGCTCCTGAGTCCAGTTTGAGGGGCCCTGCCAGTCAAGACTCTGATTCCAGTCAGGGTCCCAGTCCCGGTTCAACTTCTGTTCCAAGTTCCAGTTCCAGCCAAGATGCTGAGTCTGGATCGAGTTGTAGTTCCAGTCAAGATGCTGAATCTGCACCGAGTGCAGAGGTCAGCCAAGATATTGAGTCTGCTCTTGAGGATGAGATGACGTTCCAAGAGGACTATGAGAGACCTTGTTTTGATTCAGTCTGGGAGAAGACCTCCGAAGCAATAGCTGAGAGAAGGTGTGTTCAACGGCTTGGGGCCCGGAGAAACCCATTTTCTGCATTTCAGCCTGCTAGCATGCTCTGGGGATACCAGGGCCGTCTCCTCTTGAACCCTGCTCGGCAGACGCCGCCTGAAGCTAATGTTAGAGAGACGTCCCAGTCCGGCCAGAGGGGTGCATCCAGCCCTGCAGCTGAATCTCTTCCAAGTTCCAGTTCCAGCCAAGATGCTGAGTCTGTTCCAAGTTCCAGTTGCAGCCAAGATGCTGACCCTGCTCCGAGCTTCAGTTCCAGCCAAGATGCTGAGCCAGTTCCAAGTTCCAGTTCCAGCCAAGATGCTGACTCTGCTCCGAGTTCCAGTTCCAGCCAAGATGCTGAGCCAGTTCCAAGTTCCAGTTCCGGCCAAGATGCTGACCCTGCTCCGAGCTCCAGTTCCAGCCAAGATGCTGAGTCCGTTCCAAGTTCCACTTCCAGCCAAGATGCTGACCCTGCTCCGAGCTCCAGTTCCAGCCAAGATGCTGACCCTGCTCCGAGCTCCAGTTCCAGCCCAGATGCTGAGTCCGTTCCTAGTTCCACTTCCAGCCAAGATGCTGAGCCTGCTCTGAGTTCCAGTTCCAGTCAAGCTTCTGACGCCCGCCTGGGTCCCAGGCCCGGTTTGCTTTTTGACTCTAGTCCGGGTCCCAGTCTCGGTTTGCTTCCTGAGTTCAGTCTGGGTTCCCTCGGAGAAGGGTGCCTTTTGAATCTGGTTCTTCTTGATGCATCCAAGTTCCTGAGTTGGCCCAGCGGTGATTGGAAGGAGCCTCCTGTTGACAAGTTCCGCTCCTGTCTGCCAGTTTTGAACTTCTTTGTGACTTCCAGTCCAGTGATCCATGTCTGGGGGTTGAAACCGATCAGAAGGTTTCACCACAGTTACCCCTGGACACCTGACCTCCTCAGGGAGACCGAGAGGGGGGTCTTGAGGAGGGGGTACTGTCACGTCTGTGGCCGTGACCACCCTCATACTCACCCT
Organism: Microcaecilia unicolor; assembly: GCF_901765095.1. NCBI lineage: Eukaryota > Metazoa > Chordata > Amphibia > Gymnophiona > Siphonopidae > Microcaecilia > Microcaecilia unicolor. Next base: position 221,999,321 of record NC_044036.1, on the reverse strand, counting down.
GTTTCTGGGAGTCAGTGGCTGTGCTGGCTTCTGCTTGTCTCTGTGTCTGTCTCTGTCTTAGTTTCTCTCTGGCTCTGTGTGCTGATTGCCCTACTGAATCTCACCTGTGTGGGCTTTGCCTCTTCCAAGATGGCTGCCGCCTCTTCGTCTCTGCCAGTATCCAAGATGGCTCCCGCTGTTACTTTCTATGGGATGCCTGCTCTGAGTGTCAAGCCTCTGTTTGGTTGCAAGGTGATTGCTGCACCTGTGGCTCTGGTGTTGAGGGGCTTTATTAGTGACTTGGAAACTACAGTCCTGGCCTTTGCATTGCCATTTCCTCCGCAGTGCCTTAGGTCCCGAGGTTAGTGTGCTGTTAGCACCGTTTGCTTTCCTTGTCTTTTGCTCTGTGGGTTTTCTGCCCTTCTGTGTTTATTGTTCTGTGGGCTTCCAGCTCTTCTGTGTTATTTGCTCTGTGGGTCTCCTACCCTTCTGTGGGTTTTCAGCCCTTCTGTGTTTATCGCTTGTGGGTTTCCAGCCCTTCTGTGTTTATAGCTCTGTAGGGTTTCAGCCCTTCTGTGTTTATTGCTCTGTGGGTCTCCTACCCTTCTGTGGGTTTTCAGCCCTTCTGTGTTTATCGCTTGTGGGTTTCCAGCCCTTCTGTGTTTATGGCTCTGTAGGGTTTCAGCCCTTCTGTGTTTATTGCTCTGTGGGTCTCCTACCCTTCTGTGGGTTTTCAGCCCTTCTGTGTTTATCGCTTGTGGGTTTCCAGCCCTTCTGTGTTTATAGCTCTGGAGGGTTTCAGCCCTTCTGTGTTTATTGCTCTGTGGGTCTCCTACCCTTCTGTGGGTTTTCAGCCCTTCTGTGTTTATCGCTTGTGGGTTTCCAGCCCTTCTGTGTTTATGGCTCTGTAGGGTTTCAGCCCTTCTGTGTTTATTGCTCTATGGGTTTCCTACCCTTCTGTGTCTAGCTCTGCTAGTTCTCTGTGTTTGTTTCCTGTGTATGACTTGTTAGCTTGGGCACAGCTTTGTTGTTAGCTGGTGTATAGCTTTACTAAGTCTTCTGAGTTTGCTCTGTGTCTGTTTCCAGTGCATGACTTGTTAGCTTGGGCACAGCTTTGTTGTTAGCTGGTGTATAGCTTTACTGAGTCTCCTGAGTTTGCTCTGTGTATGTTTCCAGTGCATGACTTGTTAGCTTGGGCACAGCTTTGTTGTTAGCTGGTGTATAGCTTTTCTAAGTCTCCTGAGTTTGCTCTGTGTATGTTCCTGTGTATGACTGGTTGCCTGGGTATAGCGTTCCTATTAGCCTGGGTACAGTCTACTAGTCATTGTGTTGATTCCTGCTGACTGCCAGAACCCGGACAGTTCCTGCTTGTCTGCCTTGCCTTCTCCTAGGTGCCGGGGGGCACTCCTGGATCTTCATTCCTGCTGTTCCTGTAAGTCCTACCGGCTGCCAGAACCTGAGGGCTCAACCCGAGGGGGAAGGCAGTCAAGTGTAGGTGAAGCCTAGGTCCAGGGTGTTCCAGTTCCGCTCCAGTGTGTTCCAGTCCAGCGGGTTTCACTCCTGTATGTTCCTGTCCAGTGGGGCCACTCCAGTGTGTCCAGTCCAGCGGGCCCCACTCCAGTGCGCACCTGTCCGGTGCGTTCCAGTTCCGAGTGTTCCAGTGTAGAACTCCAGTCCGGAGTTCCGGTCCAGTCTTGTCTTATCTCTACCTTGTAGGTGATCTTGCCTGCCACTGCCGCTCCACGGTAGTGGTCCAAGGACTCACGAAACCAGTGCTCCCGGGGAAGAAGCCTGACAGTGTGCCAAGGTCCTCGTGCACGTGACAGCGAGTCCCGCCTTCATTGTTACAACTTCCTGTTTCGCGGGACTCGCAGAGGGTGAGGGAAGCTCCGACGCAGACGCCAGCCCAGACAAAAAAAGGTGCCGGTACGCCGCACCGTTGCGTACGGCACAAAAAATGCACTGCAAATAAATAAATAAACCAGGATGCAGATTTTGAACGCAATTCTTTCTTTGATTGGGAGCCAATGCAGTTTTTCTCATAGGGGTTTGGCGCTTTTGAATCTCGTTTTTCCAAATATGAGTTTGGCTGCGGTGTTTTGGGCAGTTTGGAGTTTCTTGATGATTTGTTCTTTGCATCTGGCATAGATTGCATTGCAGTAGTCTAGGTGATGTGGAGGGGCATAATCGAACGTGAACGCCTATCTCCATGGGCGTCTATGTCTGAAAACGGGTACGTGAAGAGGCAGGACAGACCGTATTTTCGAAAAATGGACGTTTTTCAGCTGGGCGTTTGTTTTTTTTAGCGATAATGGAAACTAAAAATGCGCAGCTCAAAAATGTCCTAATCCAAGCCATTTGGTCATGGGAGGGGCCACGATTCGTAGTGCACTCGCCCCCTGACATACCAGGACACCAACTGGGCACCCTACAGGTCACTGCGGTGGACTTCAGACAACGCTCCCACATGCATAGCCCCCAACCCCAACCCCCTCCCCCAAAACCCACTACCCACAAATGTACAACACTACCATAGCTCTAAGGGGTGAAGGGGGCACCTACATGTGGGTACAGTGGGTTTTGCAGACCTCCCATTTACCAGCACAAGTGTTACAGGTAGGGGGGCATGGGCCTGGGTCCGCCTGCCTGAAGTGCACGGCGGTACCCACTAAAAGTGCTTCAGGGATCTGCATACATGCAGGCCTCTAGGACTTGTTGCTGCTATATAACATTGGCACACCAGTTGACACCTGAAGACTAATCTCTCCGCAAACATCCTTTTTAAAAAAAATTCTTTATTTATTAATTTTTTACATCTATATCTATAAAACATAAATGTAGCGGAAATTTTAGAATTAAACACTGTTAGGTAATACATATTACCCAAAATTCTTAAAGGAATATTTTTTATAACATTTGTCCACAATATTTGAATCAAGATCTAAGAAATTATAACATAAGTAAAATTTTTATAATACTGATCAGCGGAAGGGTGAAACATATATCCACAGCCAAATATTAACAGCATTCTTTTAATTACGGGTTCACCTCCAGAGGCGAAACACTTTTTTCTTTTGATTCAATAATATCTAACAACTTCTTAGGGTTAAAGAAAAGGTAATTAACCAAGTTAAAGGTAATACAACACCTACAAGGAAATTTCAAAATAAAGGTTCCCCCTAGCTTTAAGACTCTAGCTTTGTACATCAAAAATTCTTTTCTTTTCCTCTGAGTGGCACGTGCCATATCAGGGAAAACTTGTATCTTATATCCCATGAATAAATCATTTATATGTCTGAAATATGATCGTAGAATGTTATTACGATCAAGCTCAAGCGCGAATGTTACCAATAATGTTGTTCTTTCAGAAATAAATTCAAGAGAAGTTTCCAGGAACTCTGTCAAATTCAATTCAGCGGGAGGGTCTGCTTGAGATTTGTCTTTAGGTAATCCAGGCCTTCCTGTAATGTATTGGGTTCTCGTTATAGGCGGATAGGCCTCCTCCAGAATCCCCAATACATCCTTAAAATATCTTTTAAGCATATCCACCGCATTTATCAAGGGGGATTTCGGGAAATTTAAAAATCTCAGATTATTTCTTCGTCCATTATTTTCAAGATATTCAAGCTTTCTGTCCTGGACGTCTCTTTCCTTAATTAAAGCTTCTGTAATATTATGCAATTTCTCAATTTCTCCTTGGTTTTTTAAAAATCTTAGCATGCTGTGCTTGGATTTGATCAGAGAATATCTGGTTAGATTTTTTAAAATCAGTTATTTCACTATTTACTGAAGTATTCATTGCAATCAAAGTGCTATTCACTCCCTGGATAGCGTCCCATAACATACTCATAGTAACTACCGCTGGTTTCTTCATTCCTCCGGTACTCACGGTCCCGATCTCCTGGGCAGTTGAGGCAGATTCTCGAACGGAATCCTGCATCGCTGTTTCTCTGCCTGGGGTAGAAGTCCTCATGGGTCCTCCTTCAACAGACGCTGAGGGTCCAGGAAACTCCATGGCCTCCATGTGTTGTGACCCCATGAGTGACGAATCGCCTCCGGGTTGCGGAGGTGCAGTATGGGAGGGAGGGCTCAGCATTACTCCCTCAATGCTGCACTCGGTCCTCTGAAGGGCCGGGTCATTCGAAGTGGGTATACGCTCACCAGGAACTGTAAGCATTTATAGGATGAATAACTCTTCTGGCCAAAGCTACCCAATGAGTAATTCCCAGGTTCCGTTTACAGGAGTCTGGCTAAACCAACTTCCTAGCTCTGTCTAGGGGTTATATATTATAAAGGAACCTGGCTGTTCTGGGCCTACACCAGAACTTTTCTTCTGTTAGAGAGAACTGGAATAAAAGTAAAGTCACTGCTGTGAAATATATTAATTTATTATATAGGTAAGCAAATAGTATAATACACTATTTGCTCAGCTGTACAATTGTAGCTCCCTTATGCTGATAAGCAACTGTAGAATGTATTGTCTAACTAAAACACTAATTTCACTGGTTACTAGATTATTACACAATCCCGATTAGTAATACTGACTAGGTCATGAAGTAATACAGTTAGCAGCACATCTTCCTGATCACAAAGTTCTGACTAACCCGCCTTTGCTTAGGTAAGAACCCACTAGCTAATCCCCGACTATAGGAAATAAATCTCTGCAATCCTCACCGAGCCGACTCTAGGTGGTCTCTCAGATGAAGTGGACACAGGTTTTCCCCTTTAGACTCCAGCTGTTTTCCACAGCGAGTCCCCGTCTCAGGAAACAACACAGGTTCTGCAGCATGCAGGATTACAGTCTCTCTGGCCGGTAGAGCTGAACCAACAGGTACTTTCTTCAGATGGTCAGTTCACAAGGTTGTGGACCACTTCAGGTCTTGCTGGTCTTCTTTTCAGCTACCCTTCTTCCAGTAGAACCAGACAAATTCTCCCTTTCTTCTTTTCTTTCTTCTTCTGTCTGTCTCTCTGCCCTTCTCTCCCTTTCTGGTCTCCCGCTCTCTGGCCCCTGATTCCCAGGTGACCAGACAGCAACCAATCCGGATCTTGTCCAGCTCCTTCCCTGAGCAAGAAAAACCTTTTTTTTGATCTTCCAGTTGTTACATTGTGGTATGCATTCCTGTCTCTCATCAGACTCGCTGGCACCATGGCCTTACCCCCTGTAGCTCATCAGGGCGGTGCAAGGGTCAGGTAGCCCACTGCATATCCTTGAGTTTTTTTTTTTTTCAGACCTGCCAGTTATTTACCACAAGCAGAGCTCTGGTACAAACAGAAAGTTGAATCTGCTTGGTCACTGAAGTGCAGGGTCTTAGTTCACAGACTCCATCTTGACATAGTTGTATACACAGGCAGAGATCAGCAGAGTGAGGCTCACAAGGAAATAGCCCTACATAACCCCGACCCTGAAACTATCCAAAGTCGTCTGACGTGAGGCGGGAGTTAACTGTGGGACCATGGAGGTAGGAACCACTGTTTTCCCCTTTCTCTTCCCCATCGCTAGGTCAGAGAAATTAACCCTTCGGGAAGGCGTTTGAGATAGGTCCAGGAGCTACGAGTCCCGACTTCCGCTCTTGTCGCCATCTTGACCCAACTCCCTCCGCAAACATCCTTTATTGGAATAAGCACGCTTACTCACAATTAGCTGCAGATCAGAGGCTGTGCCCCACTGGCAACGAGTCTCCCTGGTACTGAGATGAGCAGTAGGTCCGAGCTGGCAGAATGCTGTACAATGCCCTCTTTCAGCCACATTCAAGGTAAGAACTAAGTTCTGTAGCGTGGCTAACACGTGAAAGGGATCTAAAACTGGCTTACAAAAATGGCCACTACCTCATGGACTACCGGAAACAAAACAGGGCACACTCTGACCCAGTAAGCAGGGGGAAAAGCACCATGGGAGTAGAGCCTACCAACTACCAACATCGTGAGTATTTGCCACAAGCTAGTGGAATCACAGAGCCCAATACCCTATACCCACCACAATGCATTGCTGATGTGACTCTGCAGTGCCCTTAACAGAAAAGGTGTCACACTCACCCGAGAGCCACATCAGAACCAAGGAAAGGCTGTCACAGGAAAGAACACATTCTGCTGTCATGGAGGTGGGTACGGCATTTGAGGCTGGCATAGAGGCTGGAAAAAAAGTTTGTAAAGTGGGGTTTTTTTTGGTGGGAGGGGGTTAGTGACCACTGGGGGAGTCCAGGGAGGTCATCCCCGATTCCCTCCAGTGGTCATCTGGTCAGTTGGGGCACTTTGTTAGGACCTGTTCGTGAAAATAAGGGTCCAAAAAAAGTGACCCAAAATCGTGGTAAAAACGCCTTTTTTTCGATTATCAGCTAAAGACGCCCATCTCTCCTCGGCCGATAACCACACCCCAGTTCCGCCTTCACCACGCCTCCAACATGCCCCTGTCAACTTTACCCGTTTCCGCGACGGATTGCAGTTGGAAACGCCCAAAATCGGCTTTCGATTATACCGATTTGGGCGCCCACGGGAGAAAGACGCAATATAGGCGTTTTTCTCTTTCGATTATAAGCTGGTTAGTACCATTGATTGTACCAGGCTGCGGAATATTTCCCTCGGGAAGAAAGGTTTTACACGTTTGAGTTTCCACATTGAGTGGAACATTTTCTTTGTTGTAGTTTTCGCTTGACTTCTGTCGATTGTAACTCCGAGAATTTTCAGGCTGTCTGAAACAGGAAGGGTGTAGTCTGGGGTGTTTATATTGGTGGGTTTATTCGAGTTGTATTGGGATGAGAAGATTAGACAGTGTGTTTTTTCTGCGTTGAGTTTTAGTTGAAATGCAACTGACCATGAGTTCATGATTTACAGGCTGAGTTTGATTTCGTTTGTGATTTCTGTTAGATCGTGTTTGAATGGGATGTATATCGTGACATCATCTGCGTAGATGTAAGGGTTAAGGCCTTGGGGTCATCATTAGGTTGAAGAGGGTCGGTGATAACGGTGATCCTTGGAGTACTCCATATTCTGGTTTCTATGGTGATGATATATTCGAATTTGATATCACCAGATTAAGGTTTTGGTGTCACCTCAGTAAGGCCAACACATAATCCCTGCACTACAAAACACTATACAGAAACTTGTGTAAAAACACATTCAAAACCTTACCATTACAGCACTAACTCCCAAGACTCAAAAAGCGACAACCTTATGTATGAAAAGGCAGCACTGTAAATATTATACTGTAATGTGAAATTCAAATAGCAGGGAAAGAAAACTCGCAGTTCTTCACCACTTGTAACATATGGTTTCGTGCTTGATCTATTTAGGTAGGGGAATTAATTAAGAATCAACTGAGGTGTTGTAGCACTCATGCCTCTGAAAATGCATTGTTAATTTCCCTCATCTTTCACTCCACATTCTCTGGAGGAGGGGCAGTTTGTATAGATCTGTTTTGGTAAAAGAAAAAAACAAAACAAAATAGAACTTAAGTTTACCTTCAGGCTCATATTCGAAAGAGGACGCCCATCTTTCAACACAAATCAGAAGATGGGCAAATCAGAAGATGGGCAAATCATCGAAAGCCGATTTTGGGTGCCCCCAACTATTTTCCTTTGTGGGATGACCGAAGTTCATGGGAGCGTGTCGGAGGTGTAGCGAAGGCGGGACTTGGGTGTGCCTAACACATGGGCATCCTCGACACATAATGGAAAAAAAAAAGGTGTCCCTGATGAGCACTTGGACGACTTTACCTGGTCCTGTTTTTCTTACGACCGAGGCACAAAAAGGTGACCCAACAGACCAGATGACCGCCGGAGAGAATCGGGGATGACCGCCCCTTACTCCTCCAGTGGTCACTAACCCCCTCCCACCCTCAAAAAGCATCTTTAAAAATATTTTGTGCCAGCCTCTATGCCAGCCTCAAATGTCATACTGAGGTCCATCACAGCAGTATGCAGGTCCCTGGGGCAGTTTTAGTGGGTGCAGTGCACTTTAGGCAGGTGGACCCAGGCCCATCCCCACCTACCTGTTACACTTGTGGTGATAAATGTGAGCCCTCCAAATCCCACCACAAACCCACTTTACCCACATCTAGGTGTCCCCTTCACCTGTAAGGGCTATGGTAGTGGTGTACAGTTGTGGGTAGTGTTTTTTGGGGGGGTTGGGGGGCTCAGCACACAAGGTAAGGGAGCTATGTACCTGGGAGCAATTTATGAAGTCCACTGCAGTGCCCCCGAGGGTGCCCGGTTGGTGTCCTGGCATGTCAGGGGGACCAGTGCACTATGAATGTTGGCTCCTCCTATGACCAAAGGGCTTGCATTTGGCCATTTCTGAGACCATGTCTAGTGATGACCATCTCTAAGGATGAACTAAATGTCAAGATTTGGGCGTCCCCGACTGTATTATCAAAACGAAAGATGGACGTCCATCTTGTTTCGATAATATAGGGTTTCCCCGCCCCTCCACCGGAACGTTTTGCGAGGACGTCCTCAGCAAAACTTGGGCGTCCCTTTCGAATATGCCCCTCCACATGAGCTACACTGGTCATTTTCAGACTTGGTTTGATTGGTAACTGAAGTTGCATCTTTACAATGGTGAAAAAAGAAGTACTGTGGAGGAACCAGAGGCAATGAAAGTAGCACAACCCAAGAAACATCCCCCAAATAATGACAGAATGGTGAAAAGCAGAAAATTCTTACTGCTTGGAGACTCCATTATCAGAGGCATTAACTTAGGAACACAGTTCAGGGGTTCCAACCTAATGAAATGTCTTCCAGGATCTTCAGCTACAAGATGTACAGACCAAATACTGAAAGTGATTCAAGAAAAGAGCGAGGCTTCAAATGCTGATGTTGTAATTCACCTGGGGACAAAATGACCTGGCCAACAATAGCAAGTTTACAGCACAGAGAGCATTCCAGAAGCTTGGGGAAGGACTGAAATCTTTGGTTCGGACTGTGGCTTTTTCTGAAGTAATTCCTACGTAGGAGAGGGGAGAGGAAAGACTACGCAAAACAGAGGAATTCAATAAGTGGCTTGAGTCTTGGTGTAATGATGGGCTATATCTTTCTGTGATGGGAAAAAGGATCCTTGGGGAGAAATTCAGAAAATATGTTTCTAGACATTTAAACTAGAGGGTGGGGTGAGAAAAGTAAACAGGGGATTTCGGAAAGTCACCCCCAGAATAAGCATTATGGCAGAGGGAAAGGCCATGTAAATATAGTAAACCACCTAAACTCACTAAGCACATGGAAAGCTATGTGCACAAATGCTCGTAGTCTAAGCATTGGTCAGCATACATGACTATAACAGGGGGAGAGGTCTCGGGGGTATTGGGATCAGTGTCAGAGCTCTTGGAAGCTCTTTTGTCTTTGAGGTCCTCTGTCTGCAACGCATCCAGATTTGTGCGTATGGTCTTACGATTTTGAACTTCATCTTGTTTGCTTTTAATAAGCCGTCTGCAATGATGTAAGATATGTTCCCGAATTTTTGGCCATTTTTCCAGTTGGAGACCAACTGTGTTCTCTAATTTATTTCTGATCTCTGAAGGTAGGGTTCCTTTGAGTAAATGGTAGAACACTGGAAGAGCATTATCGGAGTCAAATTTTTCCTCCGTCTCTTCTTTAAAGAGTTCTTGGAGTCTGAGTAAGTAAGTCTCAATAGGCTCGGAGCCCGCTTCCCACCTTTGGGAGGTGATAACAGAGAAATTTTTGAGGGCCGGATACATGGTCCGGATCTCCTGAAACACTCTGGTTTGAATCTCTGTCAAAGGGTTGCCATCATACTGGTTGTCAGTAACAAATTCAGCGTAGCCTGATTGAGTGAATATATTGGTGACGCTAGCGTGCGGGGTCTTTCCCAATAATGCTTTCATGTCACCAACTGACAGGGTGGTACCTAATGTAATATCTTGTAATTTCTTCAACCATCGATTGCCACCCATTGCAATATCTGGGAGCTGAAGTATAAGGCCATTTAGTTCTACAGCCGAAAGTGGAGTGTACTCTGTATGAGGAACACCACCTGACATCCTATTCAGCAGGGGTAGAAGTTTAACATCTGGGGAAGTGATTGGGCTTACAGCAGCGGTTGGGGGAAACTGATTCTCATACTTCTTCCAAACCTGAAGGCCTTGGATTAAGTATAATGTGGTCTCCTGGTCCCAATGGGGGTCAGGGTGGTCATAAATAAGATCACGCACTAACAAGAGCTTGTCAGAACGCAAGGATCCTTCTCGTGGGTAAAGGGCGGACTGGGGCTGGAGAGCCTCAGACCAACTTGCAAGATCATCAATCCATGGCTGAACATAATGCCATGAATTTTCATGTAATGCCACATATTGGGCAGGAGTGGTAGGTGGATTAGATAGGGTAGGCAATGTACTAGTATCGGTGGCAAGGAGCACCGTTGGTTTACGAGGCCTGCCAGTGTCTGGAAGGCACCGTTTGGTACCCTCGGCAGTAAGATAACTTCTAGGTTGACGCTGCCTGGTGTTACGAGCAATAGAGTCATGTTGCTGGGGTAATTCAGATGTCATGGCAGCGGATGCAACTGTGTCAGGGATATCAGGACGCGGGTTCGTGGAAAGGGACTTACGTAAGGAACGGAGTCCTTCAGAAAGAAAAGCAAGGTCATCCCCCATACTGGCCAATGTGCGGCCGCATGGTGGCAAAGAACTTTCCCCTGAAGGGATCGGTGTACCACGTGGAAGGGCTGTGGGTAGAGTATGGCGAGGTGAATTGTCTGCAAAGGAAGGGATCGCTTCACAATCCTCAAGGGAGGAAAAGTGGAACGTTGGAAGAGGCTCATCTCGGATATCTTCCTTACCAGATTTGGCTGGAAGTAACAGGGGACGCTGAAGAGCTTCCAACTCTTCCTCTGATGGGGGGGGGGGGGGGGGGGGGGGGTCTAACCTTTGGACGCGCGCCCAACATGTCCCATCTCGGGGGAGTAGAGCATTCAGGCACAAGGGTAGGCATCGAAGGATTAACGGGAACAGAGGGAAACTTCACGTAACCCTGATCATACAATTCCTGACAAATAGCACATGCTTGCGTAGCTGGGCTGTAGGGTACAAAGCCCATCTGTCGTAACTGGGACAGAGTAGGGCAAGGTAAGTATGCAGGGGGCAAGGGACCAGTTTGGACAGAGGAGTCCAAAAGTAGTGGTGGAGGCGATGTCTGAGTAGCATTCCACGCATATGGGTTGGTGGTCGTTTGGGTGGTGGGTGCGTGAGGCCTGGCCTGTCCCTAACTCAGGGCAGGTGGCTGTCTGGGCAGCGGCATCTACTCTACTATTAGATGGTCTGTGGGTGGTTACCAGAACCGGGGGATTCGCAACACAAGGATATTGTTCAATAACAGAAGGAGGTATTTCAATCTCGTAGCCATCTATAGTGCGATAGACATGAGGTGGCTGCGGGACAACTGTCTGGGTAGATGGTTGCACAGTGGGAGCAGTAGCAATAGTAGGCATTTGAGCAATAGTTGGGGCCACTGATATTGTTGGTGGGGTTGTGGACGGCTGAGTTAATGCCGACCCCTGGGACGGAGGCAGAGCACTTGTTGATCCAGAGGGACCTGAAGGTTGTGTAGGATTAGTTTGGGATGAAAGAGGAGATATATCTACAGTGCCAGAGGTGAGCACGGTCGTAGGTGGATCAAATATCATAGGAGCAAGAGATCCCGGAGGCAGCGAGGAGGTCATCGGCTGTGACCCCTGGAAAACCTTTACCTGGGAATCCGTTGCAGGTTTATCACAGTATCCTGGGGGTATTGGGGTATATCCCACTGCACATGGTAGCAGCTTGGCAGGACTAGCAGCAGCTGCCGCATCATAAGGTGGTGGGGCACTAGGTGTCACTGCCTCTTGGCAAGGGGCTTGGTTAGTATCTGAGTTAGCCAGAGCTTTATCATGCTTGTTTCGAGAGATAAGTATGAACTTGTTTATGGCAGCTAAATGTTTAACCCTCGATTTTCCTGTTTTGCGGGATTCATTATAACAGACCAAGGCTTGAAGCTTGCCCTGATCAAATGAACCACCTGATGGCCATTCCAGTCCCTGGTCTTTAGTGGACCATGAGGAACTCCATTTCTGACATAAACGGGTGAGTTCTTTCCTATCTGCGGGGAAAAAGTTGAGAACTCTTTCCAGGGGAGTAGGGGATGATGGAGAGGACATGGTGTAGAAAAAAGGAAGGAAAAAAAAACAATCCAAATAGGAAAATATGTACAACGTACAGTAGTGTTTAAAGGCAAGGCCCTCAGGTGGCCCAAGTTTGAATCTCGAGCTGGATCCTAGCTCAGGGATTTATAACAAGGGCACCTTTAATATATCTGTGGTAAAAAAAAAACTTGCAAAAAATTATCAGAACAAGAAAACATGCATCGTGCATAGACAAAACACCTTGATACTCACGCGTCTTCAAGAACGTTCCAGCGAAGGGACCTAAAACAGAAATTACTAATTGGCGGAAAGCTCAACGCTTTAACCGCTAGTGACATTAGGAGAAAGAAAGACAAAAACTGCAAACAGAAATGTACCTAAAGAGTGGGTGTATAAGTGAATAAATACCTAGTGTCAGCTTACGTATGTATCCTATTCTAAAAGTACTGCCCTCCAGAGTATGCTTCTATAGAAATTGATCATGGGACTACACTCGCCATGAATTAAGCATGGGCTTACACTCGCCATGAATTAAGCATGGGATTACACTCGCCATGAATTAGGTATGGGATTACACTCGCCATGAATTTGGCATGGGATTACACTCGCCATGATGGAACCCCAAAAAGCGGGGGAAGCTAAAACCCCTGAAAGATTTCAGAGAACGGCGAAAATAAGTTCCCTAAAATTGAAGGGCAGTAATCTAATGGGTCTTCGCCGGTTAGGAGAATGGGAATACACTCGCCAAACTGTCGCTAACCCCCCAATAGATGCTTAAATATACGTCTAAAAATTTAAAAGGCCCTAGTCAGCTTGTCCGAATGACAACTAATGCATTGAGCGTCCCTTTATAGCACAGCGTGTATCAGAACAAAGCTAACTCATGCAAGGGCTGAAGGTCAAGCTGTGGAGCTAGCACACTTCGAGAATGAAGTGGGATATTGCTCAATTTCTAAAAATCTATTTATACCGTCATCCACCTAAGGGGCAGATATGAGTCCCATAGGTGGGTGTAAGCGATTCCTCAAGCATCGGTATTAAAGCCAATAGTTATAGCATGACACAAGTAAAAGGTGGAACAGGGGCATAGCATGTCCCTGTGAGTAATACACATGGGCATACCCAAAGGACAGTGCCATTAAAGAAAGTAAAGAGAAATAAATAAAGAGTTGAAAAACAAAGCAAACAAATAGAGACAGAGAAACAAAACGGGTTCTATATTAATGTTCTAGATCATTAACACGATCTAGAACAATGTTCCAGATTAAGTTATAGACTATGGTTCTATAGCAAAATTGCAGTCTAGAACAATGTGCTGGAGTTACAGTGGGTTATAGAGAAGAAACCAAAACCAGATAGTGTTGCTTTAAAATTGGAAGCAAGAAATATAAAGCACCATTAAATATACATAAAAAGCATAAAGCGCTTAGTGTTATAGTACGGGAGTAAGCCCATAGGGCTGATATCTGTACCAGGAAATCAGCGAGCCAGCACTGTAGTCATAAAACTGAAACTAACAAGCATTCAAGCGAAGTTGTTTGTAGGAAATTGCACATACAATGGGGGAAATAAGTATTTGATCCCTTGCTGATTTTGTAAGTTTGCCCACTGACAAAGACATGAGCAGCCCATAATTGAAGGGTAGGTTATTGGTAACAGTGAGAGATAGCACATCACAAATTAAATCCGGAAAATCACATTGTGGAAAGTATATGAATTTATTTGCATTCTGCAGAGGGAAATAAGTATTTGATCCCTCTGGCAAACAAGACCTAATACTTGGTGGCAAAACCCTTGTTGGCAAGCACAGCGGTCAGACGTCTTCTGTAGTTGATGATGAGGTTTGCACACATGTCAGGAGGAATTTTGGTCCACTCCTCTTTGCAGATCATCTCTAAATCATTAAGAGTTCTGGGCTGTCGCTTGGCAACTCGCAGCTTCAGCTCCCTTCATAAGTTTTCAATGGATTAAGGTCTGGTGACTGGCTAGGCCACTCCATGACCCTAATGTGCTTCTTCCTGAGCCACTCCTTTGTTGCCTTGGCTGTATGTTTTGGGTCATTGTCGTGCTGGAAGACCCAGCCACGACCCATTTTTAAGGCCCTGGCGGAGGGAAGGAGGTTGTCACTCAGAATTGTACGGTACATGGCCCCATCCATTCTCCCATTGATGCGGTGAAGTAGTCCTGTGCCCTTAGCAGAGAAACACCCCCAAAACATAACATTTCCACCTCCATGCTTGACAGTGGGGACGGTGTTCTTTGGGTCATAGGCAGCATTTCTCTTCCTCCAAACACGGCGAGTTGAGTTCATGCCAAAGAGCTCAATTTTTGTCTCATCTGACCACAGCACCTTCTCCCAATCACTCTCGGCATCATCCAGGTGTTCACTGGCAAACTTCAGACGGGCCGTCACATGTGCCTTCCGGAGCAGGGGGACCTTGCGGGCACTGCAGGATTGCAATCCGTTATGTCGTAATGTGTTACCAATGGTTTTCGTGGTGACAGTGGTCCCAGCTGCCTTGAGATCATTGACAAGTTCCCCCCTTGTAGTTGTAGGCTGATTTCTAACCTTCCTCATGATCAAGGATACCCCACGAGGTGAGATTTTGCGTGGAGCCCCAGATCTTTGTCGATTGACAGTCATTTTGTACTTCTTCCATTTTCTTACTATGGCACCAACAGTTGTCTCCTTCTCGCCCAGCGTCTTACTGATGGTTTTGTAGCCCATTCCAGCCTTGTGCAGGTGTATGATCTTGTCCCTGACATCCTTAGACAGCTCCTTGCTCTTGGCCATTTTGTAGAGGTTAGAGTCTGACTGATTCACTGAGTCTGTGGACAGGTGTCTTTCATACAGGTGACCATTGCCGACAGCTGTCTGTCATGCAGGTAACGAGTTGATTTGGAGCATCTACCTGGTCTGTAGGGGCCAGATCTCTTACTGGTTGGTGGGGGATCAAATACTTATTTCCCTCTGCAGAATGCAAATAAATTCATATACTTTCCACAATGTGATTTTCCGGATTTAATTTGTGATGTGCTATCTCTCACTGTTACCAATAACCTACCCTTCAATTATGGGCTGCTCATGTCTTTGTCAGTGGGCAAACTTACAAAATCAGCAAGGGATCAAATACTTATTTCCCCCACTGTACGAAGAACCCAAAGTCAGCAGAGGACCAGTCAGAGGACCATCAAAACATAAGTAATTTTAATATTTATTTATTAAATATGAATAGCATAATGCATGCAGAGAAAATGTGCCCTAAAACAAGGTTAAAACTGTAGGAATCAGAACATCTAATAGGACCGGAAACAATGCCGTACACAGTTTATTTATAGAGTATGAACACCCTACCAGAGCAGTACAAAAAAAAAAAGCCAATGATTCCTGAGGTTAAGCAAGTGTGTGGTTTTATTTCTTAATTTCATCCTCTAAAGTAGAGTTTATAAGTAAAGCATAATATAGTTTATTTATACTACAGGCAGGCAAAGAATCACGGGGTAAGGAAGGACATTACACAGGAAGTGTATGCATATCAGTCATGCCAAACACAAAAGATCTTATAAACAGAGCAGGCGAACTCCCCTTATTTCTCCAGTAATCGGAGATAAAAGATATCAATAACAAAGGCAGAAGATGAACAAATCAAATTATAAGGAGAGTTTCAAAAATATATATGAAACTGCTGCCAAATCATCTAATATAATAAAACGCACCCTCAACGTTCTGAGGACAACGTTCTGTGAAGCCATGAAGCCATCTGACGTCACTCCCAGGCTGAAGGATTCGTGGATTCGTGGTGTGAAGCCTTCAAGCCAGCCAGCCGTCTCTGCCCCGCCCTCGCGTCAAACGTCATGACGTCGAGGGCGGAAAAAAAACCCCAAACAAATCCAGAAGCGAACCGTCAGGGAAGGAGGCGGCGCTCCCGACGTCTAGCCTTCCCTTCACTGTGTTCCGCCTTCTTCTGACGTCAAGGATGACGTCACAAGAAGGCGGAACACAGCGAAGGGAAAGCTAGACGTCGGGAGCGCCGCCTCCTTCCCTGACGCTTCGCTGCCGGAACCGCCACAGAGGTAAATTTAAAAAGAAGAAAAAAAACAAAAAGGGATGCATGGATGCGAAAGGGGGGGGGGGCATGGATGCGAAGGGCGGGGGGGGAGAAGAGGGCGGGCCAGGCTGGGACATGGGAGAGAGAGGAGCATGGATGCGAGGGGGGGTCATGGAAGGGAGAGAGGGGACTTGCTGGAAAAGGATGAATGGAGGCGGCAGGGGACAGAGGAGCATGGATGGGCATGGATTGGGAGGGCAGGGCTCAGGGAGAGAGAGGAATTGCTGGAAAGGGATGAATGGAGGGGGCAGGGGACAGAGGAGCATGGATGGGCATGGATTGGGAGGGCAGGACTCAGGGAGAGAGGGAAATTGGTGGATAGGGATGAATAGAGGGGACAGATGGGCATGGATGGATATGGATTGCAGGGCAGGCCTCAGGGAGAGAGGGGAATTGCTGGATAGGGATGAATGGAGGGGCCAGGTGACAGAGGAGCATGGATGGGCATGGATTGGAAGGGCAGGACTCAGGGAGAGGGGAATTGCTGGATAGGGATGAATGGAGGGGACAGATGGGCATGGATGGATATGGATTGCAGGGCAGGCCTCAGGGAGAGAGGGGAATTGCTGGATAGGGATGAATGGAGGGGCCAGGTGACAGAGGAGCATGGATGGGCATGGATTGGAAGGGCAGGACTCAGTGAGAGGGGAATTGCTGGATAGGGATGAATGGAGGGGACAGATGGGCATGGATGGATATGGATTGCAGGGCAGGGCTCAGGCAGAGAGGGGAATTGCTGGATAGGGATGAATGGAGGGAGCAGGTGACAGAGGAACATGGATGGGCATGCATTGGGAGGGCAGGGCTCAGGGAGAGAGGGGAATTGCTGGATAGGGATGAATGGAGGGGCCAGGTGACAGAGGAACATGGATGGGCATGCATTGGAAGGGCAGGACTCAGGGAGAGGGGAATTGCTGGATAGGGATGAATGGAGGGAACAGATGGGCATGGATGGATATGGATTGCAGGACAGGCCTCAGGGAGAGAGGGGAATTGCTGGATAGGGATGAATGGAGGGGCCAGGTGACAGAGGAGCATGGATGGGCATGGATTGGAAGGGCAGGACTCAGGGAGAGGGGAATTGCTGGATAGGGATGAATGGAGGGGACAGATGGGCATGGATGGATATGGATTGCAGGGCAGGCCTCAGGCAGAGAGGGGAAATGCTAGCTAGGGATGAATGGAGGGGGCAGGTGACAGAGTAACATGGATGGCCATGGATTGGGAGGGCAGGGCTCAGGGAGAGAGGGGAATTGCTGGAAAGGGATGAATGGAGGGGGCAGGGGACAGAGGAGCATGGATGGGCATTGATTGGGAGGGCAGGGCTCACAGAGAGAGGGGAATTGCTGGAAAAGGATGAATGGAGGGGGCAGGGGACAGATGGCCATGGATTGGGAGGGCACGGCTCACACTCTCTCTCTCGTATACAATGTCTTTCTGACTCTCACTCTCACACACTCTGTCTCACACTGTATCACATTCACTCTCTATGTGCCACACAGTCACTCACACACTCGCTTGGTCTCATACACTCACTCTCACAGAGAATCTGTGTCTCTCACACACACTCTCTCTCTCGCCCACACACACACACTCTCTCTCACACTGTGTCTCACATACACACTTGCACACACTCTCATTCTCACACACACACTCTCTCACAAACACACTCACACCCAGACTCACTCTCTCTCTCACACACTCACACTTTCACTCTGACTCTAAAACAGTCACTCTCACATACACTCTCCCAAACATACACACTCCGAGGAAAACCTTGCTAGCGCCCGTTTCATTTGTGTCAGAAACGGGCCTTTTTTACTAGTATCACCATAAAACCTCATTAAAATTATCAATTCAGTAAAACCTTCACGGCTAGATATATACAGCTTAAGAATTAAAACCAATAACATGTCTTGTCTCAATCCGGAAACTTAAATACAAAATTAGAGTCAGGGCAAACGGTGCAAAACAGGAAATATTCAACTCTAAATGACAAGCAGAAAACTGAGTATCATTGTCCAAAAACAAATTGGCAAATCAAAATAAAATGAGGGAACCATTCCCGGGATTAAAAAGAAAGTCATTTCATAATAACAGGAGCAATTATTAAGGACCGAATATTAAAATGCTAACAATGAAACTTAAGTAATAATATCCCATTGATCATCCAGTAGATTAAATATACAAAAGCAATTGAGAGGAGAGAGAGATGGAAAAAAGTAAATTATGCAAGGATTAAAGAAGAGGGGGGGGGGGGGGGTAGGAGGCATATCCAGGGTGTGGAGTGACGCCTGGAGTTACGCCCCGGGCCACGCCCATAGTGGGTGGACCGATCAAAAAGAAAAAGTCATAACAAACCGGAAGATGGCCGCATACCATGATAGCCAGTCAAAAGTAAAGGTATAAAGCATTTACAATACATGAAAGAAAAACAAGCTTTTGAGGCTTAGGCAGACATTGAGGACGAGAGAATGCCATATAACGGGCAAAAGACCTTTTGCAGGGAGTAAATATAGATAGAAGTGAGAGAAAATACAACAGGATTATGACAGGGGAGAGATAGCAACCTCACTGGCAGAAACAAAGAGTATTGCAACTTAAAGTTTAAAGTCATCCAGAATTAGTTAAGAACTTTAGAATGGGCTCAAACGGGAGTATGAAGAGTAAAAGAACATCACCAGACGCAATGCCGTGACGGTGATGTAGGAGGGTTGCACAGATGTTAAGGAGTTAATAGAAACGGAGCTGCTGAAACTAACAGGGCAGGCAAGTGTAGGGTATTTACGCTGCCAAAATTAAACACTAATGTGCCGCTCTAGTAGCTACAGGAGTCAGAAACAGGATACAAGGCAGAACGTTAGTGGAGGAGTTTTTTTTTTTTTTTTAAGCAGAATTGCCAAGCAAGTTTACAGATGGGGGTTTTACAGGTGGTGAATAGAGATAGAGGAGTTGAGAAATCTCAAAAGCAGTAAGAAAGCAGTGGCGTGTAACAGCAAAGAAATACTTTTACCAAAAAAAGGAATTAAAGATACAGCCGCAGGTTTTATAGTTAAGAATAGAATGACAGCTACAAGTCATGAAAGAGAGAATGACACTTTAAAGAGCTGAGAACTGTAAACCAGTGTTTGCAATTACCGGGGAGAAAAAGTTACCCCACTCTAAAACAAAGTTTCAGAGGCTATTCTTTATAGAGAGAACAGCCGTAGGATATGTAGAAAATAGACATTTATCTATGTCGCAGTAAGAAAAAGAAAAGCGGAAGTGGAAAGAAGGGGGGCTATGTGGGTTGTCAGCTCTGAAGAGTAGCTCACAAAACACACAGACCAGAAAGATTCAAGGGAAACAAACAGGATTTCAGTGCATAAAAGGCTAGATATTATGGAGAGAATAGGCCCAGAAGGATAGAAAAAGCAGCCGGACTAACACAGTGACATAAACAGAGAAAAATATCTGGATCGCATTTAAACCGCGATCAACAGAATTACACAAAACAAAACCTGCCTGGATCTTACTTAACCCAAGATCTACAGGTAGGCATGGGGGAGACATAACGGGAATCAACTTCAACATACACCTAATAGGCAAAAGAGACAAGAACAGGTGCGTTCAAGGGAGGACAGAGAGTTTAGAAAGACAGAGATAGGGCGGCAAAGAAATTGAGTAGGAGAGAAAAACTTGGCACCTCACAGGAAAGAAGCAGTGGTGTGTAGTAAAGAAGATGGCACTTGGACTAACAGTAAGGCTCCAATCACACATCAATCACACATGTAGAGACACAAAATGCAAGTATAAAGGACAACAGGTGGAAGGACAGGGACAGGAACCCGTCAGAAAAAGGACAGAACAGCGTTAGAGAGCGATAAAGAGACCAGAAAAAGAGCAGAATCCATACAAAGAAAGTGACCACAGGTAAACAAGGAGTAGAACTAAAGACAGAGAGTAGCGTGAGAAGTAGAAAACGCACAACCTCTTAGCACCGTTCAGCGAGGAACTGGCATAAGACCGGTGCAAAGAATCGTACGTGATATATCCAAACAGCATAAGCGAGATCGCAGTCGCCTGGTCTCGCAATTATGCGCCATTCATACAGCAATCACACACTTGCACACAACACGCAAATCAAAAAGGGACAGAGAAGAAGAAGGAAAAGGAGATGACAGGACACAGAATAGAGAAAGAAAAAGACATGAATAGGGAAAAAGAATGAAAGGACAAGGGTCCTCATAGGAAAAAGACGGAAAAGTGAAAGAAAGAGTCCACAAACGCCTAGGGACACGAACCCAGTAGAACTAAGGTCAAAGACTTGGGACAGGGAGTGAAGGAAAGGAGGTCTAAGGGAAGCCAGAACAAGCAAACCAAGTAGACCTTGGACGCCCAGGATCTCCCCTCTGCGTCCAAGGACGGACAGAACAAGGATTGAAAAGACAGGAAAGTTTGGAAACAGGGAAAAATAGCAGCAGTCGGGCTGTCACCACTGTTTTTTTGAGGAGTCTGTTTATCCACCCCTCTCTAGACCTCCGCGGAACCCCTTTCCACGGTTAGGTGAAAAGGGGTCCAAAGGAGTGCCTTCGGACACGGAGGTGTAGGGGGGGGTGACAGAAGGTGCAGTTGAAATCTAATTCCCATGACCACAACTTTCTGTCTTCTAGGATCTAAGTGAATCTTTGGCCATTTATGTTCCCACATAAAGTCTACATGAGTGAAAGATAATTTACTTATGTGTATATTATTTATGTGAAACAGTTTGAAGAGAAGGAACAGATTGAAACTGAGACTAGAGAAGTTTAGAGATAAAGATAGTTTTATTCTCACCAAATGAATCTGCCAGCTGTTGCACACATCAGTCAAATTCTGGGTTCAACGGACTGTAGCTTTGCCTCATGGGAGCGTTGGGGAAAGAATCCGATTTTAACTCAGATTCACACCCCTTATATAGTATTTGCAGTCCATACAACTCAATTGGAGAAAGACTTTTTTTCTAATTTTTTTTCATCTATGAATCATACTTAACCGCAGGTCAGGTGCCCACCTGCCCCTCCTTTCTGAGATTACTTCATAACGCCAATTTCCGGACTTGTAAACATCTTTCCTAATATAGAGAGATCAGTTTCTTTGTATCTTGTGACTCTGGGAGCCATCTTATAAGGACAGACTCCATCTTATGACCCAAACTTTTTACCATTTCTGCCATTAATTCCTTCATCTTAACTCTTACACTGAATTTGAAAGTTGTACCAGGTTTCAATAAGACTCACCAAGCAGTCCTGCTCTTGCAGGCTCTCATCTGATTTTCAGGCCTAGTCAGTGCTTTTCAGCTGTTTAAGCTATGTAACTTGGCCCACCACTATTCCAGTGGATGGGTCTCAAGCTGGGACACATATTAACAGGATGTTACGAACGGATGGGAGGGCAGGGCACAGGACAATTGCTGGACATGGATGGGATGGGAGGAGAGGAGAGAATCGTGGGACACGGATGGGAGAGCAGGGCAGAGGAGAATCGCTGGACATGGAGTGGGTGGGAGGCGAGGGGAGAATCATGGGACATGGAAGGGAGGGCAGGGCAGAGGAGAATCGCTGGACATGGAGGGGATGGGAGACAAGGGGAGAATTGTGAGACACGGAAGGGTGGGCGGGGCAGAGGAGAATCGCTGGACATGGAGGGGGTGGGAGGCGAGGGGAGTATCATGGGACATGGATGGGAGGGCAGGGCAGAGGAGAATCGCTGGACATGGAGGGGATGGGAGACAAGGGGAGAACCGTGGGACACGGAAGGGAGGGCAGGCAGGGCCGGCCCTAGGGTTTCTAGCGCCCTCCTGCAGTCTATTAGTTGGCGCCCCTACCCATCCAGGGGCGGGATCACTATGACTCTGCCCCCACAGTACACACCCCTTTTACCAGCCATGGCATTATTGAAAATATTACACCAGTATAGAAGAAAAATAACTTAGCACACAGACCAGGAATTAGGAGAACAGACAGTCTTGCCAACTCTGAAAAACAATGTGTTACCAAAATTTCAGAATGTAACAAACAGACACTTGGCCTTGCAGTCACACATGTAGAACAGAGATAGCCCCTCTTCAAATTCTTCAAAAATTAACCTGAAATCCTAAGAAGTTAGACTCTGCATGCAGCACAATAGTCTTCCCATCCAGCACAGTTTAGGATCTAGCTAGGGCAGACTTAATCAGCATAAACTAACATATTCTACAATCTGAGTTGGACAGACTAACAGGAGTTACTGAAGTGGGAATGAGAGATAGGAGATTGGTGATGGTTAGGAATTGAAAGTAGAGAGTTGCACGGGGACAGAAATCTTACCCATCCCCGCCCGTCCCTGCTGGAATCTTACCCGTCCCCACCCATCCCCACTGGAATCTTACCCATCCCCACCCATCCCCGCAAAAATTTAAACCATCCCAACCCGTCCCCACCCATCCCCGCAAGAATTTAACCCATCCCCACCCATCCCCGTAAGAATTTAATAGTACATAAAAGAAAGTTCCAGTCAGCTCCCTCAGTCTCTTTCTGGATTTGAGCCACAGCACTGTAGGCAAGGAAGGAACAGAAGTTGGAACTTGGAACCCTGGTGCGCACATGTAAGATTTGTCTCTGATTCACTGGCAGTGTGTGCCGCCACATGCACGCGCCAGTAGGTCAGGTGACATCTGATTCTCGTGCCTGTGTCAGAGCTGAGGTCTGTGCACCAGCCTGGGAGCAAAGAGGATTAATAGTAACATAGTAAGTGACAGCAAATAGACCTGAACGGTCCATCCACTCTGCCCAATAGTCACACTCATGATCAATTCATCATTAAATCAATGAGTGTGATATTATATACTTGATTATGGTTTTTCTTTCGTGTTTCTGGAACATATCTGGCCCCATCCTTATGTTCCAACTGCTGGAGTTGCCATCAAAGCCCACTCCAGCCTATTCATGTTCTCATTTGTGGGACACAGACCGTAAAAGTCTGTCCAGCACTGTCCTCATGTTCCAGCCACTGAAGTTGCTGTCTAAGCCCTTTCCAGCTCATCCTACACCAGATTGCCATGTATGAGACACAGACCATACAAGTCTGCCAGGTATCAGCTCTAGTTCATCACAGCCAGAGTCACCATCTAAGTGCCACTTGACATATCCACACACATGCAGCCATTTAAGGTTAGGTTTTATATAACTTCCATTTTCTAATTAGAGATCCTCTGTGTTCATCCCACGCCTTTTTGAATTCCGTCATCATTTGTGACTCTACCACCTCCTTAATGGAAGACTTTCCACATTTATGCTGTTAAAGCAAGGAAGAAGAGGAGGAGGAGACAGCACTCAAATAAATTGGTATTCGGTAGATGAGAGGCTGGTGCAGGTGCAGGTGCAGCTTACACTTTCACGGGAAGCCCACAGAACTGGTTCCATCCCCGCGGGAACCCCGCAGGAACTGCCTCCGTCCCCGCGGGAACCCCGCAGAACTGGTTCCATCCCCGTGGGAACCCCGCAGGAACTGCCTCCGTCCCCGCGGGTTCCGCGGGATTCCCGCGGGGACGGAAACCGTGCAGCTCTCTAATTGAAAGCAGCCATCTAGCCCTCCTGTCCTGTGAGTTGCTGTGTTGGGGTGGGGGTGGAAAAGGGTGGGTCAGGTGCAGCACTAAACAGCAGTCTCTGACAAAACAAGGGTCCAGGCTGTGCTGTGCTGTCTCTGAGCCCTCTCTGGGCTGGATGGATTCCAGCTCCTGGTTTCACTCTCAATCTCAATGTGTTTGGAGCAGTGAGGTCCTCTGACAAACACAACAGAAGGATATTTCTCTGCTTGGGAGGGGGGAGGGGACTGGACAGAGAGCTGACAGCTCCTGCTTTGGAGCCAGACTGAGATGAGCAGGAGAGATTAGATAAACAAAAGCCTCAGCAGGCGCCCTTGAAGGCAAACGCCCTCCTGCAATGCATAGCCTGCTTACCAGGTTTGACCGGCCCTGAGGGCAGGGCAGAGGAGAATCACTGGACATGGAGGGGAGGCCAGAATCGCGGGACACTGAGGGGAGGCCAGAATCCTGGGATACTGAAGGGAGGGCAGGGCAGAGGAGAATCGCTGGACATGGAGGGGATGGGAGGCAAGGGGAGAATCGCGGCACACGGAGGGGACGGCAGGGCAGAGGAGAATCGCTGCACATGGAGGGGAGGTCAGAATTGCGGGACACGGAGGAGATGGGAGGGGAGGGAGGAGAAATTGCTTAGATGAAAGCCTTTCTAGGGTCAGTTTCTTTTTTGATGAAATGGGCTTGGTTGCACTAGTGTTGCAATAATCTACCTAGGACAATAATAGGTACTGAACCACTAATCTAAACTGATCTGATTAGATACGTTTTTGAATTCTTCTCAATTTCTAGAGTTAGAAAGGAATTTTTTTTAAATAAGTGAATTAATTTGTGATTCCATTGATTTATTTTTGAATCATTTTTATTGTTTCAAAATCAAGCAGGAAAACACTATAAACAGTGGGCCGTCAAAAATGGCACCGTCAGAGTACAGCAATTCTCTTAACCAAGGTGGCAGTAGAAATCCCAAACTCAGAACACAGAATACAGTAATCACCCCCACCCAACCCCCCCCCCAAAAAAAATCCCTCCCTCCCTCTCACCCCAGTCCAATACGTAGTGCAACATGGGGTCTCAAGTGCAACATGGGGTCTCAAGCTCAACATAGGAATTCCACCAATAGGAGTTCAGGGAAGTCAGGCATTAAGGATCCGACTACTGGCCACTGGGGTTAATAAAGTCTAGAATGGTTGCCATGTAGTGGTAAAGTGGTGGCCAGCTGGATTATCCAAGTCACATACCTCATGATGCTCAATAGTTGCTTGGGTTATCATTAAATTCCACCAATGAGATAAAGTTGGGAATTCAGGAAGCGACCAATTCTGAAGAATGCACTTTTCCCCCATCAGGATGGACTATCAAACAAATCCAGTAAATCCTTTGGGGATTGGGTGAGCGAGGTCCAGTTTTATAAACAATATGATTTCCAAAAACGAGACACATGTTCACTCACTGCCCGCCAAAAGGCAAGTCCAAAAGATATGTCCCAGAGTAGCCGCAGAGCAGCCACACTTACAACAATCAGTAGTGCCGAAGAGGGCCTGATGAGCCCGATGAGGCAGTATGTATAATCATATTATATTGTATGTATAATCATATTATATTGTAGTTCCCAGTACAGAACACTGGTAGTAAGCATACCCTGCAAATGAAGGCTATGTTGAAGTTGGTGAGCTGTAATAGGAATACATCTGTAATCCATTTCAGTGGCGTAGCCAGACAGCCAGTTTTGAGTGGGCCCGAGCCCAAAGTGGGTGGGCACAAAATTTTCTCTGCCCCGCCCTACTCCCACCTCAAAATATATATACTTTAGCTAATAAGGATCCCCAAGCTCTGTCAGCTCAAGACTTTCTCTGAAGGTGGCCAGAACTCTACCAAGCGTGGCAGGCAGCAGCAATGACCCTAAGCCACTGATGCCTGTACCCCACACATGCTTAGTTGTCGATGGTTCAAGGATGCTGTTGCCAACTGCAGAGCTTGGTAGAAGAGAGTTCTGGCTGTCTTTGGAGGAGGTCCTTAGCTGGGGATGCTTGGGGATCCTCACCAGCTATACAGCAAGGGTCAGGACTGGTGTTAGACCTGCTTGAGCCCAGATTAGAAAATAAAGGAGGGGCCCCCTCCTCGATTCCATCTCCTTTCTGCCTCCGCTCTGATTTCCCACCTGCCATTACCATCACACCAACAGACCCTCACCAAATACAGAACAAGGGATCACAAATTAGAAATAAAATTTTCTAGAGAAGACATGAATGGGAACCCCAAGAAGTTAAACTTTGCATTAATGCAACACTGGAGACATAAAACAGAAATGCATTTCCTTTTCTACTGAACACAATACAAAGACATTTGCTAGGCACATTTCCAAAAGCTAACACATTCCATTTAAAACATCCTATATAATAAAAAGCACCTCCAACGTTCTGAAGCTGACTCCGTGGCACTAAAACCTTGAAGCATTTGTGCTCGCTGTAACTCCATCTCATGAATTGATGTCAGTACTTACTGGTACGTCACCAGTGACCTGACCAACCACTTGAAAGCAGCCCGAGGCACACCAATGAACTGAAAAAAACAGCCCAAACAGCGTGCCCGAACGTCAACGACACATAGCCGCCATGAACATTGCCGGTAAACCCACCTCACAGACACACTCGACAACACCCCCCACCCAGTGCTCTGTCCCTCGCCCCTCCTGAGATGCCACTGGACCCCCGTCCCCCGGCCACAGCCCCCCTCATCCACTCTCCTCCCCAATGCACATGGCCACAGACCTCCCTCTCCTGTCCGACTTCGGACCCTCGCCCTCTCCTCTCCGACTTTGGACCTCCCTCTCCTCCCCGACTGACTCCCTCCCGAATCACCGTTCAATCCCCCCATATTCTCTCCCCTCCTGTCACGACTTGCCACTGGACATAGAGGACCCCACCCTTTCCCCCCACGTTCAAGGGTCATGGTCCCTCCGTTACACCCTCCCTCCCGTCCAGTTGCAGGCACCCTCCTTCCGAATTTGAAAAGACATCTGCACTTACATTGTCGGTGTTACGGCGAATGGCAGCAGCTAAACAAAGCGTGCAGGCTTGGCTCTTCTCTCTCACTCACAGCTCTGGTCCCACCCATGCGGAAACAGGACATGAGAGAGAAAAGGGCTGAGTCTACAAGCTTTGGACCACTGCTGCCGGCCGCCGTAATACCGACGATGACAGTGAAGATTAATTCCCCCCTCCCCAAAACACACGCTGACCCCCGCTCCAAACCCCTCTCAGTTCACCACCACCCTCAAAGACAACCAACAGTTCCTCCAACTTTGCCAGCACGACACATCCCCAACCCCCCCCCCCCCCAAAAAAAAAACTCCCACACTAATACAAGCCAGCAACAACACGGTCAAAATCCACTCCACCCCTCAACAAACGCTGACCCCCTCCAAGCACCCAGCCACATTCTCACAGTTCACCACCCCCGTCCCCCCTGTCATTGTCAGACACACACAATATCACAAAAACACACACATTCGCCCGCAAACACCCAGACCGCCCCACCCTCTCTCACACACGCACAAACACACTGTGACACACACAGACACACTCTCTCACACACAAACTACCTGTGTGACACACATGATCTTTCTCTCTCACACACAGACACACAACCACCCGTCCCCCTCCACCCCAAAACCCCACTAAAAAACACTAACACACACATACACTGATGTGCAACATGCATACGCACTCACTCTCTCTCACTTTCTATATCACCCCTTCAACAATAACCACACTCAAAGCCACCCGTCCCTTCAAGACACTTTGCCAGCATGGGGCATCCCCCAACCCCCCCCCCCCCCCAAAACCCAAATCCTCTCCCCGCCCCCCACCCCCCTTTCATTGTGAAACACACACACAATATCACAAAAACACAGACACTCACCCCCAACCTCCCAATCCATCCCAATCTCACACACTTACACACACACCCACGAACTCTCTGTGAGACACACACACATCACAAAAACACAGACATTCACCCCCAACCTCCGAATCCACCCCACCCTCTCTCACTTACACACACACACACACACACACACACACACACACACACACACACAAACTGTCTCTGTGACACACACACAGAGACACAAAATGTAGCTCCGTAACACACATGATCTTTCACTCACACAGACAGACAGACAGACAACAAACACCCCCTCCCCCTCAAAACCCCACAAGAAAACACTCACACACACAAACAAACACTGATACAGAACTAGGATAGATGCACACTCAATCTCTCTTTCTCTCACTCTATATCATCCCTGCAACAATAACCACCCTCAAAGCCACACACCACTTCATCCCACTTTGCCAGCACGGGACATCCCTCAACCCCCCCCCCCCCCCAAAAAAAACCAACATTTAAAACAAAAAAAAACTAGACTACAACACCACACTAATATGAGCCAGCAACAACACGGCCACCCCCCCCCCCCCGTGGCGTAGGAAGGGGGGGGCGGGGGCGGTCCGCCCTGGGTGCACGCCACTGGGGGGTGTCGGCTCTGCGCTGGTGCACTGCCCTCTCTGCCCCGGAACAGGCGGTTACTTCCTGTTCCGGGACAGAGAGAGCAGTGAATCAGCGCGGAGCCGACACACCCCAGCAACGTGCAGTCGGGGCGGAACGGCCTTCCCGCCCGTCCCTCGCCGCAGGTATGCGCTCTGGGGGGGGGGGGTATGCGCTCCGGGGGGGGGGGGGGTGGTGCGCTCCAGCGGGAGGAGGGTGCGCCGTGCTGCACCCGGGGGGGGGGGGGGGTGCGCAGCGGCGACCCGCCCCGGGTGTCAGCTCCCCTCGCTACGGCTCTGCCCCCCCAACCCCAACAAACGCTGACCCCCCTACAAGCCCCCTGCCACACCCTCTCACAGATCACCTTCCCCCCTCCCCCACCAACCACTGTGAGACACACACACAATACCACAAAAACACAGACACTAGCACCCAATCTCCCACTCTGCCCCACCCTCTCTCACTTTCACACACACACAAACTCCCTCTGTGACATACAGACACACTCTCTGTGTCACACACACAGTAAAGCAGACTTACAGATTGCAAAACACGCCCCCTCCCCAACATATGCCCCCCACGCCCACCAAACTAACAAGACACCTGTACCTCTAGGACAAAAACAATAAAACCCAACAGCCAACGCCTCCCAGTTTACCAGACATCCCCCCACCAACATTGTTACACACACACACAATAAACACCACACACACACACTGATACTCACCCCCGCACTCCAACTTTGCCCCACCCTTTCACTTCCACAAACAAACACACACACACACACACACACACACACACACACACACAATCTATCTTTGTGACACATGATCTTTGTCTCTCACACTCGTAACCACTGCCCCCCCCAACCCCCCCCCCCAAAAAAAAACCCCCACTCACACACACACTGATGCACAACATGGAGAGATGGACACTCACTCTCTCCCCCGCCACACCCTCACAGTTCACCACCCCCGCCCCCTAGATATTGCACATAATACAACAATGTAAATTATTCATTACCAACACAACACAATTATCCTAAAAATCCCTTTCACAACATTCATTGCAGAAAACAAATACCTTGCTAGCGCCCGTTTCATTGCTCTCAGAAATGGGCCTTTTTTACTAGTTCAAAATAAAATGCTTTGTTTCTACCTTTGTTGTCTGGACATTTTATTTTTCCATCTTGCTGGTTCCAATTTATCTTCTCTGCTTTCCTGTCTGTCTGCTAATTCTCCTTGAAGCGGCTGCAGTCCATGTTTTTCCTCCTCTCTCCTGTCTTTTCCCTCACTACACCTGCCTCTGACATATTGATCATTCCTTTTTAGCTCTTTTCTGCCTCTCTCTCACTCTTCTCCTCCTTTTTCTTTTCAACTACCTATCAGATTTCCATCTTCTTCTTTCACCCACTAGCTCTTCCATTCCCCATTTCACTCCTTCCCCAGCCCTACATTCCCTTTCATCTTTAATCTACTACCCGTTACCATATTTCTTCCCTCTGTAATCACTATCCTCTCATTCATTTCCTTGCCACCCCCTCCTGGCCTCTTCCACAGGGTTCTACCATTCCCATCATCTTCCTCCATCCGCCCTTCTAGCCCAGCATCTGATCCCTCTTCCTCCCCTCCCCACTCAACCATCATAGCCTGACATTTCTTTGTCCCTTCTATCTTCCCTTCTGCCCTCTCCCCCATAGTCCAGCATTTTTCTCCTTTTCTCCCCTCTCCACCTCCTATGTACCTCTCCCTCCCTCTCATCCACCCCCATGTCCAACATCTCCCCCTCTCATTCCCATTGTTCACCATCTTTCTCTCCCCCTCCTATGCAGCATCTCTTTCCTCCCCTCTACCATCATGTTCAACATGTCTCCCTCTCCTCCACCCTTTGTCTAACATTTGTCCCTTTCCTCCACCCCTATGTCCAATATTTCTCCCTCCTCTCCTCCCCTATATTGAACATTTCTCCCTTTCTCATCACCTATCCTCTCTCCATGCAGCATGTCTCCCTCCCTGAAGAACTTCTGCTTCAGCGTCTTCCACTGATCGGTCCCTGCAGCATTCTTTTTTTTCGCCCATCGCCGGCAGCACTGCGATTCACACAAGCTGCTGCGCTCCCCCTTGCCGCATCCATCCGGCCCTCTCTGATGCACTTCCTGTTTATGTAGGGCCAGATGGATGCGGCAGGGGGGAGCGGATCTGCCTGTGTGAATCGCAGCACTGCAAGCAACGGGTGAAAAAAAGAATGATCCAGGGACTGAGGCAGCGGCGGGGAGAAGAATTTCAGGCAGGCAACGCTCCCGGACGGCCAGACCCGCAGGAGAAAAGGCAGCGAGGGATGTTGTTGGGTTGGGGCTAGTTAGGGTGGGCGGGCCTGGAGCAAAAGTGGCTGGGCCTGGGCCTGTCCAGGCCCGCCCGTGGCTATGCCCCTGGTCCATTTCTGGGCAAGCAAGCCAAAGTTACATCCAGGCAGAATCTCCTGTAAGGACTTGTGGTGGTAGCACAATGACACCAGGAGCTGAGCTTCCAAACTAAAAGCTTCTAGGAGTGTTTCATTGACCTTGGCGTAGCCAGAAGGAAATTTTTGGGTGGACCAACAGGTTGGATGGATGGACACTAGAGAAACATCTGCTACCTGATATGCCCTGCCCACGCCCCTATTCCTACCGCACACCTACCCCACTCCCAATAACTTCAATGTGAGTAGCAGTGCTGGCCTCAGTGGCTGCAGGCCACATTGAGAGCTAGGGGAAATATAAGAGGGTGCACGCTTCATCCTCCACTGAGCCACTGTCTGCCAGCACACATGCTTCCCCCAAATATGCCCTACATATCACATAGGGGCCCTAAAATATCAATACATCTATCAAGAAAACTGAATCCAAAGTACTATAGAATACTACATAGAAAATTGATGCTAACAGAATACTTTGATCACACACACAGAACACAAATGCCGAATACAGAATAAGTGACCACAAACCATAAACAGATGAAATCAAAATACCAAGAGGCCAGACCTTGCATTTCGCACAGCACAAATACAAAGAGATGCATTTTCTCCTATACTGTGCAAAATATGATAGCACATGCAAGAGACAGTGTTAGGGGAGGCACAACTAGGGCAACTGCGTTTGGCCCCCTAGACAGAGAGAACCCCAGGCCAGCTGGAAGCTGAAGAAGGTGTAACCTGTTAGTAAGCTTTTGTGTCCCCTCCCAAATTTCTGCCTTGGGCCCCAGCCATATCTAGCAGGATGTACATTTCAAATCTGACATATTCTAGTCACAAAATAGAAAAATAAAATTCTTTTTTCCACCTTTTGTTGTCAGCTCATTTTATGTTGGTCCTAGGCTCTGGTTTCTACATCCTTCTGTCTTCTCTTAACTCACTCACCAAGGTCTCATGTCCATTTGATATTTCTACTCTCTCTCCATGTCCGCTATTCATCTTCTTCCATCTCTGTACCTCTATCTGTACCACAACAAAGGAAATGTTCTACTCAGTGCTTTTTTTGTAGAAAAAAAGGTACCGGTACTCATTATGGGCGGGGTCACCACATATGGCTCCACCCCTATGATAGCCACACCCACATTAACCACACCCCCTATACCAGCCATGGCGCAGATAAACAGACATCATCTATATATATAAAAGGCAACCCCAATGTTCTATGAAGCCTCCAGCCGGAAGTGTGAAGCGCCAGAGATATCCGGTTTCCCCATGAGTGAAGGAAAACAGCACAGCACGAAATCCCTCTCTCTGTAACAGTGAAGGACTCAGAGGGGGGAGGAGAGAGATGCCCTCACTCTCTCTGTAACACAAACACAGCACAGCAGGAAACAACACTGAAGGACTGGACTCGGAGGGGGGAGGGGAGGGCAGGGACACTCTCACATGCACACTCTGAAGAAAACCTTGCTAGCCCCCGTTTCATTTGCATCAGAAACTGGGCTTTTTTACTAGTTGAAAATATTACAGTACTATAGGAGAAAAAAATAACGTGATTTTTTTTTCATTATAAATAATCTCTGTAAGCTCTTACAGCTCCAGTATACCCAGTGCAAAATAAGACAGCCAATGTAAATTCTCAAATTGGACATATTACAAACACTAAAATGAAAATAAAATGATTTTTTTCTACCTTTGTTGTCTGGTGACTGTTTTTCTTTTCATATTGGTCCCAGTCTGTGATTCTCTTTTCTTTTGTTTTCGCTTAACTCTTCTGTGCCATTTGTCATTTTTGTCTCCCTTTTTCTTTGCTTTCTTCAATATTTTTCAGGCTCTCTCTCTGTCCAGATTTAATTCATTCTTACTATCCATTCTTTAATTTCCTTCATCTACCTGTGGCTTTTCATCTTTTCCTCACCCTTGTTCTCCCCATGCCCCTTCCTCTTATTCTCCAGTCTTTCTCTATTCCCCTTTTCCATCCAGCAGCTCTGCTTTCTCTCCCCATCCTTCCAGTGTCTCCCCTATTTCTTTCTGCATTCTTCCATCCAGCGTCTTCCCTCTTTCTCTCCCTATCCTTCCGTTTTCCCTCTCTCTCTCCCCATCCTTCCATCTGTTTTTCCCTCTCTCTCTCTCTCTCCCCATCCTTCCATCTGTTTTTCCCCTCTCTCTCCCCATCCTTCCATCTGTTTTTCCCTCTCTCCCCAATCCTTCCATCTGTGTTTTTCCCTCTCTCTCCCCATCCTTCCATCTGTTTTTCCCTATCTCTCCCCATCCTTCCAATCTGTTTTCCCCTCTCTCTCCCCAATCCTTCCCTCTGTTGTTTTCCCTTTTCTCTCTCTCCCCAATCCTTCCATGTTGTTTTCCCTTTCTCTCTCTCCCCAATCCTTCCATGTTGTTTTCCCTCTTTCTCTCTCTCTCCCCATCCCCATCCTTCCATCTGCTTTTCCCTCTCTCCCCAATCCTTCCATCTGTTGGTTCCCCTCTCTCCCCATCCTTCCATCTGTTTTCCCCTCTCTCCCCCCGATCCTTCCCTCTGTTGTTTTCCCTCTTTCTCTCTCTCCCCAATCCTTCCCTCTGTTGTTTCCCCCCCCTCTCTCTCTCTCCCCAATCCTTCCCTCTGTTTTCCCTCTTTCTCTCTCTCCCCAATTCGTCCCTCTGTTGTTTTCCCTCTTTCTCTCTCTCCCCAATCCGTCCCTCTGTTGTTTTCCCTCTTTCTCTCTCTCCCCAATCCTTCCCTCTGTTGTTTTCCCTCTTTCTCTCTCTCCCCAATCCTTCCCTCTGTTGTTTTCCCTCTTTCTCTCTCTCTCCCCAATCCTTCCCTGTTGTTTTCCCTCTTTCTCTCTCTCCCCAATCCTTCCCTCTGTTGTTTTCCCTCTCTCTCCCCAATCCTTCCCTCTGTTGTTTTCCCTCTCTCTCTCTCTCCCCAATCCTTCCCTCTGTTGTTTTCCCTCTTTCTCTCTCTCCCCAATCCTTCCATGTTGTTTTCCCTCTTTCTCTCTCTCTCCCCATCCCCATCCCCATCCTTCCATCTGTTTTTCCCCTCTCTCCCCAATCCTTCCATCTGTTTTTCCCCTCTCTCCCCATCCTTCCATCTGTTTTCCCCTCTCTCTCCCCGATCCTTCCCTCTGTTGTTTTCCCTCTTTCTCTCTCTCCCCAATCCTTCCCTCTGTTTCCCCCCCCCTCTCTCTCTCCCCAATCCTTCCCTCTGTTTTCCCTCTTTCTCTCTCTCCCCAATCCGTCCCTCTGTTGTTTTCCCTCTTTCTCTCTCTCCCCAATCCTTCCCTCTGTTGTTTTCCCTCTTTCTCTCTCTCCCCAATCCTTCCCTCTGTTGGTTTCTCTCTCCCTGCCAAGTTTCCCGCGAACGGCGCGAAGTCGCGACGCACGCGGCACCAGCCTCTATTTCCGGCCGCTGCTGCTTCTCCTGTTGAGCAGCAGCGGCCGCTACACAAAGAAAAAGAAGATTTTAAAAAAAACTTCAAACCTGGCTGAAACGCAGCACCCCGGCACTGTAGACAGCCATTAGGCATTGGCTGTTGCCCTGCAGCAGGGTTGCCAGGTGGAAAATTTTTTTCCAGCCCGATGGAGCCCAAAAAACAGCCCAAAACCCGCCCAAACACAAACCCCGCCCCTGACACCCCCACCCCCGCGTCATCAACCCCGCCCCCGCCGTCATCAACCCCGCCCCCGCCGTCACCGGTCCCGCCTCCCACGTCACCGGCCCCGCCTCCCCGTCATCGCCCCCGCCTCCCACGTCATCGGCCCCGCCTCCACGTCATCAGCCCCGCCTCCCACATCATCGGCCCCGCCTCCCACGTCACTAACCCCGCCCAAAACGTCATTAACCCCACCCAAAAACGTCACTAACCCCGCCCCCCCCGCGGCCGAAAAAACCGCCCTGAAGGCCAAAAACAGCCCAAAAAACCGCAACCCGCCGCGGGCAAAAATTTCCCGCGGCGGGTCGCGGAAAACCGCCCAATTGGGCGGTAAAACCGCCCACCTGGCAACACTGCCCTGCAGCCACTCCTCCTCTTGCCTCTACGTCACTGCCCCTGGAGGAAGACCCCGGAGGAGCGCAGTGACGTAGAGGGAAGAGGAGGAGCGGCTGCGGGGCAACAGCCAATGCCTAATGGCTGTCTACAGTGCCAGGGTGCCGCGTTTTTCAGCCAGGTTTGAAGTTTTTTTAAAAATCTTTTTCTTTGTGTAGCGGCCGCTGCTGCTCAACAGGAGAAGCAGCAGCGGCCGGAAATGGGGGCTGGCACTGCATGCGGGACATGGACTCACGGGGCGGGGGGAGCAAAAAAAAAAAAAGGTGCCGGTACGCCGTACCGTTGCGTACCGGCACAAAAAAAGCACTGGTTCTACTCAATGTGGAAACTCAAGCGCATGAAACAATTGTTCCCGAGGGAAACATTTCGCAATCTAATACAATCAATGGTATTAAGCCATTTAGACTACTGCAATGGAATCTATTCGGGATGCAAAGAACAAATCCTAAAGAAACTGCAAACAGCTCAAAACACGACAGCCAGGCTCATCTTTGGGAAAATGCGATCTGAAAGTGCAAAACCCCTCCGTGAAAAATTACACTGGCTCCCAATCAAAGAACGCATTGTCTTCAAAATCTGCACTATGGTTCACAAAATAATCTATGGTGAAGCCCCGGGATATATGACAGACTTGATGGACCTACCAACCAGAAACACATTTGAATCATCACGAGCGTACCTAAATTTGCACAACCCAAGCTGCAAAGGACTCAAATACAAATCAATTTACGCATCCAGTTTTTCCTACATAAGCACGCAACTGTGGAACGCACTACCAAAAGCCTTGAAAACCACGTACGACCATCTACACTTCCGGAGATCACTTAAAACTTACCTGTTTAAAAAGACATACCCTACCAATCCAACATAAATGCCTGATCTCTGCAAAAAAAAAATGCACATAACACAACCCTCCGAGTACGATTCCCTGATGTGGCTATACCACATGAACGTTATCTTACCACAACTTCACTATGTATTTGTTAACACCGGAATCTGCATTCGCCTCTCCGGTACTATGTAATCCACATTGAGCCTGCAAATAGGTGGGAAAATGTGGGATACAAATGTAACAAATAAATAAGCATGTTTAGTATTTCCCTTTCTCTGTGTCCCTTTATTTCTCTGTCCAGCATCTTCCCTCTCTTCATGCCCATTGCCAATATATTTCTACCCTCTCTAACCCTATCCCATCCAGCTTCTCTCCCTCCCCTTTCCAGCATCTGGTTTGGTTGCTTGATGATTCCCTGCTTGCCCCGCCCACCCACCCCACCCTCCCTTCCTCCCTCACACTGTAGGTTTAGTATTTGTTCCCTTTTCCTTCATCTCCTTGGTCTGGTATCTCTGTTTCCCTTCCATCCCTCCTTGTGCTATACCAGCAGTTCTCTCCCTTCCCTTCAGCGCTCCTTCCCCTCTTCCCAGTGGTGTGCTGGAGCCGGCTCTGTCCGGCTCGCAAGAGCCGCTTGTTAATTTTTGACAGCTCTTGCGAGCTGATTGTTGTTTGAGGCGAGCCGGCTCCATTACAGAGGTAAGCATGGCAGGAGGGCGCCATGCTTACCTCCCCTCCAGCTCCCAAACATGTGCAGCGATTTTCCTTCGCCCCCCCGCTCCCATCCATCTTATTTAGTACCTCTCCGTTGAAGCACCGCCTTATTTAAGCCCTGCTGCGTCTCCAGCCTTCCCTCCCTGCTTGCTTCGATGAGTTCGTTCGTCGTGCCCTTAGTCCCGCCTTCTGACGTCATCAGAAGGCGGGACTAAGGGCACAACGAACAAACTCATCAAAGCAAGCAGGGAGGGAAGGCTGGAGACGCAGCAGGGCTTAAATAAGGCGGCGCTTCAACGGAGAGGTAATAAACAAGATGGATGGGAGCGGGGGGGGGGAGACGGTTGGGGCGAAGGAAAATCACTGCACATGTTTGGGAGCGGGAGGGGAGGGAGGAGAATCGCTGGACATGTTTGGGAGCGGGAGGGGAGGGAGGAGAATCGCTGGACATGTTTGGGAGCGGCAGGGGAGGGAGGAGAATTGCTGGGCAGGGATGGGTAGAGGGGGGCAGGGGAGAGAGGAGAGTTTCAGGACATGGATGGAGGGAAGGGCAGGAGAAATTCTGGACATGGATGGAGGGGAGGGAAGGGACAAGGGAGAGAGAAGAAATGCTGGACACGGAGGGAAGATAGAGAAAGGAGATTAGATGAGGGAAAAGGAAGTGAGGAGAGAAACTGCACATGGATGGAGAAAATAGGCAGAAGCTGGATCCACTGTACAGTCAAGTCTGCAGAGGACCAGAAATGAAGAAGAAAGGAGGAACAAAAAGAAATAAATGGAAAGGAAGCCCTGGAAATGGAGTCAAGGGAACAGATAGAGAGCAGCAGAATCAGATACTGGGCCAGCATGATCAGGGAAACAAAGTCACCAGACAACAAAGGTAGAAATTTTTTTTTATTTTCATTATAGTGTTTGGAATATGTCCACTTTGAGAATCAGGTGCTGAACGTTAAAAGTTTATATTTATTTACTTATTTATGGCATTTTATCCCATATTAAACATAAATTAGATTGGAACCTGGGATCATTTAATTTTTTTTTCCTGGAGAGAGTAATGCATTGCCCCCCCCCCCCCCAGCTATAGCCAGCTCTGCAATTTTGGGGGGGTGCAGAGGTGGACGGGGGGAGCGCAGAGATGGATGGGGGGCGCATAGGTGGATGGGGGGGGGGCGCAGAGGTGGACGGGGGGGGGGGGGGGCGCAGTGGTGGACAGGGGGGCACCGAGGTGGACCGGGGACAGAGCCTGTTGTTAAAAATTTACCAGCACACCACTGCCTCTTCCTCCCATGTCCAGCAGCTCTGTCCCTTCCCTCCAGATCCCCTCCTCCTCTTCCTCCCACATCCAGCAGCTCTCTTTTTCTCCAGCCCCCTCCTCCTCCCATATCCAGCAGCTCTCTCCCTTCTCTCCAGTCCCTTCTTCCTCTTCCTCCCTTGTCCAGCAGCTCTCCAACCCCTTCCTACTCCCTCCCATGTTCAGCAGCTTTCTCCCTTCCATCCAGATCCCCTCCTCCTTTTCTTCCCACATCCAGCAGCTCTCTCCCTTCCCTTCCTCCCACAAGTTCGGCAGCACTATCCCTTCCCCCCCCCCCGTCCTCCCCCCACAAATCCAGCACTTAGTTCTGCCTTTCTGATCCTGCCCCAACTCATCCCTCGGTGTCGCTGACTTTTCTCCCGCGGCTCCGGGTACTGCCGTCTGGGACCATTCAGTATTGCCTGCCTGCCCTGAAATTCTTCTCCTCCCAGCCACTGCCTTGGTCTCTGCAGCATTCTTTTTTTTGCCCATCGCCAGCAGTGCTGCCATTCACACAGCAGCTCCACTCCCCTTTGCCGTGTCCATCCGGCCCTCTCTGATGCACTTCCTATTTACGTAGGGCCAGGTGGACACAGCAGGGGGGAGCGGAGCTGCCTGTGTGAATGGCAGTGCTGCCGGCAACAGGCGAAATAAAGAATGCTGCAGGGACCGAGGCAGCGGCAGGGAGGAGAAGAATTTCAGGGCAGGCAGACATGCAGGCAACGCTGAAGGCTCCTGGACAGCCGTACCTGGAGATGCGAGAGAAAAGGCAGCGACAACAAGGAATGTTGGGTGGGCGGGCCTCGAGGGAAAGTGGCTGGGCCTGGGCCCGTCCAGGCCCGCCAGTGGCTACGCCCCTGCTCTGATGTCAATGATTTAGAAGTCAAAGTGAGCAGATAATGGCATAACTGTAGTTAATACATCACAGAATAACTTTGGAACAGTAATTAGTGATTACTACAAATATTTAAAAAATACTATGCTCTTAAAAATTGAGAAAGTGCTTGCTATATATAAGTATAACCTTAATTAACTTGTGCCTACACTGCCCTGTAAAAACTCATTTACTTTTACAGAATGTAACCCATAGGCTCAGTTGTTTGGGGAAACTAAAGTGGGCGGGGCCAGGCCTGAGGCCTTAATTGCCTGAAAGCATACAGAAAGGTCAACAACATAGTGGCTCATAATACCTTTTGTTAAATTTAGATATTAAGATACATATCAAATGTATCTTTAATATCTCCAGAGACAGAGAAATACCCAGTGTACCTGAATGTAACTCACCTTGAACAACTACTGAAAAAGGTGTGACCAAAATCCAAATGTAAGAGAATAAAGTGGCACTAACTTCCAGAACTCAAAAAGCAACAACCTTATGCATGAAAAGACAGCACTGTAAATATTACACCATGCCCTAAAACACCGATACACCATCTAGTGAAAAAAAAATTAAACAAACATCTGCAACAAGATCTCTACATACATCAGCAATAGAGATATGAAGGCAAAAAACTGAATTGGAAACCTCAGAAAGTTAAGACTCTGCACACAGCACTAATAGTGAAACAGAAACTCAAATGCAAAATACCAGAGATATACATTTCTACTACTACTACTACTACTTATCATTCCTATAGCGCTACTGGACGTACGCAGCGCTGTACACTAGAACATGAAGGACAGACAAACAGGACAAACAAAAGATAAGGGAATATTAAAGTGAGGATGATAAAATAAGGGTTCTGAACAAGTGAACAAGGGTTAGGAGTCAAAAGCAGCATCAAAAAGGTGGACTTATAGCTTAGATTTGAAGACGGTCAGAGATGGAGCTTGACGTATCGGCTCAGGAAGTCTATTCCAAGCATATGGTGCAGCAAGATAAAAGGAACGGAGTCTGGAGTTAGCAGTGGAGGAGAAGGGTGCAGATAAGAGAGATTTACCCAGTGAACGGAGTTCCCGGGGAGGAATGTAGGGAGAGATGAGAGTGGAGATGTACTGAGGAGCTGCAGAGTGAATGCACTTATAGGTCAATAAGAGGAGTTTGAACTGTATGCGGAAATGGATAGGAAGCCAGTGAAGTGACTTGAGGAGAGGGCTAATATGAGCATAATGACTCTGGAGGAATATTTTGAACAGATTGAAGAGGAGAGAGATGGCTAAGTGGGAGACCTGTAAGAAGCAAGTTGCAATAGTCTAAGCGAGAGGTGATAAGAGCATGGATGAGGGTTCTGGTAGTGTGCTCAGAAAGGAAAGGGCGAATTTTGCTGATATTATAGAGAAAGAAACGACAGGTTTTAGCAGTCTGTTGAATATGTGCAGAGAAGGAGAGGAAGGAGTTGAAGATGACCCCAAGGTTACGAGCTGATGAGACAGGAAGGATGAGAGTGTTATCCACAGAAATAGAGAATGGGGGAGGAGGAGAGGTTAGTTTAGGAGGAAAGATAAGAAGCTTAGTCTTGGTCTTGTTTAGTTTCAGATGGCACTGAGACATCCAGGCAGCAATGTCAGACAGGCAGGCTGATACTTTGGCCTTGATTTCGGCTGAGATTTCTGGTGTGGAGAGGTAGATCTGGGAGTCATCTTTTCTAAAAGCTGACATATTTCAATTAATAAATTCAGAATAAAATACTTTTTTCTATCTTTGTGGTCCGAGTATTTTATTTTTCTATTCTCTTTGGTTCTGATGTCTGTTTCCTGCTTTTCTGTTTTTTTCCCTCTTCAGGGCTCCTGTCCATTAGACATTTCTTCTATCTCCATGTCTTCCATCCTTCCTGTCTCTCCTTCCCTCCTTGTTCAGCATCTGCCCTCTTAGCATCCCTATTCTCCTCTATATTCATAATTTCTCCTCTGTGGGGGAATTTCTTGCACCTTCCTCCCACCTGTGAGGCCAGTATCTCTCCTCCTGTCTTCCTTCCTGCTCCCCCCACAGTCCAATGTCTTTCCCCTTCTCCTCCAGTTCATCTCAGTCTCTCTCCCTCCCCTCCACCTCCCCCTTCAGTCTTTCTCCCTCTCTTCCTCTAGTCAATCTCAGACTTAATCTCTCTCCCCACCTCCCCTTCCTCCAGTCCAGTCACTCTCAGTCTCTCTCTCTCTATAACTCACTTCCCCCTCTCTCCATCTCTCCTCCAGTCCTCAGTCTCAGTCTCTCTCTCTATCCCTTCTTCCCTTCTCTGTGATTCTCTTTCCTTGCCCCCTCCCCGTTCCAGTGTCTCAGCAGTCTCTCTTGCCTCTTCCTAGCCCAGTATCTTCCTCTCCCTCCTGGGTCCAGCAAATCTTCCTGTCTGCTCCCACCCCCCAGGTCCAGCGGAGCAGTACCTACTGCATCTCACTCTCCCTGGGTCCAGCACCTCTTCCCTCCTCCATTACTTCTAGTTCAGTGTCTCTTTCATTCCCCCCCTTGCAGCATCTATCCTTCTCCCTCGTTTTCCCCGTTGCAGAGTCTATACCTCCCCCCCCTCCCCCCGATTCAGCATGTATCCTTCTCACTCACGGTCCCTCTAATTTGATTAGATCACCGCTGGTAGTACGGCAGTGGCACCGTACGAAGTAAGACAGCTTGCTTCGGGGCTTCGGCCTGACGACCTTCCTTGACATGTCCCACTCCTGCGGAAGCAGAAAATTGCATCAGAGGCAGTGGGACACATCACAAGGAATGCTGTTAGGCCGAAGCCCCAAAGTAAGCTGTTTTAGTTAGTATGGTGCTGCTGCTGCACTACCGGTGGCGATCTAATCAAATTAGAGGGACCACAGAGAGGGAGTGAGAGGGATAGACACTGAATTGGGGAGAGAATGACAGAGAAACGCTGGACCAGAAGTAATGGAGGATAAAGGAAGTGCTGGACTCAGGGAGCAGCCCTGATATGGCAAGCCTGGTACTTTGGGGGCTTGCAAAGCTGCGTCAGAAGATGAAACTTTCTTGAGATATCATCAGCTCAAGATGGCAATGAGTTATTTAAAGATGCTCTGGATTCTTTTTTAGTTCAATTAACTTTATTGTACTACAGCTACCTGACCAATTAGAAGAATGTGTCCCATACAACAGGACCATTCAAATCTCTCGGAGCTACCGTGGCAAGCTGATAGAGTAATTTATTTAATTTGTTGCCTTTGTGGACTTTTGTATATGGGACAAACTAAATGAAAATTGAAGACACAGCTTGTGGATCACAGAAATTGTTTAAAAACTAAAAAATTGGAAAATTGGCCTGTGCATGAGACAGAGCAAGAAGGACTCGGTGCACATTCAAAACGGACTGGTGATCCTTGGCAAAGCCGTCTTGGGCATTGCCAATTAAGGAAAGTAAATAAGCCCCCAGCCTAGTAGCCACTATCCTAGCCCAGAGCTTCACATCAAGGAGGGAGATTGGCCTGTAGGAGCTCAGGCATATTTTCTCCTTCCCCAGCTTTGATATGCGCAATTAAGGCTTTATTTGCCCAAGGAGGAAAGGCGACCTTTTCCATAGCCTCAGAAAAACAGGTGGTGGCCAGGAGACCATGTAAATGAGGAGCTAAGATCTTGTAAAAATTCAGGCATAGAGCCATCAGGGCCTGGAGCTGTGAAATTGTTTTAGAGTCTGAGGGGTAGATGCATCAAGCAAACGTAAAAAAATCAAAATCGTTAAAGGCCCTAACGATTTTTAAAAAACGAAGAATGCACCAAAAAAAAAAGTCACACATGCTCAGATCGGTATAGAAACGTACAATGTATCAAAGAATCACAATACACATCGTTAATCGGCCCCCAAATCATGCGCAGAGCAGCCAAGCGTTATGTTAGCTGCTCTGCGCATGCCACAAACAGTCAAAACACAGTCAAATCAAAAGCACATGGCTCCCAAATCAAAACAAAAATAAAAAAAAGGGTCGGGAGGGGGCAAGGGCGCTCATCAGGAGCGTCCTGTACGGACGGCCTTGCCCCCCCCCCCCGCTGCTCCCCACTTTCCGCCGCTCCCCCCACCCCGAAAAAGCAAAATTCAAGCAGCCCCTGCCCCCCTCCCTTCCTCACTACTCTCTCACCTCAGCTCCGCCTCCCGACATCCTCCGTCCTGTGCCCCGCCCCCTTTTGGGGTCGTCGCCGCCATTCCCCTCCTCCATCGGGCACCCCTCCCTCTTACCGGGCCCGTGCAGCGCCTCTCTCCTCTGTCCGAAGGCGCTGCACGGGCAAGAAGACAGCTGATGCCTGCCTTCGCCCAGCTTCGATGGCGCGTCTTTCTCCTGCTGGGCCCGCCCCTGTCTGACGTCGGTAACCTACGTAGACAGGGGCAGAACTAAGTACTGGATTTGTGGGGGGAGGACGGGGGGGTGGGGGAAGGGATAGTGCTGCCGAACTTGTGGGAGGAAGGGAAGGGAGAGAGCTGCTGGATGTGGGAAGAAAAGGAGGAGGGGATCTGGATGGAAGGGAGAAAGCTGCTGAACATGGGAGGGAGTAGGAAGGGGTTGGAGAGCTGCTGGACAAGGGAGGAAGAGGAAGAAGGGACTGGAGAGAAGGGAGAGAGCTGCTGGATATGGGAGGAGGGGGCTGGAGAAAAAGAGAGCTGCTGGATGTGGGAGGAAGAGGAGGAGGGGATCTGGAGGGAAGGGACAGAGCTGCTGGACATGGGAGGAAGAGGCAGTGGTGTGCTGGTAAATTTTTAACAGGCTCTGTCCCCGGTCCACCTCGGTGCCCCCCTGTCCACCACTGCGCCCCCCCCCCCGTCCACCACTGCGCCCCCCCCATCCACCTCTGCGCCCCCCCCATCCATCTCTGCGCTCCCCCCGTCCACCTCTGCACCCCCCCAAAATTGCAGAGCTGGCTATAGCTGGGGGGGGGGGGGGGGGCAATGCATTACTCTCTCCAGGAAAAAAAAAATTAAATGATCCCAGGTTCCAATCTAATTTATGTTTAATATGGGATAAAATGCCATAAATAAGTAAATAAATATAAACTTTTAACGTTCAGCACCTGATTTCTACCTTTGTTGTCTGGTGACTTTGTTTCCCTGATCATGCTGGCCCAGTATCTGATTCTGCTGCTCTCTATCTGTTCCCTTGACTCCATTTCCAGGGCTTCCTTTCCATTTATTTCTTTTTGTTCCTCCTTTCTTCTTCATTTCTGGTCCTCTGCAGACTTGACTGTACAGTGGATCCAGCTTCTGCCTATTTTCTCCATCCATGTGCAGTTTCTCTCCTCACTTCCTTTTCCCTCATCTAATCTCCTTCCTCTATCTTCCCTCCGTGTCCAGCATTTCTTCTCTCTCCCTTGTCCCTTCCCTCCCCTCCATCCATGTCCAGAATTTCTCCTGCCCTTCCCTCCATCCATGTCCTGAAACTCTCCTCTCTCCCCTGCCCCCCTCTACCCATCCCTGCCCAGCAATTCTCCTCCCTCCCCTGCCGCTCCCAAACATGTCCAGCGATTCTTCTCCCTCCCCTCCCGCTCCCAAACATGTCCAGCGATTCTCCTCCCTCCCCTCCCGCTCCCAAACATGTCCAGCGATTTTCCTTCGCCCCAACCGTCTCCCCCCCCCCCGCTCCCATCCATCTTGTTTATTACCTCTCCGTTGAAGCGCCGCCTTATTTAAGCCCTGCTGCGTCTCCAGCCTTCCCTCCCTGCTTGCTTTGATGAGTTTGTTCGTTGTGCCCTTAGTCCCGCCTTCTGATGACGTCAGAAGGCGGGACTAAGGGCACGACGAACGAACTCATCGAAGCAAGCAGGGAGGGAAGGCTGGAGACGCAGCAGGGCTTAAATAAGGCGGTGCTTCAACGGAGAGGTACTAAATAAGATGGATGGGAGCGGGGGGGCGAAGGAAAATCGCTGCACATGTTTGGGAGCTGGAGGGGAGGTAAGCATGGCGCCCTCCTGCCATGCTTACCTCTGTAATGGAGCCGGCTCGCCTCAAACAACAATCAGCTCGCAAGAGCTGTCAAAAATTAACAAGCAGCTCTTGCGAGCCGGACAGAGCCGGCTCCAGCACACCACTGGGAAGAGGGGAAGGAGCGCTGAAGGGAAGGGAGAGAACTGCTGGTATAGCACAAGGAGGGATGGAAGGGAAACAGAGATACCAGACCAAGGAGATGAA
Source organism: Microcaecilia unicolor (assembly GCF_901765095.1). Lineage (NCBI taxonomy): Eukaryota > Metazoa > Chordata > Amphibia > Gymnophiona > Siphonopidae > Microcaecilia > Microcaecilia unicolor. The sequence goes on along the minus strand of NC_044036.1, from coordinate 221,954,582 downwards.
GGAAAAGGGAACAAATACTAAACCTACAGCGTGAGGAAGGAAGGGAGGGTGGGGTGGGTGGGCGGGCAAGCAGGGAATCATCAAGCAACCAAACCAGATGCTGGAAAGGGGAGGGAGAGAAGCTGGATGGGATAGGGTTAGAGAGGGTAGAAATATATTGGCAATGGGCATGAAGAGAGGGAAGATGCTGGACAGAGAAATAAAGGGACACAGAGAAAGGGAAATACTAAACATGCTTATTTATTTGTTACATTTGTATCCCACATTTTCCCACCTATTTGCAGGCTCAATGTGGATTACATAGTACCGGAGAGGCGAATGCAGATTCCGGTGTTAACAAATACATAGTGAAGTTGTGGTAAGATAACGTTCATGTGGTATAGCCACATCAGGGAATCGTACTCGGAGGGTTGTGTTATGTGCATTTTTTTTTTGCAGAGATCAGGCATTTATGTTGGATTGGTAGGGTATGTCTTTTTAAACAGGTAAGTTTTAAGTGATCTCCGGAAGTGTAGATGGTCGTACGTGGTTTTCAAGGCTTTTGGTAGTGCGTTCCACAGTTGCGTGCTTATGTAGGAAAAACTGGATGCGTAAATTGATTTGTATTTGAGTCCTTTGCAGCTTGGGTTGTGCAAATTTAGGTACGCTCGTGATGATTCAAATGTGTTTCTGGTTGGTAGGTCCATCAAGTCTGTCATGTATCCCGGGGCTTCACCATAGATTATTTTGTGAACCATAGTGCAGATTTTGAAGACAATGCGTTCTTTGATTGGGAGCCAGTGTAATTTTTCACGGAGGGGTTTTGCACTTTCAGATCGCATTTTCCCAAAGATGAGCCTGGCTGTCGTGTTTTGAGCTGTTTGCAGTTTCTTTAGGATTTGTTCTTTGCATCCCGAATAGATTCCATTGCAGTAGTCTAAATGGCTTAATACCATTGATTGTATTAGATTGCGAAATGTTTCCCTCGGGAACAATTGTTTCATGCGCTTGAGTTTCCACATTGAGTAGAACATTTCCTTTGTTGTGGTACAGATAGAGGTACAGAGATGGAAGAAGATGAATAGCGGACATGGAGAGAGAGTAGAAATATCAAATGGACATGAGACCTTGGTGAGTGAGTTAAGAGAAGACAGAAGGATGTAGAAACCAGAGCCTAGGACCAACATAAAATGAGCTGACAACAAAAGGTGGAAAAAAGAATTTTATTTTTCTATTTTGTGACTAGAATATGTCAGATTTGAAATGTACATCCTGCTAGATATGGCTGGGGCCCAAGGCAGAAATTTGGGAGGGGACACAAAAGCTTACTAACAGGTTACACCTTCTTCAGCTTCCAGCTGGCCTGGGGTTCTCTCTGTCTAGGGGGCCAAACGCAGTTGCCCTAGTTGTGCCTCCCCTAACACTGTCTCTTGCATGTGCTATCATATTTTGCACAGTATAGGAGAAAATGCATCTCTTTGTATTTGTGCTGTGCGAAATGCAAGGTCTGGCCTCTTGGTATTTTGATTTCATCTGTTTATGGTTTGTGGTCACTTATTCTGTATTCGGCATTTGTGTTCTGTGTGTGTGACCAAAGTATTCTGTTAGCATCAATTTTCTATGTAGTATTCTATAGTACTTTGGCTTCAGTTTTCTTGATAGATGTATTGATATTTTAGGGCCCCTATGTGATATGTAGGGCATATTTGGGGGAAGCATGTGTGCTGGCAGACAGTGGCTCAGTGGAGGATGAAGCGTGCACCCTCTTATATTTCCCCTAGCTCTCAATGTGGCCTGCAGCCACTGAGGCCAGCACTGCTACTCACATTGAAGTTATTGGGAGTGGGGTAGGTGTGCGGTAGGAATAGGGGCGTGGGCAGGGCATATCAGGTAGCAGATGTTTCTCTAGTGTCCATCCATCCAACCTGTTGGTCCACCCAAAAATTTCCTTCTGGCTACGCCAAGGTCAATGAAACACTCCTAGAAGCTTTTAGTTTGGAAGCTCAGCTCCTGGTGTCATTGTGCTACCACCACAAGTCCTTACAGGAGATTCTGCCTGGATGTAACTTTGGCTTGCTTGCCCAGAAATGGACCAGGGGCATAGCCACAGGCGGGCCTGGACAGGCCCAGGCCCAGCCACTTTTGCTCCAGGCCCGCCCACCCTAACTAGCCCCAACCCAACAACATCCCTCGCTGCCTTTTCTCCTGCGGGTCTGGCCGTCCGGGAGCGTTGCCTGCCTGAAATTCTTCTCCCCGCCGCTGCCTCAGTCCCTGGATCATTCTTTTTTTCACCCGTTGCTTGCAGTGCTGCGATTCACACAGGCAGATCCGCTCCCCCCTGCCGCATCCATCTGGCCCTACATAAACAGGAAGTGCATCAGAGAGGGCCGGATGGATGCGGCAAGGGGGAGCGCAGCAGCTTGTGTGAATCGCAGTGCTGCCGGCGATGGGCGAAAAAAAAGAATGCTGCAGGGACCGATCAGTGGAAGACGCTGAAGCAGAAGTTCTTCAGGGAGGGAGACATGCTGCATGGAGAGAGGATAGGTGATGAGAAAGGGAGAAATGTTCAATATAGGGGAGGAGAGGAGGGAGAAATATTGGACATAGGGGTGGAGGAAAGGGACAAATGTTAGACAAAGGGTGGAGGAGAGGGAGACATGTTGAACATGATGGTAGAGGGGAGGAAAGAGATGCTGCATAGGAGGGGGAGAGAAAGATGGTGAACAATGGGAATGAGAGGGGGAGATGTTGGACATGGGGGTGGATGAGAGTGAGGGAGAGGTACATAGGAGGTGGAGAGGGGAGAAAAGGAGAAAAATGCTGGACTATGGGGGAGAGGGCAGAAGGGAAGATAGAAGGGACAAAGAAATGTCAGGCTATGATGGTTGAGTGGGGAGGGGAGGAAGAGGGATCAGATGCTGGGCTAGAAGGGCGGATGGAGGAAGATGATGGGAATGGTAGAACCCTGTGGAAGAGGCCAGGAGGGGGTGGCAAGGAAATGAATGAGAGGATAGTGATTACAGAGGGAAGAAATATGGTAACGGGTAGTAGATTAAAGATGAAAGGGAATGTAGGGCTGGGGAAGGAGTGAAATGGGGAATGGAAGAGCTAGTGGGTGAAAGAAGAAGATGGAAATCTGATAGGTAGTTGAAAAGAAAAGGAGGAGAAGAGTGAGAGAGAGGCAGAAAAGAGCTAAAAAGGAATGATCAATATGTCAGAGGCAGGTGTAGTGAGGGAAAAGACAGGAGAGAGGAGGAAAAACATGGACTGCAGCCGCTTCAAGGAGAATTAGCAGACAGACAGGAAAGCAGAGAAGATAAATTGGAACCAGCAAGATGGAAAAATAAAATGTCCAGACAACAAAGGTAGAAACAAAGCATTTTATTTTGAACTAGTAAAAAAGGCCCATTTCTGAGAGCAATGAAACGGGCGCTAGCAAGGTATTTGTTTTCTGCAATGAATGTTGTGAAAGGGATTTTTAGGATAATTGTGTTGTGTTGGTAATGAATAATTTACATTGTTGTATTATGTGCAATATCTAGGGGGCGGGGGTGGTGAACTGTGAGGGTGTGGCGGGGGAGAGAGTGAGTGTCCATCTCTCCATGTTGTGCATCAGTGTGTGTGTGAGTGGGGTTTTTTTTTTTTGGGGGGGGGGGGTTGGGGGGGGCAGTGGTTACGAGTGTGAGAGACAAAGATCATGTGTCACAAAGATAGATTGTGTGTGTGTGTGTGTGTGTGTGTGTGTGTTTGTTTGTGGAAGTGAAAGGGTGGGGCAAAGTTGGAGTGCGGGGGTGAGTATCAGTGTGTGTGTGTGGTGTTTATTGTGTGTGTGTGTAACAATGTTGGTGGGGGGATGTCTGGTAAACTGGGAGGCGTTGGCTGTTGAGTTTTATTGTTTTTGTCCTAGAGGTACAGGTGTCTTGTTAGTTTGGTGGGCGTGGGGGGCATATGTTGGGGAGGGGGCGTGTTTTGCAATCTGTAAGTCTGCTTTACTGTGTGTGTGACAGTGTGTCTGTATGTCACAGAGGGAATTTGTGTGTGTGTGAAAGTGAGAGAGGGTGGGGCAGAGTGGGAGATTGGGTGCTAGTGTCTGTGTTTTTGTGGTATTGTGTGTGTGTCTCACAGTGGTTGGTGGGGGAGGGGGGAAGGTGATCTGTGAGAGGGTGTGGCAGGGGGCTTGTAGGGGGGTCAGCGTTTGTTGGGGTTGGGGGGGCAGAGCCGTAGCGAGGGGAGCTGACACCCGGGGCGGGTCGCCGCTGCGCACCCCCCCCCCCCCGGGTGCAGCACGGCGCACCCTCCTCCCGCTGGAGCGCACCACCCCCCCCCCGGAGCGCATACCCCCCCCTCCCAGAGCGCATACCTGCGGCGAGGGACGGGCGGGAAGGCCGTTCCGCCCCGACTGCACGTTGCTGGGGTGTGTCGGCTCCGCGCTGATTCACTGCTCTCTCTGTCCCGGAACAGGAAGTAACTGTTGGAATGTAATTGTATTTTACATGCATTGACTGTCACCTATTATTTCTCTGTGATTACTCTGTGACCTCTGATGTGAATTACTTAAAGAGGTCACACTGCTATGCAACTTCCTGTGGGGGCAGATGCAGCAGATGCAGCACATGGAGCACATGGAGCTCATGATCTCTCCTAACCTGAGAGGATCTATGGTGGTGTGAGCATCCATTACCATCTAAGCACATGGAAGGAGCTGATAATACAAATGTATAGTAATATGTATATATAAGCCTGTCTGATTATAATCTAACTACAAACTGTGAGTAAACAGATGTTTTGTTACTTCAACTTTAAAGTGACTCAGCAGTGAATTATTCAGGGGTGAATGAGAGAGAGATGAAGAAAGAAATTAACATTTCTAAAGCTGAAGCTGTGTGTACTAAAATCTGCTAATTATTTACTACAAATAATCCAACAAAAGGGTTATGGGCCCAGGTCCAGGAATTGAAAAAGAAGAGAAATATTACCAGGCAGAAAAAAAAAGGCCACATTTTTCTCTTAAGTTTTAAAGGAAAGATTCAGTCTGTCTCTCTCTCCCCCCACACAGCAGACAGAAGGCTAAGAAAATGGCTGAGGGAAGAAATTCACCATTTTTCTATTCTCTCAAGGTGCCTAAATTAACTGAGTTTAATTATCAGCAGTGGGAACTAAGATTCATATGTCTCCTTCGAGCAAAAGGATTAAATATATGCTTAGACCAAGACAGAACAGCTGAAAATATGGCTGAATGGGACAATGCAAACTATTATGTGAAGTGCATGCTTTTGGAAGCTCTCTCAGAGAAACAAGCCATATTAGTGGAGGGAAAAGATACACCAAAGGACATTTTACATAAACTGAGAACTATGTATGCAACTACATATGCAAAGCAGCAACCAATTTGGTTGGCAGAGTTGAATGAAACCAAATTAAGGGATAAAAGTAAATGTAATGATCACATTATGTATCTTATGTCTTCATTTCAAAAGTTAGAACTTTCTGGAATTCCCATGTGTGATGCATTGAAAAGAGCATTTCTTTTTACCTCACTATCAAAGAAGTTTGATGTTTTTAGGTCTGTAAATGAGGCCATTGAAGGGCAATCTTTTGAACAGGCAACATCAAAACTAAGGCAGGAATGCATAATAAATGATTCTGAGGAGATGTGTTCTCAAAGCAAGTCAGAGAGAAATGAAACAAATTTCTTGGCAAAGAACAGAGGAAGGCGGAGCTATGGGAAAACTCCACCCAAGGGCAAGCTGATTTGCTACTCATGTGGAAAGGAGGGACATGTATCTAAATGGTGTGAGGAAACACAAAACACTCCCTCTAGCTCACCTAAGCCAATGGAACTAAAGAATTTTCAAACCAGGAAATGTATGAAGGACAAAGATAAACACAAGGGCTTTCTAATGGCAGAAAAATCTTTGACTATGGTAAATAATAATTCAAATGAAAGTACTTGGATTTTGGATTCGGGGAGCACATGCCATTTAACCAATTGTAAGGATTTCTTTCAGGAAATGTGTCCAGAGGAAGGTATTCTTAAAACTGCAAACGCAGGGACTGCTAAGATCCAAGCAAAAGGTATTGGATTCTTAAAATGCAAAGTGTCTAATGAAGTTAAAGAAATTCCTGTAAGTGATGTCTTGTATATTCCCCAAGCAGTTTGCAATATGCTTAGTGTATCTACATTAGATAAGAAGGGATTTGTGATTCATTTTGAAAACAGTAAGTGCACAATCTCTAAAAATGATGAAGTGTATGCTGAAGCTTTTATGCATAATGATGTTTATAAACTGAGTATTTCAGGTGAAGCCTCACATATGGCGCAAGTAAGGAAGAATGATGGTAAATGTAGTCTGGAAATCTGGCACCGCCGCCTGGGACATCGTGATTCTAAGGTGATCCAGGATCTTTACAGTAAGCAACTGGCCACTGGCATTCAGATAAGTGCAGATGCTGGTAAAATGGAGAAATGCATAGACTGTGTTACTCAAAAAGGTGTGAGACCCTCATTTCCTGCATACACAGGAAATAGGAGTAATAAAGTGCTGGACTTAATACACAGTGACTTATGTGGACCGTTTAATATCCCATCATTGGGAAATAACAGATTTGTGCTAATATTCTTGGATGATTTCTCTAGATATTGTGTGGCCTATTTGCTGAAAGAGAAAAGTCAAGTCACAGACATGCTGAAGAAATACGTAGCCATGGTGAGCAATAAATTTGAAAGAAAACCAAAGGTTCTTCAGACCGACAATGGTGGTGAGTTCACTTCACAAAGCATGCGCACATTTCTAGAACAAGAAGGCATTCAGCATATCACAACAGTAGCTTATACACCAGAGCAAAATTCTGTTGCAGAGAGAAAATTTAGGTCACTTGTGGAAATGACCAGATGTATGCTGTCAGATAGCAATCTCCCTAAAAGACTATGGGGGGAAGCCATTCTCACAGCAGTGTACCTACAAAACAGAATGCCAACTAAAGGCGCTGAGCGCACACCACATGAGACATGGCATGGTAGGAAGCCAAACCTGTCACACATAAGAACATTTGGAAGTACAGCATATGCTCATGTACCAAAGCAAAGAAGGCATAAGCTGGATTCCACAACAGAAAGGGGCATTTTAGTTGGCTATGCTCCAGGACACAAAGGATATAGAATTTTAAATCTGAAAACTGGCATTGTTGGCATAAGACATGTTACATATTTTGATGAAAACAAAAGGGTTGATAAAGGCTGGATCATCCCAGATGAGCCTTATCATCCAGAATATGAAACTAGAACCATAATAGACATGCCAGTGTATATAAATGCCATACCAAGGCAGATGTCTGAAAGCAACTCACCTGTATCTAACGAGGAACAGGCAGAGGAAGCAGACACAGAAAGGATCATTGAAGAAGACAGTACAGTTGGAGAAGGGGAATCAATTGGAGAAGAACTCTCAGATTTAGAGGATGCGGAAAGGTCAGACCAACCTGTTGTCAGACGCTCATCCAGGGAAAACAAAGGTGTTCCACCCCCAAGACTGTCGTACTTAACAAAGTCAGCAGAAGCTCAAGAGCCCTTAACATGGGATGAGATTGAGAAAATGCCAGCAGAAGAAGCTGCTGAATGGCGTAAAGCTGCACAAGAAGAAATTGATGCATTGGATAAAAATAATACTTGGATTCTTACAAAATTACCTCCTGGCAAGAAAGCTATAGGATGCAAATGGGTATTCAAGTTAAAAAGGAATGCACAAGGAAAAGTGGAAAGGTATAAAGCCAGATTAGTGGCAAAGGGATATCTTCAAAAATATGGAGAAGATTTTGATGAAGTGTTTGCACCTGTAGTGAAACACACGACAATCAGAACACTTCTGAGCATTGCAGTCTCAAAAGGCATGCAAGTCAACCACATTGATGTGAAAACAGCATTTCTTCACGGAGATATAACTGAAGACTTGTACATGGAACAGCCAACAGGTTTCATAAATACAAAACAAAGACAGCTAGTGTGTAAATTAAACAAAGGTCTTTATGGATTAAAGCAAAGTGAAAAATGTTGGAATGACAAATTGCATGAAATATTGACAAATTTAGGATTTAAGCAAGGTGAAGCAGATAAATGCTTGTACACTAGGTGCACAAATGGACAATATGCATACATTTTAGCTTTTGTTGATGATCTGCTCATTGCAAGCAAAAGTGAGCAAGAGTACAAGGACATTGTAAAGTGTTTAAACCTCAATGTTGAGATAAAAGAACTTGGTAATGTGTCATACTATCTTGGTATAGAAATTGAGAAACAAAATGATGGTTCTTATCTTCTAAGCCAGAAGCAGAAAATAAATGAGCTTATTGAAAGTTTAGGTATGCAAGATGCCCAAGTTGTAAGCACTCCCATGATCACTGATTTTCTGAAGGATGAAACAGTAAGAGAACCTTTACCAGATAACATCCAATATAGATCAGCCATAGGTAAGCTTTTATATCTAGCTACCACGTACAGGGCTGATATAGCAAATGCAGTAGGAATTTTGAGCAGAAGGGTCAGCTCACCTACCAAATCAGATTGGACTGCAGTTAAAAGGATGGTAAGGTATTTAAAGGGTACCATTGATTGTAAATTAAAGATTTCAGCCAATAGTAATCCAAAACTAATATGTTACTGTGATTCAGATTGGGCAGGGGATCATTCTGATTATAAATCCACAAGTGGATATGTGTTTATGTATGGAAATGTACAAATTTCATGGGCCAGTCATAAACAAAGTATTGTGAGTTTGTCTTCTACAGAAGCTGAATATGTGGCCGTATCGGAAGCGTGCAGAGAACTGATGTGGATTGAAAAACTTTTGCTGGATTTCGGAATAGCTGAAAAGAGACCAATCCAGATAATGGAAGATAATCAGAGCTGCATCCGACTGTCACAGAATGACAAGGTTCAGTCACGCACCAAGCACATCGCAACGAAATACCACAACGTGCGAGAGTTGGTGAAAGAAGGGGTCATCAGTCTACACTATTGTCACACCAGTGAGATGACAGCTGACATCATGACCAAACCGTTACCCAGAGAACATTTTGTGAATCTGCGTATAAAGCTTGGACTTTGTATGAATAAATAATTGCATGACAGTTATGCATGAGAAGGGGTTTGTTGGAATGTAATTGTATTTTACATGCATTGACTGTCACCTATTATTTCTCTGTGATTACTCTGTGACCTCTGATGTGAATTACTTAAAGAGGTCACACTGCTATGCAACTTCCTGTGGGGGCAGATGCAGCAGATGCAGCACATGGAGCACATGGAGCTCATGATCTCTCCTAACCTGAGAGGATCTATGGTGGTGTGAGCATCCATTACCATCTAAGCACATGGAAGGAGCTGATAATACAAATGTATAGTAATATGTATATATAAGCCTGTCTGATTATAATCTAACTACAAACTGTGAGTAAACAGATGTTTTGTTACTTCAACTTTAAAGTGACTCAGCAGTGAATTATTCAGGGGTGAATGAGAGAGAGATGAAGAAAGAAATTAACATTTCTAAAGCTGAAGCTGTGTGTACTAAAATCTGCTAATTATTTACTACAAATAATCCAACAGTAACCGCCTGTTCCGGGGCAGAGAGGGCAGTGCACCAGCGCAGAGCCGACACCCCCCAGTGGCGTGCACCCAGGGCGGACCGCCCCCCGCCCCCCCCTTCCTACGCCACTGGGGGGGGGGTGGCCGTGTTGTTGCTGGCTCATATTAGTGTGGTGTTGTAGTCTAGTTTTTTTTTGTTTTAAATGTTTTTTTTTTTTGGGGGGGGGGGGGGTTGAGGGATGTCCCGTGCTGGCAAAGTGGGATGAAGTGGTGTGTGGCTTTGAGGGTGGTTATTGTTGCAGGGATGATATAGAGTGAGAGAAAGAGAGATTGAGTGTGCATCTATCCTAGTTCTGTATCAGTGTTTGTTTGTGTGTGTGAGTGTTTTCTTGTGGGGTTTTGAGGGGGAGGGGGTGTTTGTTGTCTGTCTGTCTGTCTGTGTGAGTGAAAGATCATGTGTGTTACGGAGCTACATTTTATGTCTCTGTGTGTGTGTCACAGAGACAGTTTGTGTGTGTGTGTGTGTGTGTGTGTGTAAGTGAGAGAGGGTGGGGTGGATTCGGAGGTTGGGGGTGCATGTCTGTGTTTTTGTGATGTGTGTGTGTCTCACAGAGAGTTCGTGGGTGTGTGTGTAAGTGTGTGAGGTTGGGATGGATTGGGAGGTTGGGGGTGTCTGTGTTTTTGTGATATTGTGTGTGTGTTTCACAATGAAAGGGGGGTGGGGGGCGGGGAGAGGATTTGGGTTTTGGGGGGGGGGGGGGGTTGGGGGATGCCCCATGCTGGCAAAGTGTCTTGAAGGGACGGGTGGCTTTGAGTGTGGTTATTGTTGAAGGGGTGATATAGAAAGTGAGAGAGAGTGAGTGCGTATGCATGTTGCACATCAGTGTATGTGTGTGTTAGTGTTTTTTAGTGGGGTTTTGGGGTGGAGGGGGACGGGTGGTTGTGTGTCTGTGTGTGAGAGAGAAAGATCATGTGTGTCACACAGGTAGTTTGTGTGTGAGAGAGTGTGTCTGTGTGTGTCACAGTGTGTTTGTGCCTGTGTGAGAGAGGGTGGGGCGGTCTGGGTGTTTGCGGGCGAATGTGTGTGTTTTTGTGATATTGTGTGTGTCAACTACCTATCAGATTTCCATCTTCTTCTTTCACCCACTAGCTCTTCCATTCCCCATTTCACTCCTTCCCCAGCCCTACATTCCCTTTCATCTTTAATCTACTACCCGTTACCATATTTCTTCCCTCTGTAATCACTATCCTCTCATTCATTTCCTTGCCACCCCCTCCTGGCCTCTTCCACAGGGTTCTACCATTCCCATCATCTTCCTCCATCCGCCCTTCTAGCCCAGCATCTGATCCCTCTTCCTCCCCTCCCCACTCAACCATCATAGCCTGACATTTCTTTGTCCCTTCTATCTTCCCTTCTGCCCTCTCCCCCATAGTCCAGCATTTTTCTCCTTTTCTCCCCTCTCCACCTCCTATGTACCTCTCCCTCACTCTCATCCACCCCCATGTCCAACATCTCCCCCTCTCTTTCCCATTGTTCACCATCTTTCTCTCCCCCTCCTATGCAGCATCTCTTTCCTCCCCTCTACCATCATGTTCAACATGTCTCCCTCTCCTCCACCCTTTGTCTAACATTTGTCCCTTTCCTCCACCCCTATGTCCAATATTTCTCCCTCCTCTCCTCCCCTATATTGAACATTTCTCCCTTTCTCATCACCTATCCTCTCTCCATGCAGCATGTCTCCCTCCCTGAAGAACTTCTGCTTCAGCGTCTTTTTTTTCGCCCATCGCCGGCAGCACTGCGATTCACACAAGCTGCTGCGCTCCCCCTTGCCGCATCCATCCGGCCCTCTCTGATGCACTTCCTGTTTATGTAGGGCCAGATGGATGCGGCAGGGGGGAGCGGATCTGCCTGTGTGAATCGCAGCACTGCAAGCAACGGGTGAAAAAAAGAATGATCCAGGGACTGAGGCAGCGGTGGGGAGAAGAATTTCAGGCAGGCAACGCTCCCGGACGGCCAGACCCGCAGGAGAAAAGGCAGCGAGGGATGTTGTTGGGTTGGGGCTAGTTAGGGTGGGCGGGCCTGGAGCAAAAGTGGCTGGGCCTGGGCCTGTCCAGGCCCGCCCGTGGCTATGCCCCTGGTCCATTTCTGGGCAAGCAAGCCAAAGTTACATCCAGGCAGAATCTCCTGTAAGGACTTGTGGTGGTAGCACAATGACACCAGGAGCTGAGCTTCCAAACTAAAAGCTTCTAGGAGTGTTTCATTGACCTTGGCGTAGCCAGAAGGAAATTTTTGGGTGGACCAACAGGTTGGATGGATGGACACTAGAGAAACATCTGCTACCTGATATGCCCTGCCCACGCCCCTATTCCTACCGCACACCTACCCCACTCCCAATAACTTCAATGTGAGTAGCAGTGCTGGCCTCAGTGGCTGCAGGCCACATTGAGAGCTAGGGGAAATATAAGAGGGTGCACGCTTCATCCCCCCCCCCCCCCCCCCCAGCTATAGCCAGCTCTGCAATTTTGGGGGGGTGCAGAGGTGGACGGGGGGAGCGCAGAGATGGATGGGGGGCGCAGAGGTGGATGGGGGGGGGGCGCAGTGGTGGACGGGGGGGGGGGGCGCAGTGGTGGACAGGGGGGCACCGAGGTGGACCAGGGACAGAGCCTGTTGTTAAAAATTTACCAGCACACCACTGCCTCTTCCTCCCATGTCCAGCAGCTCTGTCCCTTCCCTCCAGATCCCCTCCTCCTCTTCCTCCCACATCCAGCAGCTCTCTTTTTCTCCAGCCCCCTCCTCCTCCCATATCCAGCAGCTCTCTCCCTTCTCTCCAGTCCCTTCTTCCTCTTCCTCCCTTGTCCAGCAGCTCTCCAACCCCTTCCTACTCCCTCCCATGTTCAGCAGTTTTCTCCCTTCCATCCAGATCCCCTCCTCCTTTTCTTCCCACATCCAGCAGCTCTCTCCCTTCCCTTCCTCCCACAAGTTCGGCAGCACTATCCCTTCCCCCACCCCCCGTCCTCCCCCCACAAATCCAGCACTTAGTTCTGCCTTTCTGATCCTGCCCCAACTCATCCCTCGGTGTCGCTGACTTTTCTCCCGCGGCTCCGGGTACTGCCGTCTGGGACCATTCAGTAACCTACGTAGGTTACCGACGTCAGACAGGGGCGGGCCCAGCAGGAGAAAGACGCGCCATCGAAGCTGGGCGAAGGCAGGCATCAGCTGTCTTCTTGCCCGTGCAGCGCCTTCGGACAGAGGAGAGAGGCGCTGCACGGGCCCGGTAAGAGGGAGGGGGGCCCGATGGAGGAGGGGAATGGCGGCGACGACCCCAAAAGGGGGCGGGGCACAGGACGGAGGATGTCGGGAGGCGGAGCTGAGGTGAGAGAGTAGTGAGGAAGGGAGGGGGGCAGGGGCTGCTTGAATTTTGCTTTTTCGGGGTGGGGGGAGCAGCGGAAAGTGGGGAGCAGCGGGGGGGGGGGGGGCAAGGCCGTCCATACAGGACGCCTCGGACGAGCGCCCTTGCCCCCTCCCGACCCTTTTTTAATTTTTTTATTTGATGAGTTTTCTGAGGTCCTTTGGACCAATCACAGCGCTTTTAGCTCTGCTAATGCGCTGGGATTGGCTCAAAGTTTGTTTGTTTTTTAACTTTACACTTTTTCCTGGCACAGAGCTGTCCTAACGAGAGGTCCAGACCTCTCGTTAGATTTCCTGCCTTTTTCCTGCGTAAAGGCAATCGGAAAAGGTTAGTGCATGTCGTTTCAATGGGGTTTTCACACTAATTGCTCATCTCCATTCCGTTTTCGTTAGCTGCTGGCTTCCTCGGTAAAATCCCTTTGATGCATGCAACGGATCAAATTTTCCTCGTTGGAGAGTCATTAAAGGCTCATTTAGCTTTAGTGCATCTGCCCCTTAATGACAATCTCAGCATCCCTGAATCTTCCAAATAATCTATCACACTAGGCCCCTCTGAAGTGCCCTCAAAATTATAAAATTGCTTAAAAAATGGTGGAAAGAAATCTCAGCAATAGCAGATATGTGATTATGTGAGCAAGTGCAAGGTGATGCATGTGGGAAAAAAGAACCCGAATTATAGCTACGTCATGCAAGGTTCCACGTTAGGAGTTACGGACCAAGAAAGGGATCTGGGTGTCGTCGTCGATAACACACTGAAACCTTCTGCTCAGTGTGCTGCTGCGGCTAAGAAAGCGAATAGAATGTTGGGTATTATCAGGAAAGGTATGGAAAACAGGTGTGAGGATGTTATAATGCCGTTGTATCGCTCCATGGTGCGACCGCACCTTGAGTATTGTGTTCAATTCTGGTCGCCGCATCTCAAGAAAGATATAGTAGAATTGGAAAAGGTGCAGCGAAGGGCGACTAAAATGATAGCGGGGATGGGACGACTTCCCTATGAAGAAAGACTAAGGAGGCTAGGGCTATATAGCTTGGAGAAGAGACGGCTGAGGGGAGACATGATAGAGGTATATAAAATAATGAGTGGAGTGGAACAGGTGGATGTGAAGCGTCTGTTCACGCTTTCCAAAAATACTAGGACTAGGGGGCATGCGATGAAACTACAGTGTAGTAAATTTAAAACAAATCGGAGAAAAGTTTTCTTCACCCAACGTGTAATTAAACTCTGGAATTCGTTGCCGGAGAAAGTGGTGAAGGCGGTTAGCTTAGCAGAGTTTAAAAAGGGGTTGGACGGTTTCCTAAAGGACAAGTCCATAAACCGCTACTAAACGGACTTGGAAAACTCCAAAATTCCAGGAATAACATGTATAGAATGTTTGTACGTTTGGGAAGCTTGCCAGGTGCCCTTGGCCTGGATTGGCCGCTGTCGTGGACAGGATGCTGGGCTCGATGGACCCTTGGTCTTTTCCCAGTATGGCATTACTTATGTACTTATGTACTTATGGAGATGACCCTCATTGTTATGGAGCCAAGAAATATACCTGGACTTTTAGTAATGTGAGCTAACATTTTGCCTGATCAGTTCCCAAAACGATATTTAAATTTAAATATAAAAAAGCGCCTTTTTAGTACGTTCATAGATAAGAGAGTTCAAAGAGAATTGTGTCATTGAGGACCTTCTTTGATGAAGGCCACTGGATGCCCCGGGAGAGGCGCTTAGTCCTATACATAAACAATTATATCACCACGTAGAGCCACTTTTGCCATCTCCCAAAAAAGACCCAGGTCATCATCATATTGTGCATTAAAAGTATCAAAATCCATCCATTTTTGATGCAAAAAGTTTTGAAAGTGGGGATCCTCATGTAGATAGCATGTAGATGCCACATTAGATCAACCTCCACATCTATCCAAATAAGAGAGTAGTTTGAGACCAAAGGAGGGCCAATCTCAGTTGAATTCACCATGGCAAAGGCAGTAGAATATAAAAGGATATAATTCAACCTTGACCAAGTTCCATGTGCACTACAAAGGTGTATGAAGTCACGTTTGGTGGCATGCAGGAGCCTCTAGAGGTCCACCAGCCCCAACGAGGAACACAAAAAAGGCCCTGGCAAAACCCCCGACATGCCCGAAGGAATCTCAGTTCTATCTAGGGAAGGGTCCAGGACTTGATAAAAATTTCCAACTAATAAAGGGAGAAAAGGATCCTGCGAGCTCTTCTGTAGGAGTTGTTTAAAGAAAGCATGTTCATAAACATTAGGTGCATAGACCACCAGCAACTAAAAGGCAAAACCCTTTAACACAATTTTTAACCAAAGTTATATCCAACAGGCGTAACTTCATAGAGTAAAATTTTGTGGCTAAGGACCACCACGCCCATTCTCTTGTGGGACGAGGAGGAGTAATAAACCCCTTCTACCCAGCCCTGGTTAAACTTCTGATGTTCAGCATCAATGAATTTAGTTTCTTGAAGGCAGTCTATATCCACTTTATAACGGTTTAAATGAGCCAGAATTTTGCTACGCTTAACTAGGGAAGAAATGCCCAAAACATTCCAAAAGAGCAAGTGGACACCAAACTCAGAAATGACAAATAGTATAATCACAATAATAATGTATACCCATCCCCAGGTGTCCAACCCTTCACCCAAAGACAAAATTCTCCAGCTCTGTGGAAAAAGACCAGATCCAATCCCTGACTCCCACTGCACAGAAAGATACAAGGCAATAAAAATAAACATCCATACATACACGCAAACCCCACCACTCACAAACCCACTGTGAAAAAGTAAACAATGTACTTCCCCTCCCATCTCCCCCACCCCCAACTCCTGAAATCCATCTAAGAAAGCCCACCAGCATCCATAAGGGAAGATGGGAGGTCACAGTCAGATTGCTATCCAGAGCCCCCAGCCCATTCCCAAGAACACCGCACATGGATAAGCATAAGGAATATGTCAAGACATGACCAAGTCAAAACTAGGTAACACTGGTCCTCAGGGCCAGGTATTTACATGGATAAGGGAGGTCCCATCAGGGCTCAGCATCCTCTGAGTTGCCCAGTGTATTTACAAAGTTCTGTACAGTTGCTATAGTGTTAAAAATATGCCACTTGTTCCGTTGAAAGCACTGCTGGATAAAGAAACATAAAGCATTTCTAGAGATCTGCGAAGGACGCACACAAAGGATGAAGCTACTTTCGCTTGTCTAACGAGGCGGCTGAATAATTTTGAAAGACGCGGACTGGAGTACTATCAAAGGTAAGGGAGTCTCATCGAAATCTGTAATGTAGCAAAGTTTCCACTTTATGCAAAAAATTGTGACATTTGAAAATGATAATTCGAGTCCTCGACTCTCCAGGAAGCTGCTTGCCGATACGATGGGCGTGTTTCAGTCTCTCGGGGCCCAGGCCCTCCCGCAATGGTAGTTCTTCTCCATCCAATTTTCTAGCTCATTCAACAGATGTTGTTCAGGGACAGACTTGAGGATATCTAGAATGTGAAGACTACTCCATCGGGAGCAATTTTCTAATTCTTCGAGTTTCTCCACATGGGCTTTTACCAAGCTGCGCAGCTCCACTCACTCCTTCTGTCTCATCAATAGAAATAAAACAAAATAGGGGTCTGCCTGCCTGAAGTGCACTGCACCCATTAAAAACTGCTCCAGGGGGGGGGCGTGTCAAGATGGCGGCCGGAGCGTTTGTGAGTCGCTCATGGTAGATTTGTTGGGAGCCTAATTCCTCTGTTTTTCCTCGAAATGCCTCATACTAAAAGGAAGGGGCTAGTAAAGGAAGTTAGGGGTCTGACGCCAGCGGCCCGAACTTCCTCCCCGTCCCAACAGACACTTGACCGATTCACGACGCCTATCCTTCGAAAGGCGAGCGAAGCTGACCTGGGAGCTATTGGAGGAGCTATATCTCCCTCAGCACTGGAAATATCTCTTTCGCCGCCAGATAATCGACCTCCGCCGCCAGCGATTTCGGGGCGGAGGGAGGAGGATGAAGCCACTACGGAAGGCGTGTTGGACCAAACCTCAGAAGGCGCTAACTCCCCCCCGAACGCTGAAGATATTTCTTTGGAGGGGAATCCTCCGGCGGAGATTGATCTACAGATGATATGGAAGATATTACAAGGTTTAACCCAGACAGTAACAAAATCTGCTCGAGAGACTTCTCTTTTAGTAAGTAAAATTGATTCTTTAACTAATGCCTTTGAAAAAACTAAGCAAGAATCGTTCTTACAAACTGAAGCACTTCAGCAGGAAGTTAAATCTTTAAAATCTGTGACTGAATCTTTAGTAGCAGACAAAATGGTAATCCACAAGAAAATTGAACACTTTGAGAACTTTAACAGAAGATTGAATCTTAGAATATTGAATTTTCCCTGGATTAAGGAAATGAGCCCTACTGAAATGTTTAAGAAATATTTAAAAGAAGTTCTGTTGTATCCAGATTCAGCTATTCCTCCTTTAAATAGGATATATTACCTTCTAATTCCTCAACAAGCTGAGTCTGGTGACAAGAGTAAATCAACTGAAATGGGGAATATAATCTCGGATCCTCATGCACAATTGGATATTTCAGCAATATTAGATACATCTTTATCCGAAATTGAACAGCGAAGGACTCTTTTGATATCTTTTGTTTTTGAACAGGATTTGAATGCTGTGTTGAAGTTATATTTTAAAAATGCTTTAAAAACTTTTTGTGGTCAAAGATTGTGGATATACCCGGATGTTTGTAAGACAACACAAGATAGGAGAAAATTGTTTCTTTCATATAGAGAAGAGACCCGAGCTCTGGGTGCAACATTTTTACTTGCTTACCCATGTAAATGTTTGGTGAAATATATGGGAGTAAAATATATATTTTTTGAACCGGAACATCTTAAAGCATTTTTGGTGATGAAAAAACTAACCATTGCACCTGTAGAGTAATTGATGTTATCAGATTATCAACAGTAGTAAGTTTAAGATAGCCCGGCCAGGCTATAAACGATATTCTTTTTGTTTCCTTTTAAGATCTCCTATAATTTAATTCACGTTCCCCTGGAAGTCATAGTTGTGGTTTAATTAATTGTATAGCCTGCTCTTATTTGGTGAATTTGTGTATCTGCAAATTATTATTAATGTTTTGTTTAGATTAAGGACCAGGTATACAATGTATTTCCAATTACATGTTAATATGTAAAAAAATTTGAAACTTAAATAAATAAATAAAAAAAAAAGAAATAAAACAAAATAAAACATGAAAAAGAAAATAAGATGATACCTTTTTTATTGGACATAACTTAGTACATTTCTTGATTTGCTTTCGAAGGTTGCCCTTCTTCGTCAGATCGGAAATAAGCAAATCTTGGTAGATGACAGTATATATAAGAGAGACATCAAAGCATTTCAGTGACAATCTAACAGGGTGGGGATGGAGGTGGATGGGTGAGACAGGGGGATATGCATGGAGACAGGAGAGTGACAAACAAAGCAGTACAATTTACAATTTTATGGCTTATAATGGGCTAGAAAGCCCAGATCTCTGTTAAGTCCTGTCTGGTGGGTGTCAAAATATTTAATCATTCTGACTTCAAAGGTCTTACGTTCCTGTATTGTTTTAAAGTTACTTTTCAGGATTCTTACTATGAAATCACTAGTACAGTGTTCTGTTTTTGTAAAGTGTTGCCCCACAGGCGTGGCATCCTGACTGGCAATGGCGTTTTTCATGTGATGTCTATGTAAGTTAAATCTTGTTTTTAACATCTGGCTTGTTTCTCCAATATAGCATCCTTGGTCACATTTTTTACACTGGATGATGTATACCACATTGGAAGATGAGCATGTGAGCATTCTGTCTCATGAAAGCCATCTTCTAAGCCCAAAACATGCTGCTCCAATTCAGCAGTTCACCGACTCGTTTTGGTAAGGAGTTCTTCCAGGTGGGCAATTTGGCTGAACAGGTGTTCTAAGGGTGGCCCTAGAGCCTGCTCTACCAATTGTTTAAATTCTGTAAGCATGACTGCAGTAAACTGGAAAATTGTGCCAGAGTCCAAGTCCGCCATTTTCTCTTTGGTCTGCTGTGGCTGATCACACACTTTCTTGGTGGTTTCGCTGACATTTCATCCCCAATTCACATTAAATGCTTGTCCATACAATGCCTCGCAAGTAGCAAAAATTGTAGGAGCAAGTGGGCAAAGAAATTTGCAAGATGCCAGACCCCCGTCTTGTCTCGCTCACAGCATCACGTGACCCCTCTTGTGATTCCTTCCGTTGATATACAATTATCAATTATTATTGTCAGCATTTTCAAAGATGATTCAAATTGATAAACCACATTATCCATTATAAAAAAGTAATTAGAATTCAACTTTCTATTAACTCCTAATAATAGATACTTGGTTTTCTCCTTATTAAGTTTTAAATAGTGATTAGTCATCCATGTTTCTATTAACAAAATACCCCTCTGAATTGTTGGTCTCATATTATCAAGCTTACTGGAAGCAAGAAAATCATATCTGCACATATAAAAACTTGAAATTCAGCTTCTTTTAATTTCAGCCCCAGAGAATGGATTGTTCTCCGAGGACAGCAGACCAAGTATTCTCACAGCTGGGTGACATCATCTGACAGAAACCAGTATGGAAGCTGACTAGAGAGACTGAGAACTTTCTAGTAGCATTGCATCACGCATGTGCTGGTGCCATAGGTGGTCGGTGGCCCAACTGCTTGGGGAGGCTAAAGGGGGTGGGGTTAGGGACGGGCCAGGGGGGATTAGGGGCGGGGTTAGGGTGGTCAGGGTGGGGTTAGGGGCGGGGCGGGGTGGGGCTTACATCCATAATTGTCTGACAACACACAGAAAAAAATAAGTAAAAATAAAAGTTACAATTAACAACTTTTATTAAATGTAACATAACATAGTAACATAGTAGATGACGGCAGAGAAAGACCTGTACGGTCCATCCAGTCTAGATATTACATATGTATCATATGTCAAAAAAAGTGGTTGCTCAAAGCATATACTAACCAATGTGTATACTATTCAAAAATGTTATCAATTATTAAACACTGCTATTTCTATCCATGGAAAATCCCAAAATGAAATAGTCACATTAGTGAAGTAACATCGGGCGACTAGACTTCGCATCATAGGTGTCAATGATCTGCTCAGGGTTAATATCTCCAACAAGATCACTTTCAATGTTCAGTAAACATAAAGTTGTCAGTCTTTCCTGACCCATTGTGGATCTCAGCCAGTTTCGAACACGTCTCATGGCAGAAAAAGATCTCTCACAGGTAGCTGTGCCAACAGGAAGAGTAAGTGCCAGTTTCAAAAGCTTTGTAAAATTTGGATAAAAATGTGCTGAAGTAGCTGCTTTCAGAGCTTCCAGAGTGATTTCTGTGTTTGGTAAGCCATTTTTTATCATTTCCATCTCTGTGTGAGCAAGTTTCGTATTGATAGAAAGAGCACTTGCATATTTACTGAGTAGCCCATTGCTGCCCTCCAAATCACATTTCAGAACTGCAGCAACACTTTTTGCAATTTCCATTGACTGAGGTGAAAACCTGCGACTACATTCTTCTAATAGTGTATCTAGCACAGAAAAATACAGTTGTCTTCCCCATTTTTCTTTTGCATTCTCATTTTCACTTGACGACTCAGAGAGATTCTCCTTGTCCAAGTGTGCTTGTAATAAATGAACATTCTAGCGAAGCTGTTCTTTTCACAGGTCTTGACTGTCGACGTTTGTAAGTGTGCTCTTCATCTGTGTCAGGAACATCATGCAGTTCACAGAACTTTTGGATCTCCTCTCAAATATCAGCCCACTTAGCATCTGTTCACATATTCTGCAATACGTCAATGGTTTTCTGGAGTACACTAGAGGCCCGAGAAAGTGTTGTATCTTCTGCCTGCAGTGCTTTGTGTGTCACATGAATTGTACTAAGTACATGGTAAAAAATAATCAAGCACACACAAAATTCTAACTTGCGCACGGTTTTCAGCAACCCTGATGCTTCAATGAATCTACGGTATGGAGGTTCTGACAATCCCAATAAAGTGCTGAGAAGTGCTCCCAGTGTGTTTTTAACAGCAGATACATTTTTCTATCGACAGGCCCATCTCGTGTCACTTAAACTGGACAATTCCAATTTGACACCAAGCATCTTCTGGGCCTCTAGGTATGCATGATGTGTACCAGGCTGTGAAAAAAAATGTGAACAAGCTTTCCAGGGTGTGAAAAAAACCTGTTGCTGCTCGGTTTACTTTGCAAGCCTCTACTAAAACCAAATTCAATTTATGGGCCATGCAGTGTATATATATAGCTGTGGGGTGATCTTGCAGTATTTTTTGCTGTACTCCATTGGCATGACCTGCCATGACAGCGGCTCCATCATAGCACTGTGCTACAATTGGCAAATCTGCAATCCCTGATACTTGTAAGAATTGTTTAATGTGCTGATAAGATAGCATTAGCATCTCCTCGCTCAGAACAATCGATCAATCCCAAAAAGCGTTCTTTTATTTCCAGATTTTCTGTATATCTCACACACACTGTCATTTCTTCTTGCTTGAAACTGCGTGCTTCATCAACAAGAAGAGTAAAGAACCCATTTTCCTGCACTTTCTGAATGATTTTAGCTTTTACAAAATCTGCTGCAATCTGTAGTAGCTCATTTTGCGTTCTGTGGCCCAGTAGATTGAAAGAACCTTTCAATTTTCTTGCAAATGCTTCATCGTATTTTGAGAACAAATTGCACAATTCCAGGAAGTTTCCACGATTTGCTGATTCTTCTATTTCATCATGTCCCCGCAGTGCAATTCCTTGTTTGGCCAAGTAAAGCAGTAAATTAGTAATTTTTAGAGCATAGTCTCTATTTTCTTCTACTGTTTTCTTGTGAGAAGATGAGAGCTGTGCTGCGATAGAGCCCACTTGTCTGGATTTTTTGAAGGAATGCCATCTTTCAGAGGACTGCTTATGTATATCAGAATCTACATGTTTCTGAAGCTTTTTCTTTAAATTTTTCCAGTCTCTGACTCCTTTTTCAGTAAAAGCAGAATCTTTCAAACCACTAGAACTTGAAAAGTGTCTGCAAGGAAAGCAGAAAACTGCATCTAACTGCTGATTATACTCTAAAAATGAAAATATCTTGTAATATTCTGATGTGAGGGAACGGTTTTGCTTTCCAAACACAGATTTTGGAAACTCAGGTAAATGAGGCTGTGATGGTCCCATTGTAGTTGACCCAAGATCTAATACAGGAGTAAGGACAAGATTTTTTTCAGTTGAAATTGAAAGATTTTGAGGCTGATTTTGATTTGATGAGAATTCTTCCTGTGGATTAGGAACTAAGATGTTGCTAGAGCAGCCAGCCAATGACATATTTGAATCTTGCTCAGAATCACTTGGCATCTCATTCTCTCCAGAACTTGTTTTCTCTGGAGTGCACTGTCCAGAGCACATTGTGGCTTTTGGCCCAAAATATTTTCTAATATCCATGATGTTTTGAGTAACTGCCTGGGTTTGTTTGAGATGATCTGAACTCAAATTCTGAGTCAGGCGGGTCGCCAGCAGAGGATCTTCAGTCTCAAGTCCCAGGGCCTTTAGAAAGAGAAAAGAGGCGGCAGCAGGGGCATAATTAATAGGGCTTTCAAAGAGACTCATAGCACAGAAGTCAATGTTTAGTATATTCTGGTTGAAGACTATAGATCTGAAGTCTAAAATACCCTATTTACTTGTGCATCACCATAAATCTACTCTAGGGGAGCGAAGGGTATCCCATCCCAAATTTGAAAAGTTACAAGTACCACTCTAATTAGTGAGATTGAAGGTTAGCAAGTGAAAGTTTTCTTGCAGTGTATTCGGTATATAATTTGTCATGGTGGAGAAGAAGAGACTGAATCCCAAGGAAGGGCTGCTGCTGCTGATTATTGACAAGTAATGCTTCTATGTGTGTGTAAAAATGGATTTATATATCATAAATGACATATATTTTAAACTCAATTATTTCAAGCACTTAACCAACACTAAACCACATACACATCTGGAACAATTCAACATCAGATCCTCCAAAATATTCTAAAACCAAACCATGTCTGGTATTATGACAAACAAAAATTAAATTAAAGTGTTGATGTTTGTCACCTCAATAAGGCCAAGAATCCCAACTGTAAAACACTATGCACTAACTTGTGCAAAAACATACTCAGAACCTTACTGTACCATAAATATTAAACTGGGCAGACCCTAATACACCAATATACCACCCAAACGGACAACATCACAGACCGTCAACAATATGAAACAAGGGATCATGTCACAATTCTCATGTACAGCCACAAAAAATCCTTTTAGGGTGGATAGCATAATATTCACAATGAGCTCCTTTTATTAACGACCAGATAGAGATAAGTGTTTTCAAATTTCAATTTTGGCACAGTATAAGTCATCTTTATGACTACTGATGCACTCAAGTTTGCAAGTAATTAATTTGAAACTCCAAAGCCACAGTCTCACACTACCTGTGCATAAAACAGGATACAGGAAAAGTTATCATCACCACCCACAGTTAAATGTGAATCTTCTTTCAGCCTAGAGTGGAGAAAAAAGGGGGGGTTCAGTAACGCCACCCAGCCAGCCCAAGATGATCGGACTATATAAGGCGTAGTAGGCCCGGCGCAACATCATCTAGCCCCCCAAAAACTCCACACTATTAAATGGCCAAAATTAATATAAAAAATGGACTTGAAATGTCCTGAGGGAGGGTTAATAATGGACAAATTCCTGCATCCAAAAAGTTGAGATCACAGCAGTGGTGTAGGAAGGGGGGGGGGGGGGAGCAGTGGGGCGGTCCGCCCCGGGTGCATGCTGCTGGGAGCTGCGTCGGCTCCACTGGTTCCCTGCTCCCTCTGCCCCAGGACAGGTTACTTCCTGTTCCGGGGCAGAGAGAGCAGGGAACCAGCGGAGCCGACGCAGCTCCCAGCGACATGCACTCAGGGCGGTTCGGCCCTCCTGCCCATCCCTCGCCGCTTTCCCATGTAAGTATATGCTCGGGGGGGGGGGGGGTGCGCAGTGCTGCATCCAGAGGGGGGGGGGTGCGCAGCGGCGACCCGCCCTCGCTACGGCACTGGATCACAGTCTGTCATCACAAACAATATAGGAAAAACCAAAAGCATTAGGGGCTTATAGCCCATTTAGTTATGTTTAAACAAAAGAGATCTGCATGAAAATATTTTTTTTTTACTTGTTTTAAAACCTTCAGGCTTCAGAGTCAGTCAGTCAGCACCTCTCTCTCTCTGCCTAAGTTGAGATCACACATCATCATCAACAATATAGGAAAAAAGCTCAAAAGCTTGCTTGGCATTTAGTTATGTTTAAACAAAGAGATCTGCATGAAACTTACAAAAACTTACAAAAATAACAAAATATATATATTTTTTTACTTCTTTCTTTTGTTTTAAAACCTTCAGTCAGTCACCACAGCAGCACCTTACCTCTCTGTCTCCTGAAATCCAAGCAGCGCTGCAAATTTCTAGAAGAAAGTGGGAGGGATTAGGGAATCTCTCTCAGCCTTTCTTCTTCTACGTGCCCGTCCCGCACGTTCCCGCCTATGCGGAACAGTACACCACGGGACGGGAGCGAGCTGAGCACTCGAAGAAGGCTGACGTGAGCTGAGGAGGGCCTGGTGAGCCCAGCCGAGGGTGGGGCGAAGAAAGAAGACGAAGCACTTAGGCACACAGGACCGGCGCGCTGGTGAGAGCCCGAGCGGGCGGAACTCAAGTGCCTGGGGCTGGGCGGGCTGAATTTGGGATGGTGTGTCCGTCCATGTGTGGGCATCGTGGTCCGCGCGTCAGTGCGGTATTTAAAAAGTCTTGATGCTGGGCCGAGCGGCGATGGCGAGCCCCGCGGGCGGAACTGGGGAGCTGATGCGGTGTGTCATGTCGGCGTCGTAGTTGTCCGACGGACCAGCTGTCAATCAAAATCCGACGGGCTTCTCTTATACCAGGCGCCTATGGCTGGTGCCTTCCCTCCTGCCGCACATGGGTGCAGGTCCATCAATCATATATGACAGCTAAAGAATAAAACTCCAAGAGATTAATCAATTAGTGGACTTTGCCTTCAATGCTGGATACATCACAGTGAAGGAGAAAATATTTTTTTGACCGTGGAGTACCGGGTTATTCCAACAATTTACGTATTGCCTAAAAAGATGCATAAGTCCCTTGTCAATCCATCTGGACATCCCATTATATCTGGAAATGGTTCTGTCCTTGAACCCCTGTCTAAATTTGTGGATTATTTTCTTAGGCCCTTTGTGCCTTATATTGTATCTTATGTTAGAAACTCATCTCACATGATTAACCTTTTGGAAGAATACGATGGTGATTTGGAAAATACATATTTGTTTACCTTGATATAGATGCTTTATATACCAACATACCACAGATTGAAGCTTTGATTATTATAGAGAATGTACTACTATATTCCACAGGGAGCCCAATCTTTCATCATGGTCATTGCCAGCAGCAATGGAAAAACTTTTTGACTAGATCATAGCCTACTCCTTGATGCGCTGTCCTCACTTGGATTTTCAGGGCTCTGTTCTTTCCTGGTTTTCTTCTTATCTCTCCCAGCGTATCTTTAGCGTATACTCTAGTGGATCCTCCTCTACTTCTATCCCACTGTCAGTTGGTGTACCTCAGGGATCTGTCCTGGGACCTCTTCTTTTCTCCATCTATACTTCTTCCCTTGGTACTCTGATCTTATCCCATGGTTTTCAGTATCATCTTTACGCTGATGACTCCCAGATCTACCTCTCCACACCAGAAATCTCAGCAGGAATCCAGGCCAAAGTATCAGCCTGCCTGTCTGACATTGCTGCCTGGATGTCTCAGCGCCATCTGAAACTAAACATGACCAAGACTAAGCTTCTCATCTTTCCCCCTAAACCAACCTCTCCTCCTCCCCCATTCTCTATTTCTGTGGATAACACTCTCATCCTTCCCGTCTCATCAGCTCGTAACCTTGGGGTCATCTTTGACTCCTCTCTCTCCTTCTCTGCACATATTCAGCAGACTGCTAAAACCTGTCGTTTCTTTCTCTATAATATCAGCAAAATTCGCCCTTTCCTTTCTGAGCATACTACCAGAACCCTCATCCATGCTCTTATCACCTCTCGCTTAGACTATTACAACTTGCTTCTTACAGGTCTCCCACTTAGCCATCTCTCTCCTCTTCAATCTGTTCAAAATTCTGCTGCACGACTAATATTCCACCAGTGTCGTTCTGCTCATATTAGCCCTCTCCTCAAGTCACTTCACTGGCTTCCTATCCGTTTCCGCATACAGTTCAAACTCCTCTTATTGACCTATAAGTGCATTCACTCTGCAGCTCCTCAGTACCTCTCCACTCTCATCTCTCCCTACATTCCTCCCCGGGAACTCCATTCACTGGGTAAATGTCTCTTATCTGCACCCTTCTCCTCCACTGCTAACTCCAGACTCCGTTCCTTTTATCTTGCTGCACCATATGCCTGGAATAGACTTCCTGAGCCGGTACGTCAAGCTCCATCTCTGGCTGTCTTCAAATCTAAGCTAAAAGCCCACCTTTTTGATGCTGCTTTTAACTCCTAACCCTTATTCACTTTGTTCAGAACCCCTATTTTATCATCCTCACTTTAATATTCCTTTATCTCGTTTGTTCTGTCTGTCTGTCCTAATTAGATTGTAAGCTCTGTCGAGCAGGGACTGTCTCTTCATGTTCAAGTGTACAGCGCTGCGTACGTCTAGTAGCGCTTTAGAAATGATAAGTAGTAGTAGTAGAGGGACCAATCAAAACCAATCTACAGCCCTGCCCCAAAGTTCTCTAGTTGCTGATACTATATTGGGTAAAATATTGCTGGAGCAATGGCCCCTGTGGCCCATCCCATTCTGCTGCCTATGGTAACAATAAAACTTAAAAATCCCCAAATTACCTTCTCTGATATCAAAGTCACCATCCTTTTCGATTGAAAAATTCTTTACCTGTGGGCCAGTTTTTGCGACTGCGCCATATTTGCTCTTCGGATGAAATTTATTTCCAGCAATGTAATGTATTAATTGATCATTTGAGAGCTAGGGGATACCCGGACCAGTGCATACGCAGAGCCTACAAACGTGCATGGTTTGCACAACATCCATTATTGTTACAGGAAAAACCTGAAGAGACATTGGATAAAATTGTATGTGCTCTGACGTATACAGATCTGGCCCCCCCAGATAGCAAAGATAATAAATCAACATTGGGATGTTCTATCATTGCATGCTGTTTTTCATCAGCGCCCCTGTATTGCATATTGTAGGGGTCAGAACTTGCGTGATCAATTAGTGCACTCCATACAACCCGTGCCTGGAGCTGGTTTTCAATGTAGGGGTGTACATACAGCATGTGGCCGTTGTCAATTTTGTGATCAGACCATTTCAGGATACCATTGGCACCATCCGAATAGAGCTAACAAAATGTACAAGTATAGAACTAGTACCACTTGTGAATCCTCATATGTAATATATGGGATTATTTGCCCTTGCCGAAAATGGTATGTGGGTCGCACTTAGAGATCAATCAAGACTTGACTCACTGAGCATAAAAGTAGACTTAATAAACAAGTGTTAACAGCTCCATTAGTCGCGCATTGTGTTGAATATTGCCACACATTTCAGCAATTAAGATGGCTTGTTATTGATCAAGTGGTTAGCTCTATCAGAGGGGGTGATCTGGATCATGTCCTCAATAGAAGAGAACAGTTCTGGATTTTTGAATTGGACACGATCACCTCCAGAGGTTTTAATGATTTAATCAAATGGAACACCATCATTTTTTTTGTTTAATTTTTTTATTTATAAATTTTCTTTTACATATCAAGCATTACATCTTGAAGTACAGAAAAAGTACTATAGTCCACAATATCGGGGGGTTATCACAATTTCAAGGAAAAACATATAAATCAAATTTAGAAATCAACTTCCAAATTTAACTTGGCGGTTAGTATAGGCAAGCCAGGTAATATATATATTATTTATGGGGTTGAAGTTGTTAGAGTCCCTAATAATGGAGACTGTGGGTCTCTCAGCTTAGCTTCCAAAAAGGAGTTCAGTTGTTTCACCTCAAAAAATACATATTTGATTGAATTCAATTTTATCACACACTTGCACGGGAAGTTCAGCCAAAATAATGCCCCAAGTTGCAAAACCTTTGGTCTCAGTTTGAGGAATTCTTGTCTTTTCTTTTGGGTGGATCTTGAGAGATCAGGATACATTCTAATTTTACAATTTAGGAAATCTGGTCTTTTGTTCAAGAAAAATTGTTTGAGTATCCAGTCTCTATCTGGTTGAAGTATGAAAATCACTTTGAGTGTCGCAGTTGTCAGGCCCTCATTGTCTCCTTCAATAATTTGAGTCAAATCCAAAGTTTGAACATTCATTTCATCTCTTTGTGATAAATCTTTCTTACGAAATGGTTCTAGATAGAAAAATCTTTGAAATTGGTGGGGAACACCGTCATTTGAAGGACTTCTTGTTATCTGCTTTTCAGTGGTACCTGCTTGATTTTACATCTGCCTGTGATTTAATTTAATCTTATGACATCTTGATTTAATTATATTTTAATTAGGAGTCCGAGGTGAGAGTCAGTCGAGAGAAGATTAGCATTGAGAGAGGCGGAGCACTTCTCGTTTCTCCTGGCAATGAACATTTTACAAGTAGCAACTTACCTAACGATGAGTTCCTGAAGAAGTTTTTGAAACCCTGCAGAGTCGGACTCTCATTGTGTCTACTTTTTGGCAATTGTGTTTGAGCAGAATGGGACCTAAGGCGAGCTTGCCCGGATTGTGAGTCAGCTGACTGATAAGTGTATCGGATTTTCTATAAGTTTGGTTTACATCACATTATTAAAGAGGATCAAGTCTTATGGATATGGACAGAGTTACAACGAAGTGTGGAAATGTCTGGTTCAGTTGAATTACAACATTAACAGAAGCATATGGGAATTTTCTTTCACCGACCGGGAGTTCGTCTGTTCGATTTGAGGCCCTTCTGACTTCATAACACTAAGTGCCTTTATTTCATTTAATTAGAGAATAGACGAAAGCAAATGATATAGATGTTATGCACTTTAAAATTTTTTTGTGCACATGAGGTCATTGGAAATCAGTGATGGAATGGACCTATTAGTAGCTATATCGGCAGAAGGAGTATGCTGTAGGAAAGACGGATTTGTATCACAGCACGGGGGTGCATTAGCAAGTATAAAAACTATATAAAATACATATTAAGGAGTAGTTCTGTGATTGAGAAAGCTTATCCACCCCTAGAGATGTAAAACACTTTGTGTAGTCTCATTTGGGTGAGTTTATACTCTGAGATCTCTCCTTATATCTAATTATATATAACATTTTGCTGATTTGGTGTACTTCTGGGTCAATTCTTTCACTGACATCATTTCCATTATATCATACCCTGGTTTGTATGATTAGTGCCTATGGTAACAATAGCACTGATAAATAATTATTTTTGTTTTCAGAATAAGTTATTTCAACAGATAAAGGGCATACAGACATAGCCAATTTGTACATTTCAAATTTTGAGAATACTTTTCTAGGCGATCACCCATATAAAAGCAAGATCAGAAAAGATGGTTCCAAGATGGCGTTTTAAGCGGACGCACCTGAATTTGCTCTTGAGGAAGCTTAGGTTTTCAGCCCCGTTGGTGCTTCTGCCGCCTCGTTTTTTTTTGGATGGGGAAGCGGAGGGGAAAGGTCAGGGAACTTCCCTCGGTTCCTGAGACCATCCCAACGTTGAAGCAGACGACCCTGCAATTCTCAAAGCAGCAACCGGGGCCTCGGGGAACTTCGACCCCCACTGCAACTCTCGACGCATTGCCGTCGATCGAGAGTCCTAACGGGGCTTCCCTGAGCCCTGTGGATCGTATTGCTCCGCCTCAGCCTGGGAGAGAGTTGTTTGCAGCCCGAACAGCGACGGAAGCCGAAGCGGCTCAACCGAACCTGTCTGAGGGAAGGTCCGCAGCTACAGAGAGTGGATCTCATGAACGAGAGCAACTAATTCAATCAGCCTCACAGGTACTACCTCAAGATATTGTTTCAAAATTATCTCGAGCTGAGGCCCAATCTCAATCTCTCCCAGCTTCTAGTGGCGTGGTTAGACCAGCAGTAGTGACACTTGAGTCACTGTGGGACATGGTGTACAGCATTCAGGTTTCTATGCAGAATACATTGAAAGAACATACTGGTGATATTAAAGTTTTGTCTGAAGCTGCGTTGCTCCAAGCGCAAGTGACTGCACAGCAATCCTTGAAATTAGATAAAGTGAATACTGAGCTTCAAGAAAGGGGGAACTTGGAAACTGCATTGGTTAAAGATAATAATTTCATGCATAGACGAATGGAATACCTGGAGAACCAGGTTAGGAAACTTAACCTTAGGTTTCTAAATTTCCCCAAATCTCCTTTAATTTCTCCTACTGAGATGGTAAAAAAATATATGGTTGACATTCTTGGAATGGATAAGGACTCATTACCTCCCATTACTCGGGCCTATTACATCTGGAATCCGAAGGGGACTGCTGGAAACCCCTTAGCAGTGGGGGATGGGATGAATCTCACTTCCTTCCTGGAAAGTTCATTGGAAATAATTACACAGAGGTCAACTATGCTGGTCACTTTTGCACTGGAGCCTGACCGCAATGCTGTTTTAAGACTTTCCTTAAGACACTTAGAAAACTTGTTTTTGGGCTCAAAGGTTCGAATTTTTCCAGACCTCTCGAGGCCTACACAAATAAGGCGCAAGGCTTTTCTGGAGCAGCGCCCTAGAGCGTTGGCATTGGGAGTTAATTTTGTATTACGTTTTCCTTGTATTTGTAATGTATTACTTGAGGGTAAACAGTTTCAGTTTGTAGACCCAAAACAGTTTAAAGAATTTCTTGATGCTAGAGCCGATGTGAATGTAGTATGCCCACCCTAACAAGCAGGCTTGGGTCGATAACCCGAGGTGGCAACCGCTAATATTCTTTAATTTCTTTCTAATTTTTGAAACTTTGGAACCTAAATTTCTGTGTTTGTGGACAAATAGGCAGTTAAGAATTTTTCTTTCAATTATTTAATTGTATTATGAATTTCATTTGTTAAACAATGCCGATTGCATATTTACACTTTGTTGTGAAAATTGAATTTATTAATTAAAAAAAAAAAAAAAAAAGCAAGATCAGATTCTATAACATTATATTGATGACATCAACTTTATACATTGTAGACGTTTCTTCAATGGCTTAATTCTAGGGATCCTAATTTACATTTCAAAGTGCAGTATCACGAACAGGAGATTCCTTACTTGGATATAATGATGAAAGAAAACAAGATATCGATTCACCACAACAATTTATAAAAAAAATCGACCGACAAAAATATATATCTACATAAGTACATAAATATTGCCATACTGGGACAAACCAAAGGTCTATCAAAGCCCAGCATCTGTTTCCAACAGTGGCCAATCCAGGTCACAAATACCTGGCAAGATCCCAAAACAGTACAAAACATTTTATGCTGCTTATCCCAGAAATAAGCAAGTTCGTTTTAATAATGGTTTATGGACTTTTCCTTTAGGAAGCTGTTCAAACCTTTTTTAAACCCCGCTAAGCTAACCGCCTTTACCACATTCTCTGGCAATGAATTCCAGAGTTTAATTACACGTTGAGTGAAAAAAACATTTCTCCGATTCGTTTTAAATGTACTACTTTGTAGCTTCATCAAATGCCCCCTAGTCCTATTATTTTTGGAAAGAGTAAACAGACACTTCACGTCTACCGTTTCCACTCCACTCATTATTTTATAGACCACTATCATATCTCCCCTCAGCCGTCTTTTCTCCAAGCTGAAGACCCCTAGCCATTTTAGTCTTTCCTCACAGGGAAGTCATCCCATCCCCTTTATCATTTTTGTCGTCCTTCTCTGCACCTTTTCTAATTCCACTATATTATTTTTGAGATGCGGTGAACAGAATTGAACACAATATTCGAGGTGCGGTTGCACCACAGAGCGATACAAAGGCATTATAAAGTCCTCATTTTTGCTTTCCATTCCTTTCCTAATACTACCTAACATTCTAATTGCTTTCTTAGCCGCAGCAGCACACTGAGCAGAAGGTTTCAACGTATCATCAACGACAACACCTAGATCCCTTTCTTGGTTGGTGACTCCTAACATGGAGCTTTGCATTACGTAGTTATAATTCGGGTTCCTCTTTCCCACATGCATCACTTTGCACTTGCTCACATTAAACATCATCTGCCATTTAGACACCCAGTTTCCCAGTCTCGTAAGGTCCTCTTGTAATTTTTCACAATCCTCTCGCAATTTAACTACTTTGAATAACTTTGTGTCGTCAGCAAATTTAATTACCTCACTAGTTACTCTCATCTCTAGGTCATTTATAAATATATTAAAAAGCAACGGTCCTGGGAGATCACATGGTGCAATGCAGGAGTGAAGACGTGGGTGAGCTGAGCTCCTGCCAGTCCCCCTCAACTAACGCACTTATCGAATAATTTGTGGGATACAACTACTCCTCCTTCTTAGTAATCAATTAAGGGAAGCTTTGGCCCTGAAGTGCTGAAAAATCTGAGTGAAACAGCACAGGATGACTGCAAAATTACAGAGGAAAGAGAAAGATAAAAGTAAGATCGCGGAACCTAAAATGGCGACCGACCAACCATCGCCGAGCTCGAGTGTATGCTCAGCATGGACTGCTGAAATCACCGCGGAAGTTACAGTGGCAGTGGAGGCTGCTTTAGACAAAAAGCTGCAGGCAATTTTTGATTGAGCAGAGGCGGCACACGAAAGACTGGATGGGTTCCACCTAGATTTGGATCACATGCAACAACGCATCAGCGACATAGAGGACCGCATGGTGGAGTCCGAACAACCGGCGGAGGCCCTACGGAAGCGAGTTGTGGAATTAGAAAATAAGCTGGACGATCTAGAAAACAGATCGCGGCGCAACAATCTACATTTAATCGGTTTGACAGAACAAATCAAGGAGGCTGAATTGGGTGCCTTTTTGGAGAACTGGTTCCCACGAGCATTACAACTAAATAACCTACCGGGACCACTGAGGGTCGAGTGGGCTCACCGGTTGGGCCCGAAGCGGCCGGGAGCAACACGTCCACGGGCGGTGATCCTAAAAATATTACACTATGGACACAAACAAGCAATTTTACACGCAATCCGATCAGGAGGAGAATTGAAACATGAGGGTCAGAAAATCCTTTGTTTCCAGGATTATTCGGCGCGAGCGGCGGCAGCTCGGAAGGAGTTCGCGCCAATATGTGCGGCGCTACATCGGAAAAAAATTCGATTTGCTTTGATTTACCCTGCAAAACTGAAAATCCAACATGAGGGCGCGGAAAAATATTTTGCTGAGGCGGCAGTTGCCCAGGAATTTCTGGATGGACTATCGCAGGAGGAAGCTACTTGAAGTGTAAGAACATTGGGATAATGCAAATGAGTACTGAGGTGAAAAGGCAAAAGAAGACAGGACTGTCAAACTATTTAAAATTATTTTAGATTAAGGGTACGGATTCACAAAGTGTGCTTGAGGAGTGAAAGCTATCGCAGGAGGAAGCTACTTGAAGTGTAAGAACATTGGGATAATGCAAATGAGTACTGAGGTGAAAAGGCAAAAGAAGACAGGACTGTCAAACTATTTAAAATTATTTTAGATTAAGGGTACGGATTCACAAAGTGTGCTTGAGGAGTGAAAGATCATGCAAAGGTATAAGTAAACAAGGTTTGATTGACGAGATGTGCCTGGCTGAATGAGAGAGGGGCATAAATAAATAGAGGGGAGGGGGAGAGATGTATTTACTGATATTGTTGACATAAACAGGATAGAATGATAAGATCACTGCTGTGGGGACTGGGGGCACCTATACGTGATGGGTTCTATTAGAGAACTCAAGGAAGTGGGTCTGGGGAGGGGGGGAGAGGGAGGAGGGGGGGAGGGTTCAGGGAGGGCTAGGGAGGGAAGGGCAGAAGGGAAGGGGGAGGAGAAGGAGGGTGGGAGACACCATAAGGTCAAGATTGGGAGAGAATCATATTTAAGTAGAGGGATTAGACTGTCACAAGGGAAGACCGGGAGAGGAGTAAGCTGGGATACCTCTCTCTTGAAAACAGGAGACAATCTGCAGGCGATCTTGATAGCGGAGAGGCTTAAGGAAGAACCCTGGTAAAAATTGTTTCTTGGAATGTGGGAGGGGTGAACTCCCCCATTAAACGCTCTAAGATTCTACAGACATTGAACAGACACAAAGCGCAAATAGCCCTGTTGCAGGAAACACATCTAAATACATTAGAACATGGGAAGTTGGGTCGGTGGTGGGTTGGAGAGGTGGTGCATAGTCCAGCAATGAACAAGAAAGCAGGGGTGGCTATTCTGATCCGCAAAGGATTGCAGTGTGTGTTGAACCGTAGGATTATTGATTCACATGGCCACTATATAATACAGCACATCACGATACAAAATAAACCACTTCTGTTGGTTAATGTATACGCCCCTAACCAATATGATAAAAAAAATTTCCAGACTCTTACCAGACAGGTGCAAAGTTTTGAACAAACTCCAATAATCATGGGAGGAGACTTCAATATGGTTTTTGATCCGTTGCTGGACAGCACGGGTCCTTCAAGAGTTAAGCCAGTGAATTACAATAGAGGAGTGCCATGGGTATGCTCCTGCTTGGATTTGGTAGATGCCTGGAGGTTACTTCACCCAAGAAAAAGGGATTATACTCATTTATCTAGGGCCCATGGGACACAATCCCGGATAGATTATTTGTTAACATCGCAGAACACAGCGACATATTTAACACAGGCGGAGATAGGCCCCACACAAGTGTCAGATCACGCTATAATTTGGATTACACTAGACTGGGGTATTGACCAAAAACGCCCGTTTTGCTGGAGATTCCCGAGGGCATTATACCATGATACAACATTTTATTCCTTTATACGGGAAAAGTGGAAGGACTATGCGGAATTAAACAGGGAAAGCTATCAGCGGGACCCTATACTTTTCTGGGAAGCAGCCAAAGCTGTGTTGCGGGGACATATTATCTCATACTCGGTACATAAAAAGAAAGCTAGAGAAGCTGAAATGCTGCGATTGGAGGCAAGGGTACGGAGACTGAGACAAATCTATGGGCAGACACACTCCGCTACACACAGGAAATTGTATATGGAGACACAAATGGAGCTAAATCACTTGATCCACACTCGAACACAGCAGTCTCAAATATATTATAAATATCAGATGTATAAGCATGCTAACAAGCAGGGGAAATTATTGGCGCGATTGGTTCATCAAGTAGGGGGCAGAAGATGGGTGACACAAATCCAAGACACACAGGGAAAGAGCCAACATACGAATACAGACATTAACAAGGTTTTTGAAACTTTCTACACCCAATTGTATGCTCCTCCCCCAGAGGAGGGTTTAGAGGCGAAAGCATATCTAGAGGGACAAAAGCTTCCACAACTTAACAGACAACAACAGGAGATAGTGGAAGCGGATATTACTGAAGATGAAGTCAGTTGGAACATAAGAGCTAGTTCCCTATATAAATCACCTGGGGTGGATGGATTTACAGCAGAGTGGTATAAAATTCTAGTGGAGGATATTGCACCTTGTATGGCCAGGGTATTTAATTCACATGTGCACAGAGGAGAAATGCCGAGCTCATTGAGGACAGCGCAGATAATTGTTTTACTAAAGCCAGGAAAAGATCCGAGCCGAGCAGAATCATATAGGCCTATATCTTTATTATCATTTGAGGCTAAATTATTTGCAAAGATCTTAGCTAATAGGCTGGCTAGGTTTCTTCCACAATTGGTGCTAGACCCACAGGTGGGATTTATCTGAGAACGCTCAGTGGCAAAGAACCTGAGAAAAATACTGCTAGCGTTGGAACAGGCAAAGTATGGGAGTACCCCCTCACTACTTATCAGCTTTGATGCGCATAAAGCGTTTGATAGAGTGAGGTGGGACTTCATGTTTGCAGTCTTGGAGACCTACGGAATTGGAGGCTTTTTTAAGAGGGCCATACATACAATATATAAGAACCCGGTGGCAGAGGTGTCAGTGAATGGGGAGACTTCCGGCCAATTTCCCATAGCTAGAGGAACAAGACAGGGATGCCCCCTATCCCCTTTACTGTTTGTACTGGTGTTGGACCCTTTAATCCGGGACATCACGAACATCGAGACTGTACAGGGAGTCTGTTTAGGAACCGAACAATTTAAAATCTCAGCCTTTGCAGATGATCTTTTGGTCATCCTTCAGAACCCAAAAGAGTCGTTGCCAGCTATTTTGGAAATATTTAAAGAATATGGGGATTTCTCAGGATTTTGTCTGAATTTAGATAAATCTGAAGTCCAACCATTGTGGATGTCTGATGAAGAGTGGACACGATTAAACTGTCCTTTTAGGAGAACGGATCGCTCGTTTTTGTACCTTGGAGTGCAGTTACCGGGAGATCCAGTACACTTATATCAGCTAAATGTGACCCGATTATTTGCATACACGAAACAAATGTTAGAGAAGTGGGATAATTTACCAATTTCATTATCTGGGAGGATTTCGTTGTTCAATATGATACTTTTCCCAAGGTGGCTTTACTGTTTTCAGATTTTGCCAATTTATCTGACTAAACGGGACTGGAAAAAGTTGATGGGCCTCCTTTCAAAATTCTTTTGGCATAAAAGACGACCACAGATAGGCTGGCAAAATTTGATGGACCCATGGGAGAGGGGGGGATTTGGGGTCTTGGATTTACGGCAATATAATAAAGCATGTTTGCTAAGACATATAGGGGATTGGATGTTGGGAACCTCATATTATACTCCGAGGAAAACGGAAGAAGATTGGGTCCATCCCTTGAAACTACAATATGTATTACAGGCATGGTTAACCGCACTACCAGCATACCTACGTAGGAATATAGTGATCAGACCCCTTAGAATGGTATGGAAAGAACTGAGTCGGTTTTGGCTGTTTGATGAACACCATAGCAGACTTTTACCAATAACAGGGAACGGAGAGTTCCTACCAGGGATAGAAAGCCCAAGATTCAAACGATGGTCACAAAAAGGGATCATTCTTTTACAAGACATGGAGGGGCATAATCGAACAGAAACGCCTATCTCCATGGGCGTTTATCTCCGAGAACGGGTCCGTGAAGGGGCGGACCGAATCGTATTTTCGAAAAAACATGGACGTTTATCTTTTTTTGAGCTGGGCGTTTTTGTTTTTCGGCGATAATGGAAACCGAAAACGCCCAGCTCAAAAACGAATAACTCCAAGACATTTACTCATGGGAGGGGCCAGGATTCGTACTGCACCGGTCCACCTCACATGCCAGGACACCAACCAGGCACCCTAGGGGGCACTTTTACACACACAAAAAAAAAAAAAAAGGTAAAACAGCTCCCAGGTGCATAGCACCCTTCCCTTGGGTGTTGAGCCCCCAAAATCCCCCTCAAAACCCACTGCCCACAAGTCTACACCATTACTATAGCCCTAAGGGGTGAAGGGGGGCACCTACATGTGGGTACAGTGGGTTTGGGGGGCGGTTTGGAGGGCTCCCATTTACCAGCACAAGTGTAACAGGTGGGGGGGGGGGGATGAGCCTGGGTCCACCTGCCTGAAGTCCACTGCTCCAGTGACCTGCATACTGCTGCCAGGGAGGTGGGTATGACATTTGTGGGTGAAAATAAAAAGTTGTGAAACGGCATATTTTGTGGTGGGAGGGGGTTCGTGACCACTGGGGGAGTCAGGGGAGGTCATCCCCAATTCCCTCCAGTGGTCATCTGGTCATTTAGGGCACTTTTTGGGGCCTTATTCGTGGAAAAACAGGGTCCAGGAAAAGTGCCCTAAATTCTCGCTAAAAACGCATATTTTTTTTCCATTATCGGCGAAAGGCGCCCATCTCTGATCGGCAGATAACCACGCCCCAGTTCCGCCTTCACCATGCCTTCGACACGCCCCCATCAACGTTGTCCGCATCCGCGACGGAGTGCAGTTGAAAACGTCCAAATTCGGCTTTTGATTATACCGCGTTATTCGTTTTTGTGAGATAAACGTCCATCTCCCGATTTAGGTCGGAACTTGGGCGTTTTTCTCGTTCGATTATAAGCAGGATAGTGGATTCTGAAGGGAATATCATAAATTTGGATTCTTTGGGACTGGGAGATTTAATGTGGATGGACAAATTTGCATACCACCAGATCTCACATTATATTGCCAGTATCACTTGTAATAGACGTGCTTACCATGCTAGAAAACCTATTTGAAATGCCCAATGAGGAGGCAATCTCTATCTCACTACTACATAAGAGGCTAATGCAAAATGCTACACATAGAACGCTGACGCATTTGGTGGGGAAGTGGACAGAGGATTTACAAAAAGAAATCACTACACAAAGATTATGAGAAGTATGCGGCAGATACCAAGGAGACTAAGCAATGCGGACCTTAGGGAATGTCAAGGTAGAGTGCTATTCCGAGCATATTCTTCCACATTTCGATTATATAAAATGGGAGGGGTGGACTCACCACAGTGTGGCAAGTGCGGAGGGCCACAATGTACATACTTTCATGCCATGTGGGACTGCCCAGAGATAAAGCGCTTTTGGATAAGGGTGGGTACTTTTATGGAATACATACTGAATAAACACATACCAATGAGACCAGAGAGTGTGTTGTTGGGGGAGGAGTCGCTGGGGGGTTCTGGTGCTGTATATCATAATTTACTGCTGTATAGAGCGTTTCTAATAGGTAAAAAATGTATTCTGGCCAATTGGGTTCAAAAAGAGGCTCCCACATAATGGCAGTGGCGCAATAAAATCCATGCGTTATTGCTAATGGAGCTGCGAGAAGTGCAATGGAAAGTTAAGAGACAAAAGGAGTTCTACTTAATATAAGTACATAAGTAGTGCCATACTGGGAAAGACCAAAGGTCCATCTAGCCCAGCATCCTGTCACAGACAGTGGCCAATCCAGGTCAAGGGCACCTGGCACGCTCCCCAAACGTAAAAACATTCCAGACAAGTTATACCTAAAAATGCGGAATTTTTCCAAGTCCATTTAATAGCGGTCTATGGACTTGTCCTTTAGGAATCTATCTAACCCCTTTTTAAACTCCGTCAAGCTAACCGCCCGTACCACGTTCTCCGGCAACGAATTCCAGAGTCTAATTACACGTTGGGTGAAGAAAAATTTTCTCCGATTCGTTTTAAATTTACCACACTGTAGCTTCAACTCATGCCCTCTAGTCCTAGTATTTTTGGATAGCGTGAACAGTCGCTTCACATCCACCCGATCCATTCCACTCATTATTTTATACACTTCTATCATATCTCCCCTCAGCCGTCTCTTCTCCAAGCTGAAAAGCCCTAGCCTTCTCAGCCTCTCTTCATAGGAAAGTCGTCCCATCCCCACTATCATTTTCGTCGCCCTTCGCTGTACCTTTTCCAATTCTACTATATCTTTTTTGAGATACGGAGACCAGTACTGAACACAATACTCCAGGTGCGGTCGCACCATGGAGCGATACAACGGCATTATAACATCCGCACACCTGGACTCCATACCCTTCCTAATAACACCCAACATTCTATTCGCTTTCCTAGCCGCAGCAGCACACTGAGCAGAAGGTTTCAGCGTATCATCGACGACGACACCCAGATCCCTTTCTTGATCCGTAACTCCTAACGCGGAACCTTGCAAGACGTAGCTATAATTCGGGTTCCTCTTACCCACATGCATCACTTTGCACTTGTCAACATTGAACTTCATCTGCCACTTGCACGCCCATTCTCCCAGTCTCGCAAGGTCCTCCTGTAATCGTTCACATTCCTCCTGCGACTTGACGACCCTGAATAATTTTGTGTCATCGGCGAATTTAATTACCCCAAGAGTACGCAGTGCAGTTCTCAACCAATTAGGGGGCTTTAGATAGAGTGTAACTTATTGCATCTGGTGACAGTCATGTCCAGCTCTTAGAGAACTGACCTTAGGGAAGGGGGGAGGGAGGGGAGGGTAGGGTTCATAGGAGAGAGGGGGGAAGAAATTGACAACGTTAAGAGTGTGATTGATCAATGACACTTGAAGGATGGATAACATTAGAAGTCTCGTTTAATTGTTGAAGAGATGTTAATAATACTGGCAGAATACGACTCATGTGAGCCTATGGAAGTAGTTGGGGTCAGGATTGTGCGGCCGGTCTAGTTCCATCACTAATTTGTTATATTAATGTTCTGATGTTTGGGATTAGTGGAGGGGATCAATGTATTTGGAGAAATGGCATTGTATTTGCAAAAAGAGACGAGACACTCTGTAATGGGGAAAAAATGAACATGACACACAACTTCAAGATTGTAATGTTTTATTGATGTTCAATAAAAAACTGTTTAAAACTAAAAAGCAACGGTCCCAGCACTGACCCCGGGAAACCCCACTATCTACCCTACTCTCTGTTTTCTATCTTTTAACCAGTTTTTAATCCACAATAGGACACTACCTCCTATCCCATGACTCCTCAATTTCCTCTGGAGTCTTTCATGAGGTACTTTGTCAAACGCCTTTTGAAAATCCAGATACACAATATCAACCGGCTCACCTTTATCCACATGTTTGTTCACCCCTTCAAAGAAATGTAATAGATTGGTGAGGCAAGATTTCCCTTCACTAAATCCATGCTGGCTTTATCTCATTAATCCATGCTTTTGAATATGCTCTGTAATTTTGTTCTTTATAATATTCTCTACCATTTTGCCCGACACCGATGCCAGGCTCACTGGTCTATAATTTCCTGGATCTCCTCTGGAACGTTTTTAAAAAATTGGCATTACATTGACCACCCTTCAATCTTCCAATTCCATACTTGATTTTAAAGATAAATTACATATTACTAACAATAGTTCTGCTAGTTCATTTTTCAATTCTATCAGTACTCTGGGATGGATACCATCCGGTCCAGGAGATTTGTTACTCTTCAATTTGTCTAATTGCCCCATTACATCCTCTAGGTTTATAGAGATTTCATTCAGTTTTTCCGACTCGTCAGCTTTGAATACCATTTCTGGCACCGGTATCTCTCCTAAATTTTCCTTGATGAAGACTGAAGCAAAGAATTCATTTAATCTCTCCGCTATGACTTTGTCTTCCCTAATCGCCTCTTTTACCCCTCAGTCATTTAGCGATCCAACCGATTCTTTTGCTGGCTTTCTGCTTTTAATATACCTAAAAAAAGTTTTACTATGTATTTTTGCCTCCAACGCAATTTTTTTTTCAGAGTCCCTCTTTGCCTTCCTTATCAGCGCTTTGCATTTGACTTGCTGTTTCTTATTATTTTCAGTCAGTTCCTTCTTCCATTTTCTGAAGGATTTTCTTTTAGCTCTAATAGCTTCCTTCACCTCACTTTTTAACCATGCCAGCTGTCGTTTGGTCTTCCTTCCTTCCTTCTTTTTTAATACGCGGCCTAGTTTTCTCAATAGGAGCTTTCTCAATAGGAGTTCAAAATCGAATTTACCCTTTTCTCAGTTTCTTAGATTATGTAGACTCTACACAGATATGGAAGAATTTGACCATCAAGCAGCCTAAATGCATTGCTGAAAATTTACGAAAAGCAAAATCCTTCTGTAGAGAATCCGTTTTGAAAAATATATTACAGAAATCTAAACCTGACATTTGTACTCTGAAATTTTCTCATCTTCCAAAT
Source organism: Microcaecilia unicolor (assembly GCF_901765095.1). NCBI lineage: Eukaryota > Metazoa > Chordata > Amphibia > Gymnophiona > Siphonopidae > Microcaecilia > Microcaecilia unicolor. The sequence goes on along the minus strand of NC_044036.1, from coordinate 221,912,805 downwards.
GATATTCAGCATATTATTAAAAAAAACATTGGCATATTCTGGAATCTCATGTTTGTTTCCAGATAATAAAAGGACATAAAAAACTTCACAGAGAAACTTGTACCCTCAACTCTGCCAGATCCTACACAGGTGATAGAAAAACACACAGGTCACTCACAGTGTGGATCGTGTTCAGTTTGTAAACATTGTATTATGCTGTCAGAATTCATGCATCCAATTAAACCAGTTGTAATTCAGAGTGTGTGATTTATATCATTGTTTGTCCCCGTCAACCTTTGTACGTTGGGAAGATGAAGAGAATGATTAAGACCAGAATTATCAAACACATTGTGAGAAATATGCATACAGCTTTTATTGTTGGTCATTGGTATGCTGCCAACCATTCTATAGATGACTTGTAATTTTTTATCAAATCTGTTAAGCTGAGATGGTGTGAGGATGACATCAATTCAATTTTGCTTAGAGAGAACAAAGGTTTATTTTTAATACCATTACGCCCTGTGGATTAAATGTGGAATTGAATATGAGACCATTTTTATAGACATTAGATTTACTTTTTATCCTATACATTTGCTTTTTCAGGCTTGTTTGTAGAAGCCATTTTTGTAAATTTACATAGTTTATACATAATGGTTTTACATTTTTCCTTTTCTTTTTTCTTCTTCTGTCCCCTCCCCTTCTTCCACATTTTCTGTTTGTTTTCTCCCTTTCCCTTCCACTTTTTCCTTCTCCTCTTCCTTCCCCTCCCCTTCTTCCCCTTCAGTTTCTGTTACCTGGTATTGCATTATTATTCAGTGTGGTTGAGTAAAAGAAATTAGCCAATTTTTTTTGTAAAGGTTTTTAAGTGTCTGCAACAGTGGTTACAAGAAGTCAGTTTTTGCAGATTTGAACATTCTGCTGCAAAAGAAATTGGATATGGTTTCATAATGTACTAATTCTTTAAGATCTGCATTTATTTGGGATCGAAGCATACAGTGGGGGAAATAAGTATTTGATCCCTTGCTGATTTTGTAAGTTTGCCCACTGACAAAGACATGAGCAGCCCATAATTGAAGGGTAGGTTATTGGTAACAGTGAGAGATAGCACATCACAAATTAAATCCGGAAAATCACATTGTGGAAAGTATATGAATTTATTTGCATTCTGCAGAGGGAAATAAGTATTTGATCCCCCACCAACCAGTAAGAGATCTGGCCCCTACAGACCAGGTAGATGCTCCAAATCAACTCGTTACCTGCATGACAGACAGCTGTCGGCAATGGTCACCTGTATGAAAGACACCTGTCCACAGACTCAGTGAATCAGTCAGACTCTAACCTCTACAAAATGGCCAAGAGCAAGGAGCTGTCTAAGGATGTCAGGGACAAGATCATACACCTGCACAAGGCTGGAATGGGCTACAAAACCATCAGTAAGACGCTGGGCGAGAAGGAGACAACTGTTGGTGCCATAGTAAGAAAATGGAAGAAGTACAAAATGACTGTCAATCGACAAAGATCTGGGGCTCCACGCAAAATCTCACCTCGTGGGGTATCCTTGATCATGAGGAAGGTTAGAAATCAGCCTACAACTACAAGGGGGGAACTTGTCAATGATCTCAAGGCAGCTGGGACCACTGTCACCACGAAAACCATTGGTAACACATTACGACATAACGGATTGCAATCCTGCAGTGCCCGCAAGGTCCCCCTGCTCCGGAAGGCACATGTGACGGCCCGTCTGAAGTTTGCCAGTGAACACCTGGATGATGCCGAGAGTGATTGGGAGAAGGTGCTGTGGTCAGATGAGACAAAAATTGAGCTCTTTGGCATGAACTCAACTCGCCGTGTTTGGAGGAAGAGAAATGCTGCCTATGACCCAAAGAACACCATCCCCACTGTCAAGCATGGAGGTGGAAATGTTATGTTTTGGGGGTGTTTCTCTGCTAAGGGCACAGGACTACTTCACCGCATCAATGGGAGAATGGATGGGGCCATGTACCGTACAATTCTGAGTGACAACCTCCTTCCCTCCGCCAGGGCCTTAAAAATGGGTCGTGGCTGGGTCTTCCAGCACGACAATGACCCAAAACATACAGCCAAGGCAACAAAGGAGTGGCTCAGGAAGAAGCACATTAGGGTCATGGAGTGGCCTAGCCAGTCACCAGACCTTAATCCCATTGAAAACTTATGGAGGGAGCTGAAGCTGCGAGTTGCCAAGCGACAGCCCAGAACTCTTAATGATTTAGAGATGATCTGCAAAGAGGAGTGGACCAAAATTCCTCCTGACATGTGTGCAAACCTCATCATCAACTACAGAAGACGTCTGACCGCTGTGCTTGCCAACAAGGGTTTTGCCACCAAGTATTAGGTCTTGTTTGCCAGAGGGATTAAATACTTATTTCCCTCTGCAGAATGCAAATAAATTCATATACTTTCCACAATGTGATTTTCCGGATTTAATTTGTGATGTGCTATCTCTCACTGTTACCAATAACCTACCCTTCAATTATGGGCTGCTCATGTCTTTGTCAGTGGGCAAACTTACAAAATCAGCAAGGGATCAAATACTTATTTCCCCCACTGTATATCTTTGACATTATTTACTTAGGTGATATGGAGGCTCATTTTCAAAGCACTTAGCCTCCCAAAGTTCCATAGAAACCTATGGAACTTAGCCTCCCAAAGTGCTTTGAAAATATGCCTCATGGTTGGATTAAAGTCATTCTGTGCTTATGTCATTTTTGTTGTTACCACTCGTTCAGCTTTATATTCATTCGATGACATTTTTGTTTAACGCGCACCATTGATATTGATGCAACAGTTGCTGATACAACCTCTCACACTGATTCATCTTACCATAAGCACTGCGCTGTTTATTTTGTAAGATTTGATTTTTTTTTTCTCCTTGGCCATATGATTAAAGGTTCTGGCAGCTGGCCAGATAGAGTAGCCTGTTCGGTGGCTTTATTAATGCCCATACATGATTTAGCTTTTGTGCAGGAGGAAAACTTATTTGTGCAAAGTGATGCATGTGGGAAAGAGGAACCTGAACGTGATGCAAGGTTCCTCATTAGAAGTCACCAACCAGGAAAAGAATCTAGGTGTCATTGTTGATGATACTTTGAAACCCTCTGTTCAGTGTGCAGTGGCGGCGAAGAAAGCAAATAGAATGTTAGGTATTATTAGGAAAGGAATGGGAAAAAATGAGGATGTTATAATTCCTTTGTATCGCTCCATGGTGCGACCGCATCTCGAATACTGGGTGCAATTCTGGCCACCACATCTCAAAAAAGATATAGTGGCGCATATGATACTTTTCATGTAGCATGCAGGATCTCTACTCAAAGTATAGCAATGTGCAGACTCTCATGACTGTGTGTATCTGACTTGGACTGAGCAGTCCAGCAAAGGTTGGCAGATGCCACTTGCCATGGAGATAACCTTTTTGGAGAGAAGGTGAAGGATGTCGATGACCTCATCAAGAAACACACTGATACCATCAATACTCTCTCCCAGCAAGCACTTTCTGCACCGTACTCTTCTAGGATGTTTTCGGACAAGTCAAAGAGATGTCCTTACTACTCTCAGAGGGTAGGTACACTCTGAGAGTAGCCTAGTGGTTAGTGCAGTGGACTTTGATCCTGGGGAACTGAGTTCAATTCCCACTGCAGCTCCTTGTGACTCTGGGCAAGTCACTTAACCCTCCATTGCCCCTGGTACAAAATAAGTACCTGAATATATGTAAACCACTTTGAATGTAGTTGCAAAAACCTCAGAAAAGCGGTATATCAAATCGCATTTCCCTTTCCCTTCTCACTCCACTCAGCAAGTTCATCCCCAGTGCACTCATTCTCATCAACAGTGTGTACCTAAGGCCCAGTCAGCTCCCCAATCAAAATAAGGGGCAAGTTTTTGCATAATCGCAGTCAAAGTAACTGTACCAGATGACCTGCTGGTAGGAGGGAGGATAAGTTTTTTCCAAGAAAGGTAGCTCCTTGCAACCTCCGACTGATGGGTTCTTCAAATAGTCCGTCTTGGTTATGCCCTGCATTGGCGATGGAGAAGACCAAATTGCCCCACCCAAGAGCATCTTTCTTCAGCTCTCTTCACAAGGAAGTACTCCCAGAGAAACTCTCTACACTTCTAAAGGTCCATGCAGTTGAACCCAATCCACCAGGGGAAGAAGGGAAGGGATTTTATTCCAGGTACTTCCTTGTGCTGAAGAAAACAGAGGGGTTGCATCCCATCCTAGACCTATGGGCCCTGAACAAATTCCTAGTCAAAGAAAAATTCAAGATGGTTTTCCTGGGCACCCTTCATCCATTGATTCAGGAACAAGATTGGCTATGCTGTCTGGACTTAAAGGAAGACAACACATATATCCTTATACTTCCAGGCCACTATTTTGGGTGGGAGCACATCACTACAAGTACAGCGTCCTGCCATTTGGCCTTGCATCAGCTCCCAGGGTTTTCAAAAAAATGTCTAGCAGTAGTCACAGCTTGCTACACATACTGGGAGTCCATGTGTTTCCCTACCTGGATGATTGGCTGGTGAACAGCACATCGAAGGAAGGTGCTCAGGAGAATTATTCGGGTACTAGAGCTATGAAGGTTCATATTAAACTACCCCAAGTCTCATCTGCTCCCTATTCATCAAATGGAATTCATTGGCGCCCTGCTAGATACAAAGCAGGTGCTGGCTTTTCTCCCTGTGCTGAGAGCAGACGCTCTAGTCACACTCACCACTCAGTTTTGTGCCAGCCAGCAGGTCATGGCTTGGCAGATGTTGAGGTTACTAGGTCACATGGCCTCCACTGAACATGTCACTTTCTTGGCACATCTTCACATGAGAACTGTCCAGTGCATCTTAGCTTCCCAGTAGTCTCAAGCCTCGGGGAACCTAGTGGATGTCATCCAGGTGACACCAGAGTTAGTTCAATCCCTACTCTGGTAGACAATTCAATACACTGACTATGGGACTTCCATTCCAAATTCCTCAGCCCCAGAAGGTGATGATGACAGATGCATCCCACCTGTGGTGGAAGACTCACTTGGATGGGCTTCATAAGGTGCTTGGTCAGCTTAGGAGATGGATCTTCACATCAACCTTCTGGAGCTCCGAGCAATCTGGAACGCTTGGGCTTTCAGAGATCAGTGTTCAACCAAATTATACTCTTGAAACAGACAGTCAGGTTGCGATGTATTACACCAAGAGGCAGGGGAGCGGGGGGTACCAGATCAAACTCACTGTGTCAGGAGGCTGTCCAGATGTGGCAATGGGCTGTCCAGAATGGGATAGTTCTCAGAGCCACATACCTGGCAGGAAAATCCAACAGTCTGGCCGACAGACTGAGCAGGGTCATGCAACCGCATGAATGGTCGCTCAGCATGGGTGTTGTCCACAAGATTTTCTGAGAGGGGGATACCCCTCAATGGATCTGTCACTCCTTACAACCACAAAGTCCCTCAGTACTGCTCCAGGCTCAGAGCACGACAGACTAGAGTCAGATGCCTTCTTCCTCCATTGGGGGAATGTCATTCTGCATGCATATCTTCCCCTCCCGCTTGTGGGGAAGACTTTGCTGAAACTCAGGCAAGACCAGGGAACCATGATCTTAATCACCCCATATTGGCCTAAGCAGATCTGGTTCCCTCTTCTTCTAGAGGTATCCTCCAAAAACCTTGGAGATTGGAGTGTTTTCTGACCCTCATAACGCAGAACAAGGGATCTCTTCAAGATCCCAACCTCCAGTCTTTGGCCCTCACAGCCTGAATGTTGAGAGCTTAGAATTTGCTTCCTTGCATCTCCTGAAGGGTGCCTCCAAGGTTTTGCTGGCTTCCAGGAAAGATTCCACTAAGAGATGTCATTCTTTCAAATGGAGGAGGTTTCATAATGGTAATGGTAAACCGGTCTTCTATCCCACTAATTCCTCGCAGTTCAAAGCGGGTTACAACTTTTGAGAAGCCAGTTTCATTTAACTGGGAAAGAGAGCAATAAATCAGTAATTTTAACAATTAGAATGAGATGCATATTTCTGAAACAAAAAAGTTTTCATCTTTTTCGTGAAAACAAAATAAGATTGAGAGGAGTGGAAAATAGTGGCAATCTTGTTCCATGCCCTTGCTGCTTGAAAGGTCAAACATAATTCATATAAGCGTAGCCTACTGTACCAGTGTATCTTGTTCTCAAACAATAGTAAATAAAAAATGTGAGTATAAATAATCTGGTGCCAAACCATGCAGAAGCTTAAAAAGAAAACAAACTAACTTAAAATGTATTCTGGCTTCAATGGGCTTTAAATAACTAGGAGAAATACTATCAAATTTGGACAGTTTGGTGTGACGCCCTAGATCCTCTTTCTTGCCTTACACAGACCTTGCTTGAATACCTTCTACACCTCTCCAAGTCTAGTCTTAAGACCAATTCTGTAAGGGTTCACCTCAGTGCAATTAGTGCTTACCATGAGCCTCTAGTTGTTCGCTTCACGAGAGGTTTGCTTTTGACAAAGCCCCCTGTCAAACTTCCATCCGTGTCATGGGACCTAAATGTCATCCTTACCCAGCTCATGAAAGCTGCTTTTGAGCCACTCAATTTCTGTCCTCTGAACTACTTGACCTGGAAGTCTTGTTTTTGGTGGCAGTTACTTGTCATGGCCACAGTCATGCCTCAGGCCCCTGACTCACCTCGGGCATGTTCAGAGCGCCTGCCTCCACCTAGTCTCACCGAGTCATTCAGGGCAGCACTGTCCAGCGACTCTGACACATCCTAGCTTCGCTCCTGATGCCCCAATGCCAGCATCCCTAAGGCATACATGCACTCCAAAGCTCTCATTTGTCTCGTCTCCTGCATAGCTTTGCCTGCCTCCTATCCCTTGCCTTGTTCCTATTTTGCCTACCAGTTCCAGTGCTTCAGTCTTCTGCTCCGTAGTTCCAGTTCCAATGCTTCAGTCCTGTGCTCCACAGTTCCAGTTCCAGTGCTCCAGTCTTCTGCTCTGTAGTTCCAGTTCTTCAGTCCTCTGCTCTGCAGTTCCAGTGCCCCAGTCCTATGCTCCCAGTTCCAGTGCTCCAGTCCTCTGCGCAGCAAGTTCCAGTCCCAGTGTTCAAGCTCCAGTTCCAGTTTTCAGCCTTCGCAGGCAGTGACTCATCTGCTGTCAGTGGGAGCTTCCGGACCTTTGGGTTGAGAGCCCTGCATCAGCCCAAGGGCTCACTCACCTTATATTGTAACAGACTGCAAAGGTCATGAGCTCAACGGAGGATTTGACCCAGTGGATGGAACATCTCCAGAACACTAGCACACTGCAACCTGTGCCCTCTCCACCTGCCATAGTTCCTTCTAGCCTTGTTGCTGCTTCTGCAGCATCGGGTGTCCGCATAGCACCCCTTCTGAGGTTCAACAGGAACCCGAACCCTGCCAGGAGTTCCTGAACCAATGTCAAATAATCTTCAAGCTACAAGTGAAGGACTTTGCTTCTGACAGGGCCAAAGTGGCATACCTCATCTCACTTCTCACTGGTCCTGCTCTTGCAAAACAAGCTGGTATTGAACAACTTGGATGAGTTCCTGGGTCAGTTTTGAAGAATCTTCGAGAAACCAGGGATAGCCTCCTCTGCAGCCTCTGAGTTGTTTAACCTGTGGCAAGGATCACAAATTCTGGGCAATTACGCCATTCAGTTTTGGACCCTAGCCTCTGAACTGGAGTGGAATAATGAGAACTTGGTGGCCGTCTTTTGGCAGGGTTTGCCTTCCCAGATCAAAGATGAATTAGCAGAGCAAGACCTCCTGATGATCCTAGATAATCTCATCCTTTTCTGCACTCATGTGGACATCTGATTCTGAGAGTGAGCATAGGAGCAACACGCCGGCTGAAGGTTATTTTGGCCAGGTCCCAGCTTCCAGCACAGTCCTTTGTCTCCTTCCAAGCCTTTTGCCTTGGCTGAGGGTGGGGAGCCTATTCAGGTAGATTGATCAACCCTCTCGGATCAAGAGAAGCAGCATAGGTGGACCCAGAATCTCTGTACTGTGGTGAAAAAGGCCTTTACGCCCTCAGATGCCCCAAGAAACCAAAAAACCTTCATGCCTAGTCTTGGCTGGGGAAACAGGCTTAGGTCCTTCCATACAAAATCTACTAACTCAACTGTTCATTCCTGCCACTATAGAGTTAGACCATGAGTCTTCCACTGAAGCTTTTCGACTCGGGGGCCGGAGGGAGCTTCATTGATAAGGCCCTCATCTGGCATCACAAAATTCCTATCCAGGAACTACCGAAGCCTGTACCAGTTTCATCTAAATATGGGAAAATACTAGGACACATTAAGGCAAAAAAGGTTCCCCTGCATTTGAGGATTGAGGTGCTCCATAGAGATGCTATAGTTCTGTACGTGCACCAGATGGCAGTTAACCTCATCATACTGGGTCTACCATAGTTACAGAAGCACAATCCCCGAACTGACTGGGAACAGAGCGAGGTCTCAGCCTGGAGTACACCTTAAAGGAGGCATATTTTCAAAGCACTTTGGGAGGCTAAGTTCCATAGGTTTCTATGGAACTTTGGGAGGCTAAGTGCTTTGAAAATAAGCCTCCTTGTCTGCATTGTTGTCTAGACTCTGTGCTTCCCTCCATCCCGGTGGCAGTTAGTAAACTAGAGAGTGTGGCACATCTACCTTGGGCCTACCATGATTATGCTGATGTATTCTCCAAGAAACAGGCTGAAACTCTACCACCACCACAGGACTATGATTGACCCATTGATTTGGTACTCGGGAAGACACCTCCAAGGGGTAGAGTCTATCCCCTTTCTTGCCCTGAAAGTGAGGCAATGTCAGCTTACATTAAAGATAACTTACAAAAGGGGTTCATCCACCCTTGCACATCTGCCAGAGTGGGCTTCTTCTTTGTAGACAAAAATGGGGGGGGGGGGGGGGGGGGGGGTATGCCTTTGTACAGAGGATTAAACGCTATCACTATCAAAAACAAGTATCCGCTCCTGCCCTCATATTCACCAAATTGGATCTTATAATTTGATCCATATCCGTATCCATCAGCCTTCAACACCAGGGATGGATGAATATTTAGTCATACCACTCTGCAGCCTCCCATTACCTCTCCACTCTCATCTCTCCCTACATTCTTCCCCTTGAACTCCGCTCGCTTGACAAATCTCTCTTGTCGTCCTCCTTCTCCTCCACTGCTAACTCCAGGCTTCGCTCCTTTTCTCTCGCGGCACCTTATGCCTGGAATAGACTTCCTGGACCTATACTTCTAGCTCCATCTCTACCTGTTTTCAAATCTATGCTGAAAACCCACCTTTTCACTGCTGCTTTTAGCTCCTAGCCACAATTGCCCTCCCCTTGTCCCTTCCTCCCTTCTCACCCATTACTTCCCTCACCCGTAACTGTCTTGTTTGTCTGTATTACTTAGATTGTAAGCTCTTTTGAGCAGGGACTGTCTCTTTGTATCAGGTGTTCAGCGCTGCATGCGTCTGGTAGCGCTATACAAATGCTAATAATAATAATACCATTTGGACTTGCCAACACCTCCACTGTCTTTCAAAACTTTGTCAACGATATCTTTCATGACATATTGTACAAATGCGTTTTGATATATCTGGACAACATCCTGATATTCTCCTGTATACTGGAACATCAAGAACACCTCAAGTTGGTACTCCAATGCCTACGTCAAAATCGACTGTATGCCAAATTGGAAAAATGCACCTTTGAATGCACAGAGTTACCCTTTTTGAGGTATATCATCTGTGACCAAGGTCTACATATGGATCCGGCCAAATTCTCTGCTATTCAAGATTGGCCAGGCCCTCTTGGGTGCCAGGTGCTTCAGAGATTTTGGGGGGTTGCAAACTACTACTGGCAGTTTATTAAAGATTACTCCTTCATTGCAGCGCTCTTAACAGTTTTAACCAGGCAAATGCTCAAGACTGGCCAGCAGAGGATGTAGCAGCATTTGACCAATTAAAACAGGCTTTCATGACTGCTCCAATTCTCCAACATCAAGATCCGGATAAGTGCTTCTTTTTGGAAGTAGATGCCTCTGCTGTAGGAGCAGGCGCCATCCTATCCCAGACCAATGCCAAAGACAAGTTGTTACCTTGCACCTATTTCTCTCGCAAGTTGTCAGCAGCTGAGAAGAATTGCACGATAGTAGACTGAGAGCTACTGGCCATAAAAATGGCGCTTGAGGAATGGCATCACCTGCTTGAAGGAGCCAAGTATCCAGTTACCATTAAGACAGATCATAAAAACCTCTTGTATTTTCAAGAAGCCCGCAGACTTAACCTCCTCCAAGCTCGGTGGCCCCTATTCTTCTCTCGATTCAAATTTCAGGTGGTGTTTCAGCCTGCCAAGAGGAATGTCAAGGCAGATGCCCTCTAGATCCCTGGAGACCACCGAGGAGACTACCAAGCTCCGGCCAGTACTAGACCCTGCCAATATCTTGACCGCTATCATAGTACCTGTGCCGCCTGGCAAAACCATAGTGCTCAAACATCGTTGAGAAGCAGTACTGAAGTGGGGACATAAATTAAAAATTGCTGGGCACCCATGGATCTTGGGTACATTCAAACTAATCCCTCGATCTTACTAGTGGCCAGGTTTGAGGAGAGATGTAAAAGGCTTTTTAACGTCATGTCCTGTTGTGCCCACCATAAGCCATCTCATACCTGTTCTTGGGGTCTTCTCCAACCACTCCCAAGAAACCATGGATGCACCTCGCTATGGATTATGGTACTGACCTTCCTGACTTAGATGGATTCTCTACCATATGGGTGACGGCGGACCGATTCTCTAAAATGGTCCATTTTATTGCCTTGACCGGGCTACCTTCTGCTTCTATTTTAGCCCAGAATTTCTTCAAGGAAATATTTTGCCTACATGGTCTACCAGAACCTATAACCTCTGATTGAGGAGATTAATTCACCTCCAAGTTTTGGTGGAGTCTCTGTGTGTCATTACAGATCAAGTTAAAATTCTTCTCAGGATACCATCTGTAGAAAATGGCCAGACCAAGAGGGTCAACCAGGTCTTGAAATCATTCTTGCACAGCTATGTTTCAGCTCAACACAACGATTGGTCCTGGTTACAGCCGTGGGTAGTATTTTGCTAAAATAATCATTTAAGCAAGTCTGCTGGGGCCTTGCCATTCAAGATAGTATTCAGGCAAATTCCAATGATACCACTGCCTATGCCTCTATCTCCTTATGTACTAACCATCAAGGCTACTGTTGCATAGCTCCCTTATCTGTGGAAAACCACACGGGAGTTCCTGGTCCAGGCTGCCCTGAAGTATAAGAAACAGGCAGATAAAAAGAGGCGCCCTGCTCCTCATTTCTACACAGGAGACTTTGTCTTGCTCTCTACCCAAAACCTATGCCTTTAAAGCTTCATCAACCAAGTTTGCTCCCAGGTTTGTTGGTCAGCAGGTGGGAGCTGTAGCATATCAGCTGAAAGTACCTGCTACTCTACAAATTCATAGCACATTTCACGTGTATCTCTTGAAACCCCTTGTACTGGGAAATAGGAGTTGAAGTCCTCTAGCACCTGTTCCTATTGACATTACTTCTGATACAGAATTTGAAGTCCAGATCATCCTTGATTCCCAGAAAATATGGGGGAAGGGTTACGGTCTAGAGGAAAATTCCTGGGAACCAGCAAGTCAAGTGTATGCTCCAGTCCTCCTCCAGAGGTTCTATTGCCTGTTTCCTCACATACCCAAACCAGGTCCTGAAAGGAGGGGATCTTTGGGGAGGGGGTACTGTCAAGGCCACAGCCATGCCTCAGGCCCCTGACTCACGTTGGGCATGTTTGGGGCTCCTGCCTCTGCTCCATCTTGCTGAGTCATTTTGGGCAGCACTCTCCGAGGACTCTTATTCATCCTAGTCTCACTCCCAATGCTGTGACGACAGTGTCCCTAATGCGTGCATGCCGAAGCTCTCATTTTAAAAGAGGCAGGCACCCGAAGCATCCACCAAGGAGGGGTATTTCAGCTTTTTATATTAACTGGATCTCCCTTCTACTTGGCATTCTCAAAAGTCACCAGCACCATGCTTTGTCTCATCTTCTGCATAGCCTTGCCTGCCTCCTGTCCCTGCCAAGACTTCCTTACCTTGATCCTGCCTTGCCTAACAGTTCCAATTCCAGTGCTCCAGTCCTCTGCTCCGTAGTTCCAGTTCCAGAGCTCCAGTCCTCTGTTCTGCAAGTTCCAGTTCCAATGTTCTAGTTTTCAGCCTTTGCCAGGCAGCAACGTCTTGTCTACCATCAGTGGGAGCCTCCTGACCCTTGGGTTGGGAGCCCTGCATCATCCGAAAGACTCACTCACCTTGTGTTGTTACATTACTTCATCTCACAGGGTCAGTGAGCTTCAGACCTTGGTTGTGGATCCACCTGACACAAAATTTCATCATAATAGAGTAGTTCTCCGCATGCACCCTAAGGTAATGTCAGAATTCCATCTAACTTGGTCTATCGTCCTTCCAACATTCTTTCCCAAACCTCATGCTCATCCTGGTGAAAATGCTCTGAACACTTTGGACTGCAAGCAAGTATTGGCCTTTTACCTGGAGTAGACTAGGCCCTATAGACAGTCCACCCAACTTTTTATTTCTTTTGATCCCAACAGGATGGGGGTCGCCACCGAGAAACTCACAATTGCCAATTGGTGGCAGATTGATTATCTTTTACTTATGCCCAAGCTGGGCTGATTCTTGAGGGTCATGTCAAGGATTACAATGTCACAGCCATGGTGGTGCAGTAGCCCACGTGAGATTTGCAAGGCTGCAACATGATCTTCAGTACAAGCATTCATATCTGCCGCAGCTATTGGTTTTGGACAGACAGTACTGCAGAATGTGTTTGGGGTCTAGAATCCAACTCCACCCTCCTAAACCCATTTTATTCTGCTCCAGGTTGCACTCTCACAACCTATATGTATATAGTTTTAGGTTAATTGACTTTAGCCCCCTTCTGGCATAGGAAATAAATGTCTATCAACTTGTCATTCCCTTATCCTACCCAAAACACGCCTAGACCACGACCCCTTGACATATGTGCACACTTGGGTTTGATATTTGCATATTCTGGTATTGTAAAATGGGGTCCTATGTTTAGGGTTCCCTTCCTATCTGCTTTTATCACTCCATACACCCCTTTGTGGGCATTATGGTCTTCTACTAGATATCTCCTCGCTACTCCCCCATTCTATTGCTAGAGACTGGAATCAACCTGTCAGTCTGCTTTATTTTCTATTGCACCATTTCTTTGGAATTCCCTTCCCTTAGATGTTCAGGCTGAACAATCTTACACTAAATTTAGGGCCAAGATGGCTCAGTTTTTCACATTGGCTGGTTTGCAGTAGGTACTGAGCTCTTCCCTTACTATCCTGTACTCATACTTTCCCTCTTTCCTTTATTTTTAATCTGTCCTTTCATATACGTGTAGTTCATTTTGTTTTCATTCTTACTATTTTATTTGTAAACCACTTTGATTTTATCTGAAAGGTGGTATATCTGTAGGAATATGTGAAAGAATGTAGGAATATGTGAAAGACAAGTGCTGCATGCATTAACTGTCAACAATTCTATGAGCTATGATGTCATTGGATATAGTGTAATGTATTGTGGGCGTGTCTGAGTCACTCTAGTTGCTCTGAGAGTGAGTCAGTCTGTGTCAGCATAAGATGGTGTTAGCAATCTCTCTTCAAGCTGTATGATAACCAACTGACAGAATTTTTGTATTCAGTAGTTTTACCATGTCTACTGCAAGTATGATGTAAATAGTTATCTGAAGAAACTGTAAGTAAACATCATTTTGTTTGGAAGTTAAAGAAGAGAGAGTAATTGAATCTTTTATTCAAGAGTCTGTGTGAAAGAGAGAGAGAGAGAGAGAGAACAAAAAAATGGGAGTTAAAACTTCTAAAGCTCTGCTGCGTATGGGCTAAATCTGCTGAAGTAAAAGTCTATTTTTTTCATTTCTCCCCATCATATTGGGTTATGGGCCCAGACCACTAAAATAAAAAAAAAAAAGAAAACATTAAGAAATTTTTTTTTATCTCTCCACACAAAAGACAAGATGGCAGCTGCACCATTACTATGTTCTCTCAAAGTGCCCCAACTGAATGAATATAACTATATTCAGTGGGAGATGAGATTTAAATGTATTATTGAAGCAAAGAAGCTAAATATATGTTTGGATCAAGTAAGAAATGCTGACAATTTTGAAGAATGGAATACTGCAGACTGTTATGTCAGAAGTATGCTATATGAAGCTCTGACAGAGAAACAGGCAATATTGATTGATGGAACAGACACCTCAAAAGAAATATTGCAAAAATTGAAAACCATGTATGGTACTTCATATACAAAACAACAGCCTATATGGTTATCAGAAATAATTCAATTGAAGTTGAATGACAAGAAAAAATGTAATGATCATATAACACATTTAATGTCATTATTTAAGAAGCTAGAATTATCGGGTATACCTATCTGCGATGCTTTAAAGAGAGCTTTTATGTTTACATCTCTGTCTAAAAGTTTTGAAGTATTCAGGACAGTGAATGAAGCAATTGAAGGACAATCTTTTGAACAGGCTGTCTCTAAGCTTAGACAAGAATGTATTATAACAGAGGAGATCTGTTCACCAAGAGAGATTAACCAGAATGAAACATTTTTCTCAGCAATGCATAGTAGGAGGCGGAGCTATAATGAAAAAAGCCTGCCCAGAAACAAGCTGATTTGCTATTCATGTGGTAAAGAGGGACATGTATCAAAATACTGTAACAAGAAAAACCACACCCCTTCTAGCTCATTGAAGCCAATGGAGAATAAGCATGGTCAAAGAAAAAATTATGACCATGACAACAGTAAGAATAAGAGCTGTATAATGGCAGAAAAATCTTTTAATATAATGAAGAACACTTCAGATAAAAATAGTTGGATATTAGATTCTGGCAGCACAAAACATATAACCAATAATAAAGAATTTTTCACAGATATGAGACCAGAAGATGGTAGTCTTCACACAGCAAATGCTGGCTCAACAATGATCAAAGGAAAAGGAAATGGACATTTAAAATGCATAGTATCAGATGGAGTCAAACAAACTCTTGTAAAAGATGTCTTATATGTTCCACGAGCAGTTTGTAATATGCTCAGTGTATCAGCATTAGACAAGAAAGGTTTTTCAATTCATTTTGAAAATAGTAAATGTACAATTTCTGATGGTAATGAAATTTATGCTGAAGGTTATATGAATAACAATGTCTATAAGTTAAAAATTACAGGTGAATCATCACATCTTATAAAAACAAAGAAGAATACAGAATGTAATCTTGAGACCTGGCATCGTCGAATGGGACACAGAGATCCAAAGGTGATCTTGGAGCTGCAAAGTAAGCAACTTGCAACAGGCATAAAAATAAGTGCCAGTAATGGCCTATCTATTAAAAGAAAAGAATCAAGTTGCTGATATGTTAAAGAAGTTTGTAGCCTTGGTAAGCAATAAATTTGATAAAAAACCAAAGATTCTACAGACTGACAACGGTGGTGAGTTTACTTCACAAACCATACAAACATTTCTAGAACAAGAAGGTATTCAGCACATGAAGACAGTTGCATATACACCAGAACAAAATTCTGTAGCTGAACGAAAGTTCAGATCGCTTGTAGAAATGACAAGATGTATGCTATCTGATAGTAATCTTCCAAAGAGATTATGGGGAGAAGCAATTCTCACAGCAGTATACCTACAGAACAGACTACCTACAAAAGGGACTGATCGCACCTCACATGAAATGTGGCATAGTAAAAAGCCAAATCTGTCACATATAAGAATATTTGGAAGTACAGCATATGCTCATGTGCCGAAACAGAAGAGACATAAGCTGGATTCCACAACAGAAAAAGGAATTCTAGTGGGCTATGATTCAGGTCACAAAGGTTATAGAATTCTAAATCTAAACACTGGATTTGTTGGTGTAAAACACATCACATATTTTGATGAAAATAAAAAAATTGATAGACTGGAAAATTCTAAATGAACCTTATCATCCAGAATATGAAAAGAAACCAATAATCAATATCCCGGTGATTATGAACACTAACATACCAGAATTGTCTGATAATAATTTTTCTGATTCTAATGAGGAACAGGAAAATGAAATAGATACAGAAAGTGTTTATACTGAAGACAGTACCACTGATGAAGGGGAAATGATTGGAGATAGAATCTCGATCTCAGATGACAAGGAGAGGTCAGACCAACAAAATGTCAGACGCTCATCCAGAGAAAATCGAGGTAATCCACCCCAAAGACTATCTTATTTAACAACTTCTGATGATGCACAAGAACCTTTAACTTGGGATGAAATTGATCAAATGTCTGAAAAAGAAGCAGAAAAATGGAAAAAAGCTGCACAAGATGAAATCGACGAGTTGTATAAAAACAAAACATGGAACTTAACTGAATTACCCCATGGCAAAAAGGCCATAGGATGCAAGTGGGTATTTAAGTTGAAAAGAAATGCACAAGGACAAGTAGAAAGATATAAAGCCAGACTGGTAGCAAAAGGTTATCTTCAAAAATATGGTGAAGATTATGATGAAGTATTTGCACCAGTAGTGAAACACACAACAATCAGAACTCTCCTAAGCATAGCTGCATCAAAGAAAATGCAAGTGAAACACATAGATGTTAAAACAGCATTTCTTCATGGAGATATATCTGAAGACTTGTATATGAAACAACCAGAACGTTTCATAGATACAAATAACAGTCATTTAGTGTGTAAACTGAACAAAGGTTTATATGGTTTAAAGCAAAGTGCAAAATGCTGGAATGAGAAAATGCATGAAATGTTAACTGATTTAGATTTTAAGCAAGGAGAAGCAGATAAATGCTTGTATACTAGACAAAAGGAAGGTCATTGTGTGTACATTTTAGCATTTGTAGATGATTTGCTTATAGCAAGTGAAAGTGAAAAAGAGTATAAAGACATTGTAAAGTGTTTAAATCAGAATGTTGAAATAACTGAACTTGGAAATGTGTCATACTATTTAGGTATGAATATTGAAAAACAAGAAAGATGGTTCTTATTTAATAAGTCAGAAACAAAAGATTAATGATCTTATTGAAAGTATGGGTATGCAGGAAGCACACTCAGTAGGTTCACCTATGACCACAGATTTTCAGAGGGATGAAACTGAAAGGGAACCATTACCAGATAACATTCTATACAGATCTGCAATAGGAAAACTTTTGTATCTAACTACCACTTACAGAGTTGATATAGCGAATGCTGTAGGAATTTTAAGTAGAAGAGTGAACAAGCCTACTAAGACTGACTGGACTGCTGTAAAAAGAGTGGTAAGATATTTGAAAGGTACAATTGACTGTAAATTGGTGATTCCGGTAAATAGTAATCAGAAATTGATTTGTTACTGTGATTCTGATTGGGCTGGAGATCATTCAGATTACAAATCCACAAGTGGGTATGTGTTTATGTATGGAAAAACATCTATTTCATGGGCAAGTCATAAACAAACCATTGTAAGTTTATCATCCACAGAAGCAGAATATGTTGCTGTGTCTGAAGCATGTCGTGAACTAATGTGGATAGAAAAACTGTGTACAGATTTTGGTATAGAACAGCAGAGACCGATACAGATTTTTGAAGACAATCAAAGCTGTATAAGGTTGTCAATAAATGACAGGGTACAGTCTAGAACAAAACATATTGCAACAAAATTCCATAATGTCAGAGAATTGTCAAGGCAAGGAGAAATAAGTTTGCAATATAAACAAACTGACCAAATGATTGCTGATATCTTGACGAAACCGCTAGCAGTAAGAAATTTTGAAAATCTACGAGAAAAGCTAGGACTGTATGTATATAAATAAATAAATATATAAGAATTGAATTGTTGGACAATAATGCATGTGAAGGGGTATGTAGGAATATGTGAAAGACAAGTGCTGCATGCATTAACTGTCAACAATTCTATGAGCTATGATGTCATTGGATATAGTGTAATGTATTGTGGGCGTGTCTGAGTCACTCTAGTTGCTCTGAGAGTGAGTCAGTCTGTGTCAGCATAAGATGGTGTTAGCAATCTCTCTTCAAGCTGTATGATAACCAACTGACAGAATTTTTGTATTCAGTAGTTTTACCATGTCTACTGCAAGTATGATGTAAATAGTTATCTGAAGAAACTGTAAGTAAACATCATTTTGTTTGGAAGTTAAAGAAGAGAGAGTAATTGAATCTTTTATTCAAGAGTCTGTGTGAAAGAGAGAGAGAGAACAAAAAAATGGGAGTTAACACTTCTAAAGCTCTGCTGCGTATGGGCTAAATCTGCTGAAGTAAAAGTCTATTTTTTTCATTTCTCCCCATCAATATCAAGTATCTAATAAACATAAATATGAACTTATGCAAGATAAATGGATAAATGCTGGTTTATGCACATATCAAATGTGAATAGGGTAAAATGAGGGCCATTGTGTTTATAAAAAAATTTTTAATTCCCAGAAATAATCTAACCTTTTTTGTCATAACACTAGAATACAGGTGCTGGAAATGAAGGCCTGATGCAGTTTTTGACTCCAGTCACATTTACCTTGACAACATGTTCAGAGAAACCTCTGTCAGAGGCATGTAAGGTTACCATCCAGCTTATTTTCGAAAGAGAAAGATGCCCATATTTCGACCCAAATCGGGAGATGGGCGTCTTTCTTCCTTGGGTGAACAAATCGGTATAATCGAAAACCGATTTTGGTCGTCTTCAACTGAACTCCGTCGCAGGAACAAACAAAGTGGATGGGGCGTGTCGGGGGCATGGTGAAGGCGGGACTGGGGCGTGGTTATCGGTCGAGGAGAGATGGGCGTCTTTAGCTGATAATCGAAACAAGAAGGGCGTTTTTGACAAGAATTTGGTCCGCTTTTTATATGGACCCTTTTTTTTCAGGTCCAAGTCCCAAAAAAGTGCCCCAACTAACCAGATGACCACTGGAGGGAATCGGGGATCACCTCCCCTGACTACCTCAGTGGTCACTAACCCCCTCCCACCAAAACAAACCCCACTTTACAAACTTTGTTCCCAGCCTGTATGCCAGCCTCAAATGCCGTACCCACCTCCATGACAGCAGAATGTGTTCTATCGTGCGACAGCCTTTCCCTGGTTCTGATGTGGCTCTCGGGTGAGTGTGACACCTTTTCTGTTATGCGCACTGCAGAGTCACATCAGCAATGCATTGTGGTGGGTGTAGGTTATTAGGCTCCGTGATTCCACTAGCTTGTGTTAAATGCTCAAGATGTTGGTAGGCTCTACTCCCATGGTGCTTTTCCTCCTGCTTACTGGGTCAGAGTGTGCCCTGTTTTGTTTCTGGTAGTCCATGAGGTAGTGGCCATTTTTAGCTCCCTTTCATGTGTTACCCATGTTACTGAAAGTGGCCATTGTACAGCATTCTGCCAGCTCTGACCTACTGCTAATCTCAGTACCAGGGAGACTCTTTGCCAGTGTGGCACAACCTCTGATCTGCAGTTAACTGTGAGTAAACGTGCTTATTCAAATAAAGGACGTTTTCAGAGACATTATTCTTCAGGTGTCAACTGGTGTGCCAAGGTTCTACAGCAGCAACAAGTCCTAGAGGCCTGCATGTATGTAGGTCCCTGGAGCACTTTTAGTGGGTACCGCCGTGCACTTCAGGCAGGCGGACCCAGGCCCATCCCCCCTACCTGTAACACTTGTGCTGGTAAATGGGAGGCCTGCAAAACCCACTGTACCCACATGTAGGTGCCCCCTTCACCCCTAAGAGCTATGGTAGTGTACATTTGTGGGTAGTGGGTTTTGGGGGTTGGGGTTGGGGGCTCAGCACCCGTGGTAAGGGAGCTATGCATGTGGGAGCTGTTTCTGAAGTCCACCGCACTGACCTCTAGGGTGCCCAGTTGGGTGTCCTGGCATGTCAGGGGGGCCAGTGTATTACGAATCCTGGCCCCTCCCACGACCAAATGGCTCTGATTAGGACGTTTTTGAGCTGGTCAGTTTTAGTTTCCATTATCGCTAAAAAAAAAAAAAACCCGCCAAGCTCAGAAACGAACAAATCCATGGCATTTGGTCCGTACAAACCGTATTTTCGAAAAAAAAAAAAAGACATCCATTTTTTCCGAAAATACGGTCTGTCCCTCATCTTCACTTACCCGTTTTCAGACAGACGCCCATGGAGATAGGCGTTCGCATTCGATTATGCCCCTCCATATGTCCTCTTTTTGGACGTCTTTAGAGATGTCTTCTAGGATTTATAATTTTTAGGGAAATGTCCTCTTTTTCTTCTATGTGCCTATGACCAACACACCTACCCACATAATGAGAGAAACTATCTCTGGCTTATTAGTCAGTCTAGACACATGGGGGATGGTAAAGAGAGAGAAAGGCATTGCAGATCTCTTCTGTTCTCCTGATGATTGAATCTGTCAAAGGAAATTTGTTCATGCAGCACAACTTTAAGCATATGTCATGGAAAGACTTTCACAAGTATCTCTGATCAATCGCCGACACCACCGATCAGGTTGTTAGGCCTGGGATCTGAGGTGGAGGACGACCAGCGGCGAGGGGAGGGAGCATTGCGTAGTGCCATCCGGAGTCCGGGAGCCGAGACCGAGGGAGAGACGCTGGGTGTAGAGCGAAGAGAGGAGTCGTCCATGTGTGCTGCTGACGCCTGGAGAGCGGTATCGAACCGAGGAAGGAGGGAGCTGCTTTGCTTTGCTTTCCTTTGCTTGTGTTAGGGCGCCTGCAATTTTACTGCCTCGATTTAAATACTTTGGGATGCATTGCTGCTGCTAGACTCCCTGCGATTTTATTTGCCTGCTACTGCTAGAGTGACCACGATTCTGCTTGCTTTGTTTGAGTAAGCTGGAGGAACGGTTGCGCGGAGTAGTGGAGGTGGTTGTTCTTCATCCTGCGGTGAGCTGGGTAGACTCACTCCCACTACAACCTCTGTCTTGTTTTGCCTGCTTTATGTGCTTTATCTGATTTGAGTAGACTCACTCCCACTACAATCTTTGTATTGTTTTGCCTGCTTTATGCGCTTTATCTGCTTTGCTTCATTATGATTGCAATGGGATGACCCTGGGAACTCATAAGCCTGAATCGAAGAGAAACGAGAGACCGTCCCAAGAGAGACTGACAGAGGCCTCCCAGAGCGACATCAACTGTGGAGAGAACCCAAGCGGGGCGACCTGCCCGCAAGAGATAGAGCCTGCATACAGAACTTTTGAAACTTGTAAATCTTGTGCTAAACAGTACTATAACTCAATAACCGATTTGACAGACCCTAACACTCTAAATACATAAACTAATACTCAAACTAACACTGGGATGAAATCCAATGAACTATTCCTAACTATCTACTGTTTCACCCTAATCCAACACGCACTCATAATCACGAACATAGACAACAACAGACCCACACCTCACACACCATCCACGCAACCCACGCATAATATGCCTATTCAAAAAAATAAAAAAAACACATGAAAAACCTGCTATCCATGAACACCATCAACAGAAAGGACAAAAAGAATTCAACAAAATCAAATACCAAGAAGATAGACAACTAATAGAAATTTTCATCACCCCGAACCCACACGAACATCACCAACTAATACAAATAGGCTACATCAATGCCAGATTGGCAGTAAATAAAACCACAACCATAACCGACTGGATTACGGATGAACACCTCGATTTCCTACTTATTACTGAGATGTGGATCCATGACTCTAAAGATTCAATAATCCTAGAGCTCTGTCCTCCAGGCTACAAAATAACCCATTGGACAAGAGAAGGAAAAAGAGGGGGAGGCATAGCAATAATTTATAAATCTCAATTCACAGTTACAACAACAGCAGAATCTATGCTACCCCATCTCGAAATAGCCTCAGTCAGAATTAATCACCCCAAACTATGTGATCACCTAAACTTAATCCTATTCTACAGACCCCCAGGGAAAATGGCAAGACTCACAAACGCACTTTATGGACTTCATTTCGAACACTTGCGTTTCCACCCAGCACCTTCTTATAGCAGGAGACATCAATCTCCATCTGGAGGATACCAACTCAAGTAATGTACTGGAATGCAAGGAATTCCTCCAACTATGGGAACTCCACTGGCCAGACATGCAACCATGGGTATAGTTTGACTGTTTCATTTAGGGGCAAAATGGGGTGGAGCATATTAGCATATTCATTTGCATATATATATATATATATATATATATATATGCAAATGAATATGCTAATATGGAGGAAGGAAGGAGGAAGGGAAAAAGAGCTGCCCGTCCTGTTTCTTTCCATCCCCTTCTCTTCCCCTCCCCACTCTATCCAGCGTCTCCCTCCCCCTTCAAAGCATCTCCCAAACGACAACGTGGATGCAACCATAGGAGCCAACTTTTCAAAATGATTGGGGGTGCTGAAAATACCTTAAAATTCTGTCTACTACAGTCTTCACCTGGGCAGTGGCAGCACCACTTGTAGGCTGCCTGCAACCTGCACCAGGACTTCTTCCTTGAACAGTCCCACCCCTCAGTCCCCCTGTACTGTGCAAAAATATAAAGAGATGCAAATTTCAAAAACTGACATATTTCAATCACTATACTATAGGCTAACAAATACAAATAAAACAAAAAATGGAAAATATGATAATATCATTTTAGTGGACTAAATACATTTTTCAATTAGCTTTCAAAGGCCAAAACCTCTTTCCTCAGGTCAGGATAGTATACTGCTGTTATGGTATTCTGTTCTGACACAAGAAAGGAGGGTTTGGTCTCCAAACATTAGTCAAAAATGTATTAAAATTAATCCAGTAAACATTACTTCCATTTTCTGTATTTATTAACACAGGTACCACACTACTTTATCCTAAACTAAAAATAAAATTCATTTTTTCCTACCTTTGTGGTCTGGCCGTTTATTGTTTCTAATTGTGTTGGTCCCAGTCTCTTGTTTTTTCTTTCCTCAATCTTTAACTTTCCCCCCTTTTCATCCAGCGTCTACCCCCTCTCTCTTTCCAGCATCTGCCCCCTCTCTTCTTCCTTTCCATCCAGCATCTGACCCCTCTTTCTCTCCTTTCCATCCAGTGTCTGCCCCCTCTCTTCCCTCTTTCCATCCAGCGTCTATTTTCTCCATCCATGTATAGTTTTTCTCCTCTTTTCCCTTTCCCTAATCTCTGTCAGTATGCATCTCCTTCCTCTTTCTTCATTCCCCTCCATCCATATGCAACTCCTTCCTCTCTCTTCCCTCTCCTCCATGTCCACCATTTTTCCTCTCTCCACCCATCCATCCATGTTCATCTCACTTCCTCTCTTCCCTCCCCTCCATCCATGCCTAGCATTTTCCTCTCTCCCCTCCATCCATGTGCATCTCCTCCTGTCTTCCCTCCCCTGCATCCATGTTCAGCTATTTCTCTCTTCTTCCCTGCCCCCTGCATCCATGTTAAGCAATTTCTCCCCTCTTCCCTACCCCCTTTCCTCCCCTGCATCCATGTTCAGCGATTTCTCCCCTCTTCCCTGCCGTGCATCCATGTTCAGCGATTTCTCCCCTCTTCCCTGCCCTGCATCCATATTCAGGGATTTCTCTCTTATTTATTGCATTTGTATCCCACATTTTCCCACCTCTTTGCAGGCTCAATGTGGCTTACAATACATCATGAATACTGGAAATAAGAAGAGAAAAGACATTTGGTATTACAGAAGGATTTTGGGTTACATGACAATGAAAGAAACATGATTGTAATATAACAGAAAAACGTTATAAGACAGTTCAGGATACATGTGGTTGCCCTACCTCTTAAAACTCATTTTACCTGTTGCTCAGAAGAGCAGTGACAGCTGAGATATGTTCTGGAAATTCAACTCACTGGTGGCCCTAGAAGACTGAAAGTGAGCACAGCTGACCTAGGAATTAACTACAATTAATTCCACAAATTCTGTGTGGAGTATCTCTAAAAGAGTGCCACACTGAAGAATAAAGTAGTCTAATTGGGAAGGCTTTAAGATCGAATACACCTGCTATATTATCAGATTTTCTGTTTTCGGTCCACTGTAACTTTCAATATGAGGTCAGTTTCTGTCAGAACAAGCACAGCAGGTAAGCAGCATGGTGAAAGGCTGGATAAATGTGTTAACATATGATTAAATTACTGGCTTCCAACTCTCCTAGGATGCAAATTGTTGACCCCCTGGCATACAGAAGAATAAACCATGTTTGTCTCTTTGCTGAGTTGATTTGAAAATTGAGTATGTAAAATTACAGCATAACAAGTATTTCACAGATTCCCATACAGCCAGTGGTTAAAGTCAATCTGCACAGCTACTATGTTAGGTTTGACAGTTTAGGGCAAAATTTTCAATATTCTCTACTTGTGTAACAGCAAATGAAATGCATCAATTTACAGCAAATTACAGATAACCTGTGAATCACTGTTAATGCCTTGCAAGCATAATTTGTAGACCCTTATATTAAAAGAACTGGTGATTCAGAACTAAAAAAAAAAAAAAAAAAAAACAACAACAACAAACTCATTTTACCTGACTGAATGGAAGTGAAAGGAGCAGAGTACAGGCTCCGTCTTCAGCAGCTTTCTCCTTCCCTCAGCGTCCCCCTTGCATAAACAGGAAATGAGGGCGGGACCAAGCTGAGAGGGAAGGAGAAAGCTGCTGAAGACGGAACATGTACTCTGCTCCTTTCACTGCCGTTCAGTCAGGTAAAATGAGTTTTAAGCTGACTGAGCGGCAGGAAAGCAAGGAGGGCAGGTTTGGAAATATTGGGGGTGCTCAAGCACCCACGGAGTCGGCGCCTATGGATGCAACAGCAGCAGCTCACACAGGTTTGCTTGCTGTGCTTGTGAACGGCGACGGCTGTGTGGGGGAGTGGAAATGGCTTCCTTACTTCTGTTACAGTGGACGCCTATCTCCTGACTCACTCCACTCCCGAAGCTGCAGAGGTGAACGGGCGGGTGGGAAAGCAGCAAGCAAGCAGCCACGCTGAACTCCGTCCTTCGCTTCCTGAATCCTGCCCTCTCTCTGCGTCCCGCCTTCCTCTGATGTCATTTCCTTTGGGGCAGGCAGGACGCTGAGAGGGCAGGATTCAGGAGGAAGCGAAGGACGGAGTTCAGCGTGGCTGCTTGCTTGCTGCTTTCCCACCCGCCCATTCGCCGCTGCAGGAAAGAACTCGTCTTGGTCGTTTGGGGGGCCACTGCCCCCCCTCGCCCCCCCAGTCTACGCCCATGCATGCAACCCACCTAAAGGACACACCTTAGATATTATCACCCACAAATTCCCATCAGAATCCAACCTCACACTTCCAGACACAAAATGGACAGCCACGCCATGGACTGATCACTACAAAGCAAACCTCTCCTTACGTTGGAAAACAAAAAAGACACAACAAAATCAAGTGAATAAAACATATAGTACGAGAGGTAAAATTGACCCGCAAACATTCTGGCAACAATTCTTTACAGACGAATGGACAACTCCCACAGACTCCCCCCAATTTCTCCAAGAATGGGACAACAGATGCAAAACAGTAATAGATAACATAGCACCAATACAAACCAGAACCTCACATAGAATAAATTCTATACCATGGTTCAATGAAGAACTGAAAGAAGTAAAAACACAAGTCAGAAGATTAGAACGAGCATGGATCAAGAAAAAAGACGAACATACACTCAAAGACTGGAAAAAACTACAAAGGAAATACAAATACACTATCAGACACACTAAAAGAACATACTACAAAACCACAATAGGACCAAATTACAAGGACACACACAAACTCTTCACACTCGTAAACAAACTCCTAAACACTACACTGGTCACCTCTAACAACACAGACATCCCATCTGCAACCAATCTTGCAAAGTACTTCAACGAAAAAATCACAAAGCTACACTCAAGATACCTACTAATAAAACTGAGTACACAAGCATGCTTGAATGTCTAGACTCAAAACTAGGGGAATGCCCAGCAGATCGATCATGGACCAAGTTTGACACGATATCTTCTGATGAATTCTCAAAATGGCTCGGAAAATACGCTAAGTCACAATGCAAATTGGATGTTTGCCCCAATAGCCTAATAAGATCAGCCCCAAACAATCCAAAAAAGACCTTACGAAGCACATAAACTACAGGCTTCAAAACGGCCTCTTTCCCACGGAGAAAGGAAACATCCTACTTACCCCACTGCCAAAAGATGCGAAGAAAAGCACAACGGACCTAACTAACTATCGCCCAGTAGCATCTATCCCACTCATAATTAAACTCATGGAGGGCATAGTGACGAAACAACTCTCTGATTACCTAATCGAACATTCAATTCTGCACGAATCGCAGTCAGGATTCCGGACAAATCACAGCACCGAAACGGTACTAGTGTCGGCAATGAACGCTTTCAAACAAGCAATTGCAACCGGCAACAACATACTCCTCCTACAATTCGACATGTCTAGCGCCTTCGACATGGTTAACCATGAAATACTATTACATATACTAGAATACTTCGGAGTAGGAGGCACAGTTCTCAAACGGTTCAAAGGATTCCTGACCACAAGATCATACCAAGTCACAACCAACGCGGACACATCATCCCCATGGACACTTGAATGCGGAGTTCCCCAAGGATCCCCCCTATCACCAACTCTCTCAACCTAATGATGATACCACTAGCCAAACTCCTAGCCAATCAAAACTTCAATCCCTATATATATGCAGACGATGTCACGATCTACATCCCATGCAAGCAGGATCTAAACGAAATCACCAACGAGATCAACCAAAGCCTCCAAACCATGCACTCCTGGGCTAATGCGTTCAAACTGAAACTCAACGCAGAGAAAACACAATGTCTTGTACTAACCTCACAACACAACAAAAACATCTACTCCAAAATAACCACACCATACTGTTCTCTTCCCGTCGCGCAAAACCTAAAAATTCTTGGAGTGACTATCGACCGAAACCTCACACTCGATACTCATGTGAAGAATACAAGGAAGAGAATGTTCCACTCAATGTGGAAACTCAAAAGAGTAAAACCTTTCTTCCTGAGACATATCTTCCGCAGCCTGGTAAAGTCAATGGTAATAAGTCACCTGTACTACTGTAATGCACTATACGCCGGCTGCAAAGAACAAACTATCAAAAAACTCCAAACAGCCCAGAACACAGCCGCCAGCAACCAGTCCTAGAGGCCTGCGTGTATGCAGGTCCCTGGAGCACTTTTAGTGGGTACCGCAGTGCACTTCAGCCAGGCGGACCCAGGCCCATCCCCCCCTACCTGTAACACTTGTGCTGGAAAATGGGAGGCCTGCAAAACCCACTGTACCTACATGTAGGTGCCCCCTTCACCCCTAAGAGCTATGGTAGTGTTGTACATTTGTGGGTAGTGGGTTTGGGGGGAGGGGGTTGGGGGCTCAGCACCCGTGGTAAGGGAGCTATGCACGTGGGAGCGTTGTCTGAAGTCCACCGCACTGACCTCTAGGGTGCCCAGTTGGTGTCCTGGCATGTCAGGGGGGCGAGTGTACTATGAATCGTGGCCCCTCCCACGACCAAATGGCTCGGATTAGGACGTTTTTCAGCTGGGCGTTTCTAGTTTCCATTATCGCTAAAAAAAACAAACGCCCAGCTCAAAAACATCCATTTTTTCGAAAATACGGTCTGTCCCGCCTCTTCACGTACCCGTTTTCGGACATAGACGCCCATGGAGATAGGCGTCCGCGTTCGATTATGCCCCTCCACGTCATAACCACACTCTGTAAGCCACTTTGAGCCTGCAAATAGGTGGGAAAAGGTGGGATACAAATGCAATAAATAAATAAATAAAATAAATCTCTGAAGCCAGCCAAAGTTGTTGAGGTATATGTGCTTTTCTGATAAGTACACTTGGGCTCAGACTCAGTCAAACTCAAATTTGTATGTTCATGAAAAGTAGATTGTCTATTGCTCTACTGTAAGTGCGTCACTGTTTGTTGTGTGTTCATGGACTATGATTTAATATTTTTTTAGCAAAGGTAGCAACCATTTTGATTTTTTTCTGTCCTCTTTTTTGTCTCCACCAATATGGTAACCCTATGCACCTCAAGCTTAGGATCTGCCTTTCTCTTTGATGTATCAATTCACTGACCTCTATAACCCTGGTAGCACAAATAGCTCTAAATATTTGTCAGCTTTGCCTGAGTTCCAGTGACTGATATATACAAGGTCTGTCTGAGCATGTCATCTGTGCAGTCTATGATAATACTCCATAATAAACAGAAAGCATCCATTCACATCTTATTAGCCCTTTATGGAAAATCATTTCATGTGACTGTGAAGCAGATATCTCATGCAATTCAATTATTTATGCTTAATTTTTCCTTTTCTAAAAAAGCATTGTGATTTACAGCTTTTTGTCATCACAAATATCTTATGAAAAGAAAACATGGAATGATTGAACACAGATCATTCACTCCCTTACTTTAAGCACATCTCTGTTGCTTGTTCCATTTAAAGAATGAGTTTTCATTTTTATTTTATTTTTTATAATGTTCAGAATTTATTATCAAGACATTATAATCTTGATGAAATGTTTTCTAAGTAACAAGAAAAGAAATAATACATTATCAGTCTTAACAAGGAAGAAAATAACAGAGGTATAAGGAAATCTTAGACCACAAAAAAGAGGGAGGATCTTTAAGAACTCATGGCCTTGGCACTTGGGTGTGAACCAAGATGGCAACATGAACGGACGCTTGAGCATGAGCTCCGATTGGAACTATGACTAGTCTGCCCGATTAGGCACCTTACTTATCTTTCGATGGGGAAAAGGAGAGAGAAGACAAGGCAGCTGCCTCCATTGCTCCCAGCTTTTGCAGCAGGCTATGCTGGATTCCTTTGGCATCCCAGCTCGTTAAGGGTTGCTTTCCTCTTCAGCTGTGCCGGGGGAACCCAGCAGCGATGTAAGGAGGGTTTCCTTAAGCCCTGCTCCCAGGTCGGCCCTGCCGCAACCCAAAAGCTCTGCGATCACTGGTCAGCAGGCAGACCTGGAGGGAAGAATATTCCCGACTTGGACCACACAGGAGGACTCTCCAACTTTCACTTCCTCCCCTGTTGTGACTCTTACTCACTGCAGCAGTGGTTGGAACTACAAGCAGTGAGTACTGAACCTGGTTTGTGGGAAGGAACCTCTGTTTTAACAGGGGACATGCTGGTTAGATTGGCCACAGTCACGTTAGACACACTGTGGGACGCAGTGAATGCTCTCAATTCTTTATTACAAGTGTCTACTAAATTTTCTTCTGAGGTTGGAGTGGTATCAGGAATGGTAACTGCCCATTCTCAGGCTTTGGACCAACAGTCAGATAAAGTGGCTGTGTTGGAAAATAAAGTGTCTGAATTGTAAAGGCTATGTGGAACTCTTATCAAGGAGAAGAATTTTACTAGCAGGAAGATGGATTATATGGAAAATCAGTTAAGTCTTTCAATTTTTGATATACTGCCTTCTATTAAAGCACAAATCAAAGCAGTTTACATATATAACTATTCAGTTACTTGCACTGTCCCAGATGGGCTCACAATCTAAGTATATTGTACCTGGGGTAATGGAGGGCTAAGTGACTTGCCCAGGGGCACACAGAGCTGCAGAGAGAATTGATCTTGATACCCCAGGATCTTAACCCACTGCTGACCATTAGGCAGCAGTGGGAATCAAACCTGGTACCCCAGGTCCACATCCCACTGCCCTAACCATTAGGCCAATCCTCCACTCCTTACATTTTTTTGAATTTCCCACATTCACCTTTGATATCACCTGTTGAAATGGCCAGGAAATGTTTTAGGGAGGTATTAAAACTTCCATCTGAGACTTTACCACCAGCTAATTATCTGGCATTACCAGGAACTAAGCAAAGAGAAGATACTCAAGATGCAAATTTAACAGACTTTTTAGAATCATCATCTTAGGAATTTATAACTCAATATACCACTCTATTGGTGACTTTTACGTTAGAATCGGACAGAGATACTATTCTTAAATTATATGTTCATTATGTGGATTGTGATTTTCTTGGATCTAAGATTAGAATTTTTCCTGATTTATTGAGGAATACCCAGAGGAGATGCCAGGAATTCCTGGCATTGCTCCCTTGGGCACAAGTTCTAGGTATAAATTTTTTGCTTCAGTTTCCTTGTACTTGTTGTTTTACTTTTCAAAATAATTCCTATGTCTTTACTGATCCTAAGCAAATATTAGAATTTGTGATTTCTAAAGAGGACTTAAAAGTTCAGACATGAATCTTGTATTTCTTTTCCTTTTGATGTATTTCTTTAATCTTTTTTCTATTACCTAATAATTGTGGACTGATTAATTTAACATTTTCATGATAATGGAAGGTTTATTGTCTGTTTTTCCTTATTTCTTTAGTTACATTGTAATAATGTGATTGTAAAATTTGAAATTGATAAATAAAATGTAAAAAAAAAGACCTCATGGCATGACAAATGTGACACAGCCCATTCAATTTAAATGGGTTGCCTCGCATTTGCCACACTGAATTGCTAGTGCGGTTTTGTAAAATAGGCCTTCAGAGAAGAAATAAGGAAATATTATTTGTGAAAAGGTATAATAGCTGCAAGACAAAATTTTAACTCCCTAAAATTTAGAGGTAACATCACTTGTCCTTAAATTGCCAGGTGAATGACTCTGATTGCTGTAATCAAACTGGGTCAAAAAATCAGAACAAAACAAAAGAGGCATTTCTCAACTGTATTATGCATTTACAAGGAAAACAAAGGAAAAACTTGGCTTCCAAGGCAGGAACCTCCTGAAGCATAGCAAGAAACTTTTTTCTGCTCTCCTGGGGTTTGTTTTTACACACATCTGGAAAAATACATAATTTAGCACCAAAAATGCAATGTTCTGATAGCAAACGTATAAATGTATGATAGAGTCCTTGTCAGGAGGAAAAATAAAGGACATAACTAGAGCTTCAGTCATATCTAAAGTTGACTGCTGATGTTGTTCATGCCTCCCTTCTCCATGATTACTCACAAGAACATAATATATTATTCAAAGATAACAAGGTAGTATCTAAAATTTTCAAAAAATTCTTTTAAGTATTTATATTATTTATAAAATAAATTCTTGGGTGCCATAGAGTCACCAATGTAGATTTTACTTCTTTAGTAAACTTCAGATCTCCTTCTAAATTATGCACTTTCCTAGTTAGGACTCTAGACTCAGACTCCACCTCTTGAGTTTTAGCCATATATTGACAAGCAAACTGAGTGAAAAACATGCAGAACGTGTGCAAAGAAGCTACCTCAGACCAAATTTCCTTGACAGTAATAATGGGAGGTCTTACCAGAGGTGGAACGGAGAGTAAAGATTACAGAACTTTCCCTTGCTCAGAGAATCAGCACTTTCTCCAACTCATGCTTGCTGACTCTGACCAGCTCCGTCCACGACAGTAGCTGAGGAAGTTAAGATTGTACCTTCCTCTCCAGGTTAATTCCTTGGTCCATCTCTCCCCCTCCCACGAGTTCCATCATTACAGTGGCATCCTGCCCTTCAGACATTTCAGAGCCTAGAATCACTGGTGGTAGGAAGGGGCATAGGTGACCCTCAGGGGGAGGAATGCTGGCTTTGGCCTAACCCCTGGCAAGCCTATTCTTGGTTTGGAGGTGTGTGGTGGAGGTGCCCAGCACTCCCACCAGCTGCATTCCAGGTACTGTGGAGGACTTGCAGATTTCTCCGGGGTGACTCCCAGGTCCACTCCGATCTGCTCAGGGCCTTTGCTACAGGTGCCCAGCGCTCTCACCAGCTCCCTTCCAGATGCTGTGGAGGACTTGCAGCCCATCTGCATTTTCTCTATACACTTTGTATTTTCTCCCAGTTACTTCTTATGGCTCCAGTACACTTTTTATTCTTGGTACTGTCTCTTCCTGACCTCTTTCTCCATCTGAAACCATTGTATACTGCAGGAACATATTGCCCACCTTCTGCTTTCATCATCTCACCATCTATTTTGTCTTCTCCTTTCTTCTCAGCTCTCAACCTTCAACATTTCCTTCCTTCCTTCCTTCCTTCCATCCAACCATCTCCATTCTATCTGAGTACATCTCGCCTTCATCACTGTCGTCATGCCTCTCCTACTCCTTGCCATACTCTCTTGCTCCTTCTCCTGCTTTCTGCTGGGGATATCAATCCCAATCCCGGTACTCCACATCAGCTCTCATCCTATTCATATAGGTCACACTGTGATGCCTCCAATCTAATTTCTGTTCCCTCTTCTTCCTTGCCTTTCTCATGTGCTCTGTGGAATGCCCGCTCTGTCTGCAACTAACTTTCCTACATCCAAGACCTCTTTATCTCTCATTTTCTCCATCTGCTTTCCCTAACTGAGACTTGGCTTCGCCCTAAAGATGCTACTTCAGCTATGGCCCTGTGTCATGGAGGTTACCTTTTCTCCCATACGCCTCGCCCGGTTGGCTGTGGAGATAGCGTCGGGCTACTGCTTTCACCCTCCTGTAGATTTCAACCTCTTCTTCCACCTCAGTCTCACTGCTTTTATTCCTTTGAAGTCCACTCCATCTATTCACTCCTCTGCCTCTCCAAGTAGCAATCATTTATCAACCCCCTAATAAGTCCCTTTCTTCATTTCTCACTGACTTTGATGCCTGGCTTTCCTTCTTTCTTGAACCTTCATCTCCTTCCCTCATTCTTGGGAATTTTAACATTCATGCTAATGATTCCTCTGACTCTTATGCTTCTCAGTTTCTCACTTTAACATCCTCTTTCAATCTTCAACTGTGCTCCACTAACCACACTCACCAGAATGGCCACCGTCTTGATCTTATCTTCTTCTCCAACTGCTCACTCTCAAGTTTCTGCACCTCAGCTCTTCCCCTCTCTAACAATCATCTTATAACTTTTACACTTTAAAACCCGCCCTTCCAGTCCCATTGAATCTCAACCAATACATTTAGGAATCTTCAGGCTATTGACCCTTCTACTCTGTCCTCCAGTGTTTCAAATCTCAACCACTATGTTATCCAAGTCTATCAATGAGGCTGTCTCTTTCTATATTACTACTCTCTCCTCTGCTTTGGATACTCTTGCTCCTCCTATTCCCCATTCTGTAAGGCGTACCAAACCCCAGCCTTGGCTGACCTCTAGAATCCTGTGCCCGCTCTGCTGAAGGCTTTTGGCAGAAATTCTGTGCCCATGCTGACTTCATACATTTCAAATTCTTGCTGACCTCCTTCTAGTCTGCTCTTTCACTTGCCAAACAGGACTACTATATCCAGTTGACAAATTCTCTTGGCTCAAACCCTCAATGTCTCATTGCCACACTGCTCTCTCCTCAAAGTGCCTTCACCTCCAACTCCCACTTCACTTTCTCCCCAGACTCTGGCTGAGTTCTTTCATGATAAGGTTCACAAGATTAAAGTTGAATTCTCAACCAAGTCACCTCCACCTCAACTTCCCTTAATCCATTCTTTCAACCCTCCTTCAACTCCTGCTTCCTTTTCTTCCTTTTCTGAAATCACTGAAGAGGAAACTGCACATTTTCTTTCCTCCTCAAAACTAACTACCTGTTCCTCTGATCCTATTCCCACCCATCTACTTAGCACTATCTCTCCTACTGTCATCCCTTCTATCTGTCATATCCTCAATCTTTCACTTTCCACTGTGACTGTTCCTGATGCCTTCAAACATGCCATAGTCACACCACTCCTCAAAAAAACTTTCATTGGACCCTACCTGTTCTTCCAACTATCGCTCCATCTCCCTCCTTCCTTTCTTGTCCAAGATACTTGAACTTGCTCACTGCGTTGTCTTGACTTTATTTTATCTCAAGCTATTCTTGATCCACTTCAATCTGGCTTTCACCCTCTTCATTCAACTGAAACAGTGCTTGCTAAAGTCTCCAATGGCTTGTTCCTGACCAGATCCAAAGGTCTCTAGTCTATCCTCATCCTTCTTGATCTATCTGCTGCTTCTGACACTGTTGATCACCGCCTACCTCTTGATACGCTGTCCTCACTTGGATTTCAGGGCTCTGTTCTTTCCTGGTTTTATTTATTTATTTGCTGCATTTGTATCCCACATTTTCTCACCTATTTGCAGGCTCAATGTGACTTACATTATGTTGCAATGACAATCACATTAACAGAGAAAGAAGTTCAGATTATATTACAAATAAGGTGCATAAGAAAATTAGGTAAAATTAGAAGTAGATAAATAGATAATTCATAACATAGATGAGAGCAGGGCAAGAAATAATGTTCAATAATGAGAATGCGATTAAAGTAATCAACTTAGGAGAGTTCTTACCTCTCACATCATACTTTTAGTGTATATGCTGGTGGATCCTTCTCCACTTCTATTCTACTTTCAGTTGGTGTACCTCAGGGATGTGTCCTGGGACCTCTTCTTTTCTTCATCTATATTTCTTCCCTTGGTACTCTGATCTCATCCCATGGTTTTCAGTATCACCTTTATGCTGATGACTCCCAGATCTACCTCTCCACACCAGAAATTTCAGCAGGAATCCAGGTCCAAGTATTAGCCTGCCTGTCTAACAATGCTGCCTATATGTCTCATCGCCATCTGAAACTAAACATGACCAAGACTGAGCTTCTTATCTTTCCCCCTACACCAGCCTCTCCTCTTCCCCCATTCTCTGTCTCTGTGGATAACATTCTCATCAACTTGTAACCTTGGGGTCATCTTCGCTTCCATTACTTTACCAATAACCGAAGTGAGGCTTACCGGCCTGTAGTTTCCAGCCTCTTCCCTATCACCACTTTTGTGAAGAGGGACCACCTCAGCCGTTCTCCAGTCCCTCGGAACCTCTCCCGTCTCCAAGGATTTATTAAACAAATCTTTAAGAGGACCCGCCAGAACCTCTCTGAGCTCCCTCAATATCCTGGGGTGGATCCCGTCCGGTCCCATGGCTTTGTCCACCTTTAGCTTTCCAAGTTGTTGATAAACACTCTCTTCCGTGAACGGTGCTCTATCCGCTCCATTCTCAGGTGTACTTTTGCCAGTCCCTAGCGGTCCTTCTCCAGGATTTTCTTCTGTGAAAACAGAGCAAAAGTATCTATTTAGCAAATTGGCTTTTTCTTCATCATTTTCTACATAGCGTTTTGTTGTATCTTTTAGTCTCACAATTCCGTTTTTAGTCTTTCTCCTTTCACTAATATACCTGAAGAAGTTTTTGTCTCCCCTTCTTACATTTCTAGCCATTTGTTCTTCCGCTTGCGTCTTCGCCAGACGTACCTCTCTCTTGGCTTCTTTCAGTTTCATCCGGTATTCCTCCCCGTGTTCCTGTTCTTGAGATTTTCTATATTTCTGGAACGCCAACTCTTTAGCCTTTATTTTCTCAGCCACTTGCTTGGAGAACCATATCGGTTTCATTTTTCTTTTGCTTTTAGTTACTCTCCTTACATAAAGGTCTGTGGCCCTATTTATTACTTCTTTCAGCCTGGACCACTGTCCTTCCACTTCTCGTACGTCCTCCCAGCCCATCAGCTCCTTCCTCAGGTATTCGCCCATTTTACTAAAGTCAGCACGCTTGAAATCCAGGACTTTGAGTTTAGAGTGTCCGCCCTGCACTTCAGCTGTCATATCAAACCAAACCGTTTGATGGTCACTGCTTTCCAGGTGTGCACCCACTCTGACATTTGACACACTATTCCCATTTGTGAGCACCAGATCCAACGTTGCTCCCTCCCTCGTGGGTTCCGTCACCATTTGTCTGAGCAGAGCACTTTGGAAAGCATCCACAATCTGTCTACTTCTTTCAGATTTGGCAGATGGAACCTTCCAATCTACATCTGGCAGATTAAAATCTCCCAACAACAGCACCTCTCTTTTCTTCGCCAACTTATGAATATCAGCGATCAGATCTTTATCTAGTTCCTCCAATTGTGTCGGGGGTCTGTAGACAACGCCCACATGGACAGAGGTTCCATCCTCTCTTTCTAAGGTGATCCATATCGCTTCTTCCTTTCCCCAGTTTCCTGTCATTTCAGTCGCTGCGATATCATTTCTCACATACAGAGCTACTCCTCCACCTTTACGCCCCTCTCTGTCCTTCCTAAAAAGATTATAGCCTGGTATGTTTACATCCCATTCATGGAAACCATTGAGCCATGGCTCTGTGACTGCAACTATGTCCAAGTCTGCCTCCAACATCAGGGCTTGAAGGTCATGAATTTTATTGCTTAGACTATGAGCATTTGTGGTCATCGCTTTCCATCTACATTTCCTAGTATGTGTTTTGGTTTTAGTGATTTGGGGGTGTCTTTTCTCTTTGGGTACCTTCTTATCTTTTTGTTCCACCTTCCTTGGTTTTTGTTCCGCCTCAGTTTTATTTTCAGGAACATCGCAATGCTGTAGTGGAGCAAAAGAATTTTGTAGTGGCAACACTTGTGCTGGTGGATGCTTTTGTGTCACATGACGAAGTCTGCCTGAGCCTACTGTGAACCATCTGTTCTTATGTGGTTTTATTCTTTGAGGCAGTGGTGAGAAGTTATGATTCTGCACAGTCCTATAAGTTGCTTTAATTGCATCTAATTCTTGCATTACTTTACAGAGCTCTTGTTTTAAAGTAGATAGCTGAAGACAGATAGGACAAGCTTTCAGTCTCCAGATGATTTGCCTTGAAACTAAAGCACCACAATTATTGCAGAGAATAAAAGTCATCCTGATTGGTTGAAATGGGTATGAACAGGTGTACTATGTTGGAGCTAACAGGCTGCAAGACTGCCTGTGTATGATTGAGGAGTAAAGTTAATGAGGTTTGGTTTGGCTATAAATGAGTGGAAAACCCTGGGGTGGGTGGGATTATAAGTCCCCAAGTGTTAGCTAACTGCTGTTTTATCAAGGGAATTCTCTAGCTGGGTGGGACCAGGACCAAAGAATTTCCAATTGAATTAACCTTTAAAATTGTCTAAGAATATAACTTTTTAATCTAAATATTCCCAATAATTACAGCTGTGTAAAATGTTACTTTTGAGTCTCAAATGAATTCAATGCTGTTTTAACAGCCTCTCCTCTCTCTTCCTATCAATCAGAGCTTGGCAGGACAAGATAGAAAGAAAGAAAAGGTTTCACAGGGCTAATTAATTAATTAATTAAGCAATAAGCATTACATTTAAGAGAAGAATCAGGTATCTCACCTCTAGCCTGAAAGTTGAGAAGTTTGGACTTTATTTTAAAGCCAGAATTTACTTTAGTGTGCAGGGGTCCAATAACCTGGAAAAATTTCAAACACAATTGGTTTGTCTCCCCCTTCAAGGCCAATCTATCTCCTGTTGTGCAGTGAAGATTGATTGAAGAGGAGAGAGATGGCTAAGAGGGAGGCCGGTAAGAAGCAGGTTACAATAATCAAGACGAGAGGTGATAAGAGCGTGGATAAGGGTTCTGGTAGAGTGCTCAGAGATGAAGGGACGGATTTTGCTGATGTTATAGAGAAAGAAACGACAGGTTTTGGCAATCTGCTGAATGTGAGCAGTGAATAAATGATTAGAATACCAGCATTTACAGTCATTCTTGTTGCCTAAACCTAGGTGACTCCTTCTAGAATTAACTTCTTTGGGGTATTCAGCCCACAGTGGTCAGTGGTTTTTAAACTATTTCAGCTATAGGCTGAATTAATCCCAGATATTTAATGCTGGGCCCTGTTCAGACTCCAACATTGAATATCCAGGTATGTGCGGTCACTCAGAAGTTAACCAGACACCGGCCAATATTCAGACTGGTGCCTACTTAGTCGGTTAGCAGACTAAATATCACCACTAACTGGTTAAGTTCTGGCTTCGCCCAGGTTCCACCCCTGGACTGCCCAGCTTAATTGGACAGTGCCTAGGAGGTCAATACTCTGATTTCTTTATTCCATCAATGTGATTGTTGTTGTATTATATTGTAAGCCACATTGAGCCTGCAAAAAGGTGGGAAAATGTGGGATATAAATGCAGCAAATAAATAAATAAATACCTGCTTAAGTGTTGCTGAATATTGCCAGATGGTCAGCTCAGTGGGGTTTAACTGGGCAGGAGCCTCTCCTGCCTCGTTATACCCATTTGAATATTGGGCCCTTTGTGTCTAGGAATGAATGCTAAGTAATGCACCTAATTGATTCCCTCATCACAAGCCATGAAAGTGAAGAACTGGCTGTCTCTGGACTTGACAACCTGCCTTGGGCGTATTCTTATACTTTTTTCTCATATTTTCATGTTTTACTCATCTATTTACTCACTTTCAAATGTCTCCACGGCCTGCCAGTGACTCCCAGCAGCTTCCCTCAGACATTTCTAAATTAGCTGGTGTCACCTTCAAAAAATGTTCTGCTGGGTAAAGCTACAAGCACCACACCTTGCAGAAGAATTTAATTTTGGTATTTCTCCTCAGGCCTGTTGGAAGAGCAAATAATAAGTTAAATAAATACAGTAAAGAAGGAAACAAAGTTAAAATCCATAGGTGCAGGTGCTGATGTGAGACAATCACATACACACCCACAGTTATAGTAGAATCTTGAGGTGCTCCATACAATGTTGTGTAGTAACAAAGTAAAAGTACCTAGTTACTGTATTTAAGTAAAGGTTTTGTCACTTTTACTTGTAAAGAAGTACAGGAAATATTTGTTACTTTTACTGAAGTCATATTTTCACCTATTTTAGTTTTACTTAGTTGCATCTGATGCTTGCAGTTAAAAGTAAAAAGTAGAAGTGGAAGAGAGACAAAAAACGATTCCTCGGTAAATCAAATGAAGCAACAAAAACTGAACAGGATGTTTCTAATGCAAACCTTGTCAGGAAACAGTGGATCATCTCATCTTAAATCTTGATGTTCAAAGAATATAGTCTAAAAGAATAGTGGAGTTACCTGTATTTGTTAAACTGGTTACTCATCTCCAGCCAAACAGAAGAGTGATGAGTTGGGTTACTTTGAAGTGGAGATGAAGCCGAAGCTGGTTGCAGTTCTTGATGAACAAAAACAAACATCAGTGTATACTGGGAAATGTAGTTAATTTTGCTGCTCCATCCTTGCTATGTTTCCTAGGCTAAAATCAGTCCGCTGACTGAGTTCCCAAAATTTAATCTGCAATCCTTTTTTCTTTTGCAAAGAATTTTATCTTATTTGAACAAAAAAAACAAACATCAGTGTATGCTGGGAAATGTAGTTAATTTCACCACTCCATCCTGGTTATACGTTCTTGGTGAATAGACATATGTTTCTACCACAAGAGACTGCCTATCATTCCATGAAAAATTTCATATTGGAGTGACTATTCATTGGACTAACAGACAGGAAGTAAACTTTTCTGGCCTTAAAAAAGATTGAAGGGTTCACACATATTTCACATTCTTTCATGAGTTTCTGAAGACATTCATATGGAGTTTGCCATTAGATGAAAAATTGTTACTAGAACAGACAGTGATTCCAGCTTTGTGAAAGCTTTCTCTTCAATTGGACGGCATAACAATGATAATG
This sequence comes from Microcaecilia unicolor, assembly GCF_901765095.1. Taxonomy (NCBI): domain Eukaryota; kingdom Metazoa; phylum Chordata; class Amphibia; order Gymnophiona; family Siphonopidae; genus Microcaecilia; species Microcaecilia unicolor. Next base: position 221,873,270 of record NC_044036.1, on the reverse strand, counting down.
AAGATGCAAATGATGAATTAGAAAGCACTACTTCTTTTGTTTTTTAGTCTTAGGTCCCTGCTTACTAAGCCGCACTATAGGTGCACTAGCGTTTTTAGCGCACACTAATGCCAGAGGAATATATGGGTGTCTCTAACATTAGTGCGTGATAAATTTTAGCATGTGCTAAAAACACTAGCGCACCTTAGTAAACAGGGCCTTTAGTTTATTTAAGAAAAGATTTTAATACAGACTTTCAGTATTATAAGATATGAATATGAAAAGACATTGTCAAAATACACCTATGTAAAATTCTAAAGGCTTCATAAAGTAATAAAGAACTCAGTATGTGAAAATGAAAAAATTAATGAAGAACAATGTAACACTTCAATCACACTGATGATAATGACGATGATGATAAAGCATTCTTTGTTATAAGGAAGTCAAGTGTTTCAGACAGAGATTTCCTTAATCAAAACATGCAGTCCCAGTCAGAAAACATCAGTATTATTGCAGCCTGGCCGGATTTGAAGGAAGGTATTTTATCAGAATTTATTCTCCTCATCTTGAAAGCTATTTTAGCTGTGCTGGTTTAATAATGACTCACAAGCGTACTCGTATGAATGACAGTCATTCTCAAAATTTAGTTTTACTACAAGCAAAGTCAATTGAATTGTAGAGTAATAAAGTTGATACATAAATATTATAACAGTAGTTGCATTCATTGCACTTTTACTTAGAAAAACTTTTTTTTACTTTCACTTAAGTAAATTTTTATGCATTCTTCATTTACTTTTACTTAAATATTAAAACATGCATTTACTTTCACTTTTAATTATATATGATGGCTAGCGCTTTGAACAACACTGGCTCTGTACATACAATGATGCCAATATTATTAAAGTGTTTGGAGACAAGTGCTGTGGGCATATATGTGCTCTGCAAGCTTTAAATGCTGTACACAGAACACGCTGTATGGTAAAAAATCATGCTTGCATGCACACCCCTATATAGGTTAGATTGCTGAACTAGTTTTTACTAAACATAACATAATGGGGTCCATTTTCTAAAAGGCTTAACAACCACAGTCTTTTGGGAGTTAGATGATTAAACCTTGCTGGATAAAGTAGCCCCCTCTGACAGGCTATTCTTTGCAAGGTGCATAAATTTAACCATTTAAAAGATGAATTGCACTAGGAATGTTCTAGGGCAGGTTTAAAACAAAATTGGTTAATGTAGATATTCAGTATGATAGAAGAACACATGGAGGGGCATAATCAAAAGGGATGCCCAAGTATTGCTGAGGACGTCCTCACAAAATGTCCCAATGGAGGGGCGGGGAAACCCATATTATCGAAACAAGATGGACGTCCATCTTTCGTTTCGATAATACGATCGGGAACGTCCAAATCTTGAAATTTAGGTCGTCCTTAGAGTGGTCCTCCCTAGACTTGGTCGTTTCTGATTTTCGGCGATAATGGAAACCAAGGACGATAATGGAAACCAAGGATGCAAGCCCTTTGGTCATCGGAGGAGCCAGCATTCATAGTGCACTGGTCCCCCTGACATGCCAGGACACCAACCGGACACCCTAGGGGGCACTGCAGTGGACTTCAGAAATTGATCCAAGGTACAAAGCTCCCTTACCTTGTGTGCTGAGCCAACCAACCCCCCCCCCCCCCAAAACCCACTACCCATAACTGTACACCACTACCATAGCCCTTACGGGTGAAGGGGGGCACCTAGTAGGTTTCTGGTGGGTTTTGGAGGGCTCACATTTACCACCACAAGTGTAACATGTAGGGGGGGATGGGCCTGGGTCCGCCTGCCTGAAATGCACTGCACCCATTAAAACTGCTCCAGGGAGGACATCTGAGGCTGGCACAAAATATTTTGAAAGATTTTTTTGAAGTTGGGAGGGGTTAGTGACCACTCTGGGAGTAAGGGGAGGTCAGTGACCACTCTGGGAGTAAGGGGAGGTCATCCTCAATTCTCTCCGGTGGTCATCTGGTCAGTTCGGGCACCTTTTTGTGCCTTGGTCGTAAGAAAAACAGGACCAAGTAAAGTCGTCCAAGTGCTTGTCAGGGATGCCCTTTTTTTCCATTATGGGTCGAGGACGTCCATGTGTTAGGCACGCCCAAGTCCCGCCTTTGCTACACCTCCGATAAGCCCCCGTGAACTTTGGCCGTCCCTGCGACGGAAAGCAGTTGGAGACGTCCAAAATCAGCTTTCGATTATACCGATTTGGTTGACCCTGTGAGAAGGATGCCCATCTTCCGATTTGTGTTGAAAGATGAGCGTCCTTCTCTTTTGAAAATAAGCCTGAAAGGGATCCATTTACTAACTTTTGCAGTCACCACATGGTAATTTGCCCACATTACTCTGCATTAACTGTTGGGAACATTCTCACCTTTTCCCCATTCAGTTATGGGTAACTTTATAAAGTAATTTTACCTTTTATAAAATTAGGTTAGGTATAAAAGAATGAATGTTTCCTACTTGTACTGTAAGTGTTGCCAGGGTCTAGCAGGAGTTATAAAGTACAAGCATTGATTGTAAAATACATTAATCTATATGCATACTTTATGTATGGACATTTACACCTGTTATTGAGCAGGCATAATATTGTGAAAGATCCGTCCCTCCCTCCGGGGTCTGCGGGATCTTGCCTCTGCCTTGGACAATCCGGCTACAACCTAGGATTCATGTCCCAACCTCCTAGCCCACTGTAGTCCACAAGGCAGGGCTTGCAGAAATCAAACTCAAAAGAAAATCAGCAAGTCTCTTTATTTTCCTTCTGGGATTCACAGTCCAGCAGTTTCAACACAAAAATAAAGCAGGCATCCAAAACACAATCCCCTTTGTTTCTCCTCTCAGGGAGAAACAGGGGTAAACCCAACTCCACTGTTTCCAGAACTCAGTTTGTTCCACCTTAAGCAGTCTACAGCCCGTACTCTCCTTCTCCTCCTCCCCTTTGAAAAGGGGAAGACTGTCCGTGAAGGGCAATAAAAAAATATACAAGAAAAAGAAAGAAACTGCTCCTGGTTTCCTCCTGGTGCTTTGGCAAACAGTCCCAATAAACAGTTCCTCATAAACCACTTCTTCAGGCTTGAGCAAACACTTTCCCACAACCAGCTTCTTCCCGCTGTGAACAGTTCACACAGGGGGAGTCAATAATCCCTCTTCAAACAGCACCTTTAACACAAAGTTCATAACAGCCTGAACTGGCTATGGGAAGAACAAAAAGGTCCCACTCTTTCTTGGGTCACTCTCAATACACTGACCCTTCTCCCTCATGACCCTTTCTCTTTCCCCTTGCAACCCAGCTGCCATACCATGAGTTCACCTGCTTTTTCAGCTTTTTTCCTAAGGAATGAGCCCAGGCTGTGAGGTCCATCGGCTCCTCTGGGTTCTCCTCTCTCCCCCTCTCCTCAGCCTCTTGCCATTCCATGGGTTCCTCGTCCCACCCACTTTTCAGCTGTTCCTCATTCACCTGATTACCCTCCAGGGGCCCCTCCCTTGTCTTGTCAGAGTTCTCCCCTGTGACCTGCTGGGGAAGGTAATCTCTATACCAGGGCTTGCGCTGGGGCTGCTGGGTAGTGTAGTCTTTTTTCTCTCCTCCATTTTTCAGGGGGCACTAACCTTTCTCTTCTCTCTCTCTGGGGAAGTAGTAAAGGCAAGGCTCTGTTCTGTCTCCTTTTGCTCCTCCTCACTCCTTCCCCTTCCACTTCCATCTGCTCTACCCCTTGACAATATCCATGCCTTCAACCTATATACTATTATTGCTGGATTTCCACTAGTGTTTTATATAGTGTCACACTCAAGGTGGTATCTGGGAAAAATGGAAAACATGCACAGGAAATGATCAGAAAGCAGTGTTGAAACTCAGGTAAACACAAAGAGAAAATAAGCAAGCAGTTTAACACTGTAGTGTCCAAACAGGAGTCATTTTAATCTCCCCAAAAGCTCAAGGTCAAAACAGAGCACTTGTTAAAGGTGTTCCACAGAGATCTATGGAACAGCTACCTTCCTCTTATAGCAGGGGGTATAGAGCGCAGCATTACCACTCTGTTCTCTTAAGAGAATAGGCACTCAGACAAGCATACAGCCCTACAAGCACAGACTTTACCTTTAAAAAGGAGAACTCACAGACAGGCCTTGCCTATAGACTAGTAGTCCTGGATATGGGAACTTTCACACTCAGGGTGACTCCCTCTTCCCCTATCAAACAGTCCCATCACCAAGTGGAAGGCTTTCCTTGGACAAAAACAGTAGTTCTGGTAATTTCTTTCCATTCAGAATTTTTCCAGGTGACAAAATGTACTTGGATAGAAGTTTATAGGTGATATGCAAATTAGGCTTTCATCAGCACTTGGCCTTATGCAAATTCAGCCCATGATTAGCCTCTTCAAGCAATAATGTGGGGTTCTTCACCCTTTAACACAGTTCTCATTCAGGTAACATTGAACTGAGCCCCTCTTAGTAGAGTCCTGGGGTCTCAGACTAATAGCCACCTCCCCCTGGACAGGACAATATCTCAGTGTGACCTTACGGTCCTGTCCTGCACCCCACAGCTGTTAGTTCTAGTCTCAAATTTAGCCAGTGTTTCTTCCCACTGCCTCCAACACACAGCATTGGAAAAATTTCTCTTCATTAAAGTCTTTAAGGTAAGTACTTTTATTTTGCTACAGGTCCACCTTCCTTGGCTCCTCATTAGGGGTCTGTGCCTTGAGGTTCTCAGCCTACTCTGCTTAGGCTCTCATGTTACAGTTACATCAAGATCTAGATTCTGATCCTTTAGGCCCCCCTCCCTTCTGACTTCTTCCTTCTAGGGAGTGCTTTTATGTGGCTTCTAATACCCAACCCCACCCTTTCTGGGTCTCTCCTCCTAATTCCTGATGGGTCCAGAACTTTCTTAGCTGGGGCTTTCTTTCTAAAAGGGAAATACCTCTTCCAGTCTCCCAGACAAGCCTCCACCTAATCCTAAAAAGGGCCAGACCACTTGTATATTATGGGTACTTCTATTACTACTACTTATCATTTCTATAGTGCTAGTTATGAACTATGAAATATGAACCATGATTAAGACCTGTAAAAGCTAAGGCTCACAGGGCATATAGGCTGACAGGCCTAAGTGAGTGTCTCTTAGTTGACCTCTTTACTGAATCAGAGCTCATGGTCTGCTAGCACCTAAGTAAACACTATAAACTTAGTTGTCCACCCTAAAGCAGAGTCAAAAGGCCAAAGGCTATAAATCGCGAGGGCCAAGAACTTATGATCCTGGAGGAGTGGCCTAGTGGTTAGAGTGGTGGACTTTGGTCCTGGGGAACTGGGTTTGATTCCCACTGCAGGCACAGGCAGCTCCTTGTGACTCTGGGCAAGTCACTTAACCCTCCATTGCCCCAGGTACAAATAAGTACCTAAGCCGCATTGAGCCTGCATGAGTGGGAAAGCGCAGGGTACAAATAAAAAAAATAAAAAATAAGACATTGCAAACAGGCCTGGGAAAGGTGCAATTCTGGATGAACAGAATAATGTGAGATTTAGTGATGTGGGATAGATGGTGTGAATAGAAGACAGAATGATTTCTCAGGAAGATAAGTGCTAAAGCCTTGCTTAACACAAAAGGTATATAAACAGCTGTATCAGAGCATTACGTTGGGGAGATGCAGAATTAGACCACATGTTTGGGTCCCCTGCGCTCCCCATGAGAAACTAGTATTTGTAATGTACTTTCTCTTAGTAAGAATAAAGAATTGCTTCTCTCATAAGATGCAGCCTTCTTCGTCTTTTATCTCCCTAAATTGTGGGTGGTTGGTGAGTACTAATTTGGGAGGTGATACAAGCAGCCTTATTTTAATTAAAAACACACTTCTTACAGCCTTCTTGGTTTAGGTTGTCATATGTGAGGTAGAGCTCCCTCTACTGGTCTCTCCCTAGCTAATCAGGGTCTTTACTGGCAGAGCTTATACTTGCCACAATAGGCACATAGGTACCTTCCTGCCTTCTAAACCTAGGCACCCTATTATAGAATTATCCTCCACATGCACTTACCCAGTGGCGTACCTAGCTTGGTTGCCACCCAGGGTGGAGCACCCCACTCCTCCAGGCATGTCATCCCATTATCCCCCTGCCCTCCCTCCCTCAACCAGTAAGGGGGTCATTGAGCAGTTGCAGAGCCGCAGACTACAGGTGTGTGGCTGTTGGCTCAGCTGGTCCTCTGCCCCCTCTGACGTCAGCTTCCTGTTCCAGTACAGGGAACCAACAAAGCCAATAGCCACGAACGTTTAGACTGTAGCTTCTTGACTGCTCAATGCACTCCCTTACTGCCTGTACCCAGACAGTACCCTTGGTATGTCCCTGCACTTAACAAACATTAAACTGCATGACAGATAATGTTAAGTACACCAATTGATGTAGTGTTAAGAGCTCTGTGTAATCTGTCACATTAACAGTAAACACACAGTAACTATCTCCATGTTAACTGTAACACACACACTCCATTAATATGTATTCCATTCCACATTAGGAAGTTAACACAGTAATTAGCATGTGCTGTCAAGCTGCCATGTTAACAAAGGGCAGAGGAAAACTTTTGTTTGTGTGGAGGGTCCAAGCAAACCAATCTTTGGCACAACCGCAAGCTCTCCATGTACTCATGCTGTGTTGGACAAAATATTGGTGGCACCATTTATCCAGTGGCCCATCCATTCTGCTGCCTAACTGCTTAGTGCAGTTTAGTAAATAGGCCCCAACGTTTGCCATACTGGGTTAGACCAAAGACTCATTGAGCTCAGCATTTTGTCTCTGACAAAGGCAAGACCAGGTCATTAGTACATGGCAGGATCATAAAGGATAGATCCAATCCTTGTTGCTGATTTTCAGGGATAAGTGATGGCTGTCTTATCTATAAGCAAATGATAGTTTATGAGGAAAAAATAAACCCTTTTTAAAACCAGCCATGCTAAACTGTCTTGATCACAGTTTCCATAAACAAATTGCACAGTAGATCAGGTAATCCGTGATGTTCACAGTCAACTACAATATGGTCAAAGATCTGGTCACACATAGGCTGATATTCAGAACAGTTGTCCAGTTAACTCCAGGAGTAACTAGGACAAATGTTTGTTTCTGGAAATCTCCTTCTCTTCCCTGCTCACTGGATATGCAGCAGCCGAGACATTCTGGAGGCATAGTTCTAGTTTGGCTAGATAGTGTTAAGATTCAGCACTGTCAATTAAATATCCAGGTAAATCTGGCTGTACAAACACTAGAACTAAAGTTACTGGATAAGTTTATCTGGTTATATTAAGTGGCAGGACTCATTTGCTTAAATCCACTGAATATCTAGAAAAACTTAACAGGATAACCTTAATACTTAAACCAGCACTGAAATCCAGCATATCAGATTATGGATCTGAGACGTATTTTGAGTACCATAAATTTCCTGACTTGTTTTGGAGTTCTGCTCATGTTTGTATTATATTTAACTACCCATTATGTCAGACTTCACTTGGAATCCTGAAACACAACTGCAGCTCATGTCTGTAGGCCTCAACCTGACAAATAGTGGCTACTATGCGCATTCACTAGATGCACCTAGTAAGTAATTCTATAAAAAGGGCACCAACATATAGTTGCCAAGAACTTGCATAAATGATCAAAATACTGGCATATATACATGCATATATACACATACATGGGTAAATACCAGTATTATGGCTATGCGCTATTTTATAAGATGGCACCTAAATGCGATGGAGTGTAGTTTGAAGTTGGGCATATGCATAGGGGTGAAATCTGGATAGAGTGCTTTGATGTCCCCATGCATACCTCCTACCCACCCCCACTCTCCCACCCTGTCAGACTGTCAAAGTAATGCTTGGATGTTTCACTTATATATACTATCTGCTACCACATTTGCTTATTTCCGATCTGACGAAGAAGGGCAACCTTCAAAAGCTAATCAAGAAATGTATTAAGTTATGTCCATTAAAAAAGGTATCATCTTATTTTCTTTTCCATGTTTTATTTTGTTTGATTTCTATTGATAACCTTAAGAGTAGACTAACACGGCTACCACACCTCTCTACTTAAGATGGTATTAATAGTGATATACCAAGCATCTGTGCACTAATAGTTTATAGTTTATTAAAACTTGCTATACCGCCCAAGCTGACTTGCAGAACTGGGCGGTTTACAATGTAATAAAAGAAACAGCAATAAAAAGAGAGGAACTATAATATGTGATAGGAAAGAGGGGAAACATTCAAACCAAGTCATTCAAACCTAAGCAATGGAAGACAAGGATGGGCAGACACGGTAGGGGGGAGGTAGAAAGGAAAGAGAAGGAGAAACGCATGGGTAGTGGTTACAGTGAACGCCAACTCTTAGAAAAATTAGGGTTCAGAGGGAAAAACCTGTTGAAAGAGCCAGGTTTTGATAGCAGTTTTAAACTTCTTAAAAGACGTCTCAAGCCCAAAGGGGGGGGGGGGGGGGGGAGGAAGAGAATTCCAAAAGAAGGAGGCTGCAAAAAAGAAGTATGATGACGGGTGATTCTAATGCGCTGATTTGGGATTTGAAGAACTAACCTATGATCATTCAGTAAGCGGAGCAGTCAGGCGGGAGAGTAGGGAATGGTCAGAGAGGCAAGATAATCTGAGAGGCCCATTCTGAATGCTTTGAAGGTAAGTGTGAGTAATTTGAAGATGATACGCTTGTCTTTAGGGAGCCAATGGAATTTTTGCTATCAAGGGGAAATATGGTCAAACTTGCGTGCATGACAGATGAGTTTGATAGCTTTATTTTGGACTGATTAAAGTTTCTTCAGAACAGAGCGTGAACAACCTAAATATGAGATCTAACTTAGCACAAGCTACTGATAGAGAATGTGCACAAACTGTAATTAGCATGTGCTAAAGATTTCTGTCACTGATCTCAAGTAGATCCCAAACATAAAGATTTTCCAGCCAATATCTAGTTGTTTTTGAATATGATGACTGTCGCTGGCTCAATTAGCCCAGAAACTCAATGCCAGGTCATGTCTGGCAATGGCCGTCGAAGCTTATGTGGGTCCCAGATGATATTCAGCCAGAACTTGGATATGTCAGCTATGTGGGCCCCAGCTGAATATCATCCAGGACCCACATAACCCTGAATATGGTGCTTTAGGCTGCATCATCAAAATGGCTGCTGCAACCTCATGGTAGTACTAAATTCGTCTGGTTAGTTATGCAGGTGCTGGCATTGAATATCAGGCACTGAATATTGGGCAGTTTGTTTTCATTTAGCAGGAGATAAGGTAATGCATTTGATATTCCACCTTTATGTGTTCAACCAAGAGGTTTAATCCTCCTGCTTTGCCAATGACCACAGTATCAGTGTGTTCCCAGTGGGGCTGGCTCATAGAGCTTTATCCTATCATATTGTACAGGTTCTCAGTCAGCTGGAAAGATGAGAAAAGACCACTGGAAACAGGCTGTGTAGGAGCTATCATCTTTGCTAGTGGAGGGAAACTTTGCTTCCCAGACAGCACAAACTGACTTCAACTTGGGACATCACCATCACTTACCGATGCAAACTGAGTCTAGGAGTTAGTTAACTTAACTCCATAAGCATTTCACAAATGCCTGCAACTTATCTCCAGCCCAGGTCTGTGGGCTACAGACATAATTATACATAAATCCTTTCATTCAAACTGATGCTTTATTGTTCCCCACCAATGTCTGGTTTCTTTCTTCCTTGTTTAACCTTTGTGGAGCTCTTAGAAGGGTAACACCAGGACCAGCTTAGCTTCTTGTAGTGTGTTTATGAGAAAGCAATCACCTTATAAAGCCTTGTTTACCCATAGGGCAAACATCATTTACTATTGAATTATGGAGTAATTTATGCAGCATTTACATGTATAAATACTCTGTGTAAAAACAGCGGTTTTAGAAAGTCATTATTTACATGTGTTAGATTCACAGGATGCACAGTTTTGAAGAGGGTGTGTTTAAGTTGTATTTCCAATTTTGAAACAGCAATTCATGCATACTTCAAAAAACTCCTGCTACTGGAGCAGGGCCGTTCCTAGGGTCTCTGGTGCCCCCCTGCAGACTATCAGTTGGCGCCCCCCCCCCCCCCATGTGGCACAAGATGCAAAGGAAATAGGACAATAAATATTTTAAATAAAATAAATTAACTTTGCTCTTTCCCATGGCTTCAACATCTATATTCTGGTAATTGAACATATTAATAACGACTACTACTACTACTAACAAACATTTCTAAAGCGCTACTAGGGTTACGCAGCGCTGTACAAATCAAACATAGAAGGACAGTCCCTGCTCAAAGAGCTTACAATCTAAAAGACAAGAGAACAATCTAAAGACAAGTGAACAATCTAGAGGACGAGTGAACAGTTAATCTGATAGGGTGGATGGATTGGGGCATTTTATATTTCTTGAGCGGTTAGGCGCCGAAGGCAGCATTGAAGAGGTGAGTTTTAAGCAGAGATTTGAAGATGGGTAGGGAGGGGGCATGGCGTATGGGTAAAGGAAGATTGTTCCAGGCATAGGGTGAGGCAAGGCAGAATGCGCGGAGCCTGGAGTTTGCAGTGGTGGAGAAGGGTACTGAGAGAAGGGCTTTGTCCTGTGAGCGGAGGTTGCGGGCGGGAACATAGGGGGAGATGAGGGTGGAGAGGTAGTGAGGAGCCGCAGACTGAGTGCATTTGTAGGTAAGGAGGAGGAGCTTGAATTGTATGCGATATCTGATCGGAAGCCAATGAAGTGATTTAAGGAGAGGGGTGATATGAGTATATCGGTTTTGGCGGAATATAAGACGTGCAGCAGCGTTCTGAACGGATTTTGAAGGGGGGATAGATGGCCGAGTGGGAGGCCGGTGAGGAGTAAGTTGCAGTAATCAAGGCGAGAGGTAATGAGAGCATGGACGAGAGTTCTGGTGGTATGCTCAGAGAGGAAAGGGCGAATTTTGCTGATGTTGAAGAGGAAGAAGCGACAGGTCTTGGCAGTCTGTTGGATATGCGCAGAGAAGGAGAGGGAGGAGTCGAAGATGACTCCGAAGTTGCGGGCAGATGGGACGGGGAGGATGAGGGTGTTATCAACAGAGATAGAGAGTGGAGGAAGAGGAGAAGTGGGTTTAGGAGGAAAGACAAGGAGCTCGGTCTTGGACATGTTCAGCTTCAGGTGGCGGTTGGACATCCATGCCGCAATGTCGGATAAACAGGCCGATACCTTGGCCTGAGTCTCCGCGGTGATGTCAGGTGTGGAGAGGTATAGCTGGGTGTCATCAGCATAAAGATGATACTGAAAACCATGAGACGAGATCAGCGAGCCCAGGGAAGATGTGTAGATTGAGAAGAGAAGGGGTCCAAGGACAGATCCCTGGGGAACTCCAACAGATAGTGGGATGGGAGTGGAGGAAGATCCATGGGAGTGTACCCTGAAGGTACGGTGGGAGAGATAAGAGGAGAACCAGGAGAGGACAGGGCCTTGGAACCCAAAAGAGGACAGTGTGGCAAGAAGTAAATCATGATTGACAGTGTCAAACGCGGCGGAAAGATCGAGGAGGATGAGGATGGAGTAGTGACCTCTGGATTTGGCCAGGAGCAGGTCATTGCAAACTTTAGAGGGTGCCGTTTCAGTCGAGTGCAGAGGGCGAAAACCGGATTGAAGTGGATCGAGGATGGCATGAGAGGAGAGAAAATCAAGGCAGCGGCTATGAACAGCGCGCTCAAGTATTTTGGAAAGGAAGGGTAAAAGAGAGATGGGGCGGTAGTTGGAGGGGCAGGTAGGGTCAAGTGAAAGTTTTTTGAGGAGAGGTGTGACAACAGCGTGCTTGAAGGTGTCAGGGACAGTTGCAGTGGAGAGAGAGAGGTTGAGGATGCGACAGATGGCGGGGGTGACAGTATGGGAGGTGGTGTTGAGTAGGTTGGTGGGGATGGGATCAGAAGAACAGGTGGTGCATTTCGAGGAGGAAAGAAGGCGGGAAGTTTCATCCTCGGTGATCTCAGGAAAAGAGGAGAAAGAGACCTGGGTAGGTTGGATGAGGGAGAGGGTTAAAGGGTGAAGAGGAGGTGGTGGCTTGGTCGTGAACTCAAGGTTGATCTTTTGCACTTTGTCGCAGAAATAGTCGGCCAGTGATTGAGGAGAGAGAAAAGGGGGAGTAGGAGCGGGGGGCACTTTTAGGAGGGAGTTAAGGGTGGTGAAGAGACGACGAGGGTTGGAGCTGAGATAATTGGTCAATTGGGTATAATTTGTCTCATTTGTATCTTTTAGCAGTAATGCTTATTTGCGTTAACATTGTTTTGTTCTCTAAGCTTTGTATTCATAAACTGCTCTGCCTATGAAAGTCGTTTATCAAAGGCTTACACAGAAGACACAGGGCATCTGCTTGTAAAACCCCTTTTCTTTGGAACCTGCTCTCTCTCCAGAACAAGCTTAAACTACTGTAATGCATAGTTGTTTGGGATTACATTGAATTGAAATGCGTTCTGAATAGTCTTAATTTTATTATGTAATACTAGCCTGCATGCTGTTGGAAACCGTATAAAAAGTAACAAGTAAACAAATAAACCTGCCTAACTTGGGGGGGGGGGGGGGGGTTGTTTACTAAAGCACAACTCAAGTTATCTGCAGCAGGGCCAATAGGAATAAAACTGTCCCTGCTGCAGATAACTGGAGCTAATCTTTAGTAAAAGCCCTAGGTTCTTTTGTTTTTCAGTGCCCTAGAGCCCAGTATATTACCAAGAGTTCATTCAGTTTTTCACAAAGACCTCACATACTTACTCCATTCCCTCTGCCTTCCACCTGTCACACTTTAATGCGACTCCCTACCTACCTGCACTGTATCCATGGGAGTCAAGAGCTGCTGAGGTGGAATCTCTCCAAACACTGGATCCTCCATGGTTCAGCTTCCAAATACCACTTTACTGTGTCTGAAGGCCCCCCGGCCGTTGGTGATTCCGCACAATGCGGTAGAAGAGCAGCGGCTGAAGCTGGAGAGACTCATGTGCAACCCGGAACGACCGGCACCGATACCTGCCCCCCGAGTTTGTGTGGGACGTGATGGGCTCGAGCGCGGGTGCTGGCAGTGGCGAGTTTCACGTGTACCGGCATTTGCGGCGGCGTGAGTATCAGCGGCAGCAGGAGCTGGAGCAACGGGCCCTGCAACAGAGGCAGCAGGGGGAGGACCAGCAGCGCACCACCGAGCACCAGACCGAGGAACGCACAGCCCGCAAGTGCAAGAAGAGGCAGTGGCGCCAGGAAGCCCTGAAGAAGTGGGGAAAGCGAGAGGGAGGTGGGGTTGCGGAAGAGACCAGCAGCCATGCAGAGTCTGAAGACAGTGAGACCCCTGGGACAGAGCGGTGCCAAAGAGCCGACTCTGAGCACTGCGCGCGGGAAGGCAGAAGCAGAGGCGCATGTGCATAGGTGCCGCCATCGACGCGCCAACACGGTATGGTTTATTTTTTTTAAATTTTGAAATACGGGGGGTCACGTGTTGACGCGTTGAGAAGCAGATGCGTGCGAGGAGAGCTCCTGGGCCGTAACTGCCTAAGTAGCTTACAAACAGCAAAAAAACCCACTGATACGGAGCATATTACCATCCTCAGATATACATAACGCATATATCTAAAGGGCGTCAATCAATCTCAACTAGATGGCAACTAAAATCACGCGGAAGCAAGGGGAGAAACAGAAAGGGTCAGATACAGCCAAAATGGCGGATCCCGAAACTGGAGGCCCTCAATCTGTAAGCTCTGCATGGGTGGCGGAAATCGTCACTGAGGTTACCCAGGCCCTGACACAGACTCTGGAACAGAAATTTCAGGGCATCACGGATAAGTTGGAGACGCTGGATGGGAAAATGGAAGCCCTGAAAGGGGAATTTACCACATCATGCCAGCAAATTTCGGACCTAGAGGATAGGGTCCAGCAGATGACTACGGTCCAAATGTCCCTAAAGACGAAGGTCCAGGACCTGGAAAACAAACTCGACAACATCGAAAATAGATTGCGAAGGGGAAACTTTTGGCTGGTCGGTTTACCTGAAAATATATCGGACAGAGAACTGAGAACCTTCCTAGAAGAATGGCTTACCAATACACTCCAATTACAATCTACGGCGGGCCCCCTTAGAATCAAAAGGGCGCACAGATTGGGACCACGGCGCCAAGGGGAGGCCAGGCCACGGGTGGTAATCTTCAAACTGCTAAATTACGCCCATAAAATGGAAATAATATGAGCGATCCGAGCAAAGGGTCCCTTACAATATGAAGCGAAAACAATTTTGTGCTTCCAGGATTTTTCATCCAGAGTCTCCGCACTTTGACGGGCCTACTCACCCATTTGTTCCATGTTACACAAAAAACAAATGCAATTCGCGCTGCTATACCCAGCGTGTCTCAAAATCTTCCTAGATGGCAAAACATCCTTCTTTGAGACTCCGGAGGCGGCTAAGGAGTTCCTAAAGCTCTAGAGGCTTTACAGTCAGACGCCATGAACCGAGCATACACTGGGACAGTTCGAATATAACTTTTAAGACCTCGAAAAGAAAACCACACCTAACGAGACTGCGCAACGAATATTTAAGCTGGAGACAGTGGTTCGAGATATTAGATCATGTTCTGCGACACACTTGATGCGGAAACTGAACCACAGAGCTGGATCTGCCTTGAGGAACCACCCAAATGGACAGTTGGAGAGGCCTATGGAAGCTACCCCGCACTCTACAACGTTGAACGGTAAAGTCGCAGCAGGCGATCCAGCAAAAACACGCTTTTCTGATATTTACAGCACCCGGAGGACTTCAACAATAAATATCTTATTCGGACACATAAATTCAGGTTTGATTCAGGACTTACTGGGTGCACCTGTTCTATGCATGTGGGCTGTCTTGGCATACTATACTAATGGGTGGGGGATTGAGACATAATCAACTGCATATTAGAGATTTGGGCTAATTATAATACCGGATTGGAATTGGGGACACAGAGATTGGTGATTGTAATATTTGATAAAGATCTGGTTATCTAGAGGGGGAGATAACACGACATTAAACATGAGTAAAGAGAGTATATTATCTTTACGACTGCTCTAACTATTTATATTGATTGATGAGGAAAAAAGTGGACAGAGGGGGAACGGGTTTAGGAGCTGTTCGGCCTGGCTATGTATGACCCCATTGTTAATTTTTTGAACTGGAGAGCCCTTAAAGGAGAGGGATGAGGCCACTAAAATTTATATCCTGGAATGTGGGAGGGGTCACGTCTCCGGTTAAGCACCAAAACATTTTACAGCTTTTGAACCAGCAAACTGCAGATGTTGTATTTTTACAAGAAACACACCTATTTATTTATTTATTGCATTTTGTATCCCACATTTTCCCACCTCTTTGCAGGCTCAGTGTGGCTTACAATACATCATGAGTGATGGAAATACAATTTGTTACAATTTGATTATGGGTTACATGGTGAGGAATTATAAGAAGACAAAGTAATATAACATTATGAGGCAATAAGAACTATAGGATAACAACTTGAAGATAACTTCATGTGACATGACACATTTCTAGCTATGAGGGACGGGTTCCATATGTGGTGAAGGTGCGTAAGATGAGAGTGCAAAAGGAAATATTATGAGACATTTCTAACTATATATAAGGAATTTATGTGTTTTGATCCTTGTGATATATTTTGTCAAAAAGATGGGTCTTCAGTAGTGTGCGGAAGTTGGTTAAATCGTGAATCGTTTTCAGGTTGCGTGGTAGTGCGTTCCAGAACTGCGTACTCATATAGGAAAAGGTTGATGCATGCATTAATTTGTATTTTAGGCCTCTGCAGTTAGGGAAGTGGAGGTTAAGGAAAGTTCGGGATGATTTTTTAGCATTCCTGGGTGGTAGGTCTATCAGGTCTGACATGTAGGCAGGGGCTTCACCATGAATGATCTTGTGAACCAAGGTGCATACTTTGAAAGTGATACATTCTTTGAGTGGGAGCCAGTGCAGTTTTTCTCTTAGGGGTTTTGCACTTTCGTATTTTGGTTTTCCGAATATAAGTCTGGCTGCTGTGTTCTGGGCTGTTTGGAGTTTTTTCAGTATTTGTTCTTTGCAGCCTGCGTAGAGTGAGTTGCAATAGTCTAAATGGCTGAGCACGAGTGATTGCACCAGGCTGCGGAAGATGGACCTATCCTCAGCAGAACATACTAAATTCAAGAAATGGTGGGTAGGGAATTTTCTGGAAGCCCCGGCACAAAATCGTAAGGCTGGAGTGCTGATACTTTTTAGGAAAATGTTGGATGTACAAACCCAGGGGCTGCTGGAGGGCGGCAGATAGCCGGTATATAATTGCCAAAGTACTGATCAATGGGCAGGAGTTTTTACTAGCGAACGTCTATGCTCCTAATGTTTATGATCAGGCTTTTTTCAGATCGCTGGTCCACCACCTTGCCCAGCACATGAACACCCATGTAATTATAGGGGGGGGGGGGGGTTTAATGGGGTCCACAACCCTAGCTTGGATATATCGAGAGGACAGAGGGCAGACAAAGGGTCTAGCAAACGGGGCATTCCAATGTTGTGCAAGAACTTAGATCTTATTGACGTGTGGAGGCTGTTACACCCAAATGACAGGGATTATACACATATTTCTAGAGCACATTCTTCCCAATCAAGAATTGATTATTGGTTCCTATCTAGGAACATCTTTTCCAAGGTGCAGGATGCAGGAATAGGACCATATGGGGTCTCGGACCATGCTTACATATGGTGGACCCTAGACGTACCAATGAGAGCCGGGCAGAGACCGGAGTGGCAGTTTCCGTTAGCTTTAACTCATGATCATGCCTTTAGAGAACATATAGCACGTCACTGGGCGGAGTTCCAAATCCATAATGAGGCCCACCGAGGGGACCCAATTTTGTTTTGGGAGACTGCAAAAGCGGTCTTACGAGGGGTGATAATAGCTTACTCTAGCCATAAGCGGAAGATGAGAGATAGGGAGATTTTGTGTCTAGGTCAGCAAGTAGGGGAGGCACGTAGGCAATGGGGTCGTGATCCAACTACCCAGAACAAAGAACATCTGCTGGAATTGCAGACATCCCTTAATACCCTGTTGCAGGAATGAGCAGTTAAATCCCTACAATATTATAGATATCAACTATTCCTACATGGTAATAAACAGGGGAGGATGCTAGCCCACTTAGTGAACCGGAAGATGGGGAAACAGAAAATACTACAGATTAGGACGGAGAAGGGACATTTGGAGGGGCATAATCGAAAGGTCGTCCAAGTATGCATTAGGACGTCCTTATGAAAACGTCCAAAATCAGGCAGGTATAATTGAAAAATAGTATGGATGTTTTTCGACAATCGATTATTCCCTGTTGCAAACGACCAAATGAGGGGCGCATAAAGGTTAGTAAACAGGGCGCCCTTACACATTCGATTATCGCAGGTGAAAACGACCAAATCAGAAATTATAGTAAAACAATTTGTACCGCAAGTACAGTGCATGCTGTTCTGGACATCCAGGTATGGGAAATATGAGGAACATTCATACGCGTAAAATACAGGAAGATCATGCTGCTCCACCGAATATTCCTCATATGTGCCCTATCTGGATGTCCGGAACTGCATGCACTGTACCTACTGAACATGCAGCTATATGCATATTGTGTATATGTGAAAAGGTTTGCGTGCTTCATACTGATCTATATAAGGCAAGTTCCGCACGCATCAAGGGCCCGCACGCATAACAACCATTCATGCATGTCAAGGACGCCTATGATTACGACGGCGTCCACGTGCTGATAGGGCCATATATGGGATGGTAATCCATATATGGAGCTGTGCACGAAACGACGTCCGTCACGCAAGGGCATCCATATAAGGCACTTGTTTTCCAACACCTATTCTCACTGAAAAATATGGAGCACCTGCGACGCGAGCCCAACTTCAGTGAGGCTGAGAGCCTGCTGCTGGTGCGGCTGTGCCTTAGGCACCGGCACAGGCTCTTTATACATCACCACCACCTGCCCCCCCCAGGATACAGACAATGAGAGCCTGGTCCCACATCAGGAACAGGCTGGAAAGGTAAGTGTTTGCCACCCCCCCCCCCCCCATCAGGTCCCCCTCCTGTACCTACACATATAACAGCTTCGTCATCATTGTAAGCAGTAATTGGAGTGTGCATGCAAGGATAATGAGTAATATGGGTACATGCACAATCAGTAATAAAATGTATGTACTTGAAAGGACAACCAGTCCCACATCCCTACAATAATTTATTTCTTTATTTACTTATTTATTGCATTTGTATCCCACATTTTCCCACCTCTTTGCAGGCTCAATGTGGCTTACAATACATCATGAATAGTGGAAACATTTAACAAAATAAATGTATAGCATACAGAAGGATCTTGATAACATGGTAATGATAAGACATATTAGTAGTTTAACAAGCATAAATTATAATGCATACAAACGGGACTTTCTGGCCTCATGGCCACCTCTATGGCATCATCTCAGGTACAGGAGCCAACTGTGTGGCTGCTGTGGGTGCTTGAGCACCCCCAATATTGAATAAATTCCTTGTATGTGTCCAGGGAGGGGTTATCCACTGGGGTTAGCACCCCCAATAATTTAAAAAAGGTGGCTCCTATGATCATCTGTACCAATGGAATGTCCCCCCCCCCCAACAGTGTTGACCCTCTCTGCTATTTGATTGACAAATGAATGTGTGTGCAGAGGGCAAGAAGGACCATCCCCTGACTCCTGCTCTACAAACTTATATCTTACAGACGGTTCGGGATTCACAGGGACCTCGAGTCCCTGAGGAGGAGGTTCAGGTGCATACGCCGCGAGAGCTCAGATATCATCAGGGCAGTGCGACAGCACCTGAGGGCTCGATGTAAGTCTTCAAAACAGGACACCTGTACTCATTTGTAAATGTATTTATTGAATAATGCAAATGTACTGTACAATATCACTTTCCATGTGGCTAATAGCCAACTAGTAAGTAATAACATATCTGTCCCAGATCAAGGACTCAGGTTGCAGGTGCCCTCCCATGAGTGTGGCTGTAACTTCCAACGACCCTCTCCCCAAGATGAATGAGATGACATGCCTCACTTTTCTATCCCCCTTTCTGTGGTGGGTGGATAGTGTGTCCTGGTAGACCTGCCTGAGGCCCTACTTTTAGTGGATGTCATGGCCTCATATAAAAGTAAACACCCTACCCACTGCCCCCCCCCAACAATAAAAACAACAAAAACAGGTCAGCAAACTGTCGTCACATATCAGAATGCAAACATGCTGGTCAGCAATGAGTGTGGTCTGCCAACATGTCCTGTGTGTTCTGTGTCAGAGCAGCTTCCAGGGTTTCCTGTCATGTCATCTGATGCATCTCAGTCCCCATGGGTATAGGCCACGCCTTACCACACCTTTCCCCATCCCCCACCACAGGCCACCCAGCTACTGCACTATGCAAGCCATGTTGCATGTGCTGATCTCAACCACACTCCTTTTACATACACAGGGCTCCAGCACCAGCAGGAGGAGGAGGCGGACGAGGAGGGCCACCTGGAGGAGGAGGAGCCAGCCGAGGAGGGCCACCAGGAGGAGGAGGCGGCTGAGGAGGGCCACAAGGAGGAGGAGGACGAGAAGGAGGGGGTCCTCATCATCGATGAGGACATTATGGAGGACCCCTCCCCACCTGCAGCTCCATCCCCTGAGCTATCTCTATCCCCTGGGCCAGCTCCATCCCCTGAGGCAGCTCCATCCCCTAGCCCAACTCCATCCCCTGGGCCATTTCCAGCCCCTGGTCCAACTCCATCCCCTGGGCCAGCTCCAGCCCTTGGCCCAGCTCCAGCCCTGCGCCTCCTGCAGCAGCTGGTAGATGGGCAGAACCAGGTGCTGCAGGAGCTCAGAGCCATAAGGCAGGGTAATGAGCAGCTCCACGGCCCACTGAGGGTGCTGCTGGTGCTGTTCATTACCCTGCTACAGAGGGTGTTGGTAAGAGGGCGTGGGCACCCTTGACATACTTTGGGTGGGTGGGTGGGTGGGGGGGGGGGGGAATTGATGGATTTGGGGGTGGGGGATATGTATGGGTTGTGGGGATTTGTTGCGGTGGGGGGGGGATTTGTTGGATTTGGGGGAGACATGTAGGGGTTGTGGGGATTTGTTTTGTGGGGGGGATTTGTGGGGGTGAGGGAGGGGAAATATGTTAGGGTTTGTACACAAATATATTTTTTTCTGTTTCATCTAACAGGGTGTGTGTGTCTCTACCGTGTGCATTACATATAACCAAATGGGGGTGTTGATGTGAGAGGAGGCAGCAATATGCATTGCATGAAATGTGAAGTGTGAATGAGAAAGTTGATGCATGTCTGTGATAATGTTGCCCATACAGAAGCCCACCTGTTCATTCCAACCTGCATGGCCGTATGTGCAGGGGGGTGGGCCGGGGAGGCTGAATGGCTATTACTGTTGAGGAACACAAATGGCCATCCAGCCTCTCTCCCTCCCCCTTACCATACAGCCCCACAGCACAGTGGCATAAATAATAGATGTGTTGTCTAGCACTTGTGATCTGCCAAGTAGAAACTTGCACATAACCCTAGGTAGCACATAGACGATGTTTGCTCTCTGATCGCCAAACCACATTGGTGGGGGGGGGGGGGGGGCACGAAGGAGCTACAAACAGCTGGCTCATCTTTTCACATTCAATGCATCAGCAATGGTATATAGTGCTGAGGAGAAAAGGGAAAACAATGGGAAAACCATTAGATGGATGGTTACTTCATCACAGTTGCAATATAATACAAGAGTTACAGAAGGGCACAAATAAATATGGTGTTTGCTCACACTTTTTTCAGTAGTAGCTCAAGGTGAGTTACATTCAGGGTCTTTCTCTGTCCCATTATGATTCTAAGTTTGTACCTGAGGCAATGGAGGGTTAAGTGACTTGCCCTAGATCACAAGGAGCAGCAGTGGGAATTGAACTGGCAACCTTCAGATTACAAGGCTGGTGCTCTAACCACTAGGCCACTGCAGCCACCAGACTGAAGCCACCTGCAGGTAATTTGGGTTTGGACCTGTAACCACAAACCCTCTCCCTCACCATGTCTTAAGGGCTCAGTAGGCAGTACCTGTGGCTACCTTGAACCTAGTTTGCAGCCTACCACATGTTAGAAATGTTGTTGTTCCATAACTATGGACAATTGTAGGACGGTGTTCAATAATGTGGTAAAGACATTCATTGCATATATTATTCCCCCTTCCCCTCCTATCGAACTTGAGAATGGGTGGCCACTTCATAAATGGGGACTGGGGTTCACCACATAAACAAAGAAGATGGAACCTAGCGGGAACCAATACAGCAGCTCCAACAGCTGGCCCACACCATTGAGGACCTGCCAAAACCACACAGAACGGCGCTGATGGCCTCCAACCAGTGCACAGGAACCTGGTGAAAAGAGAGCTAAGAGTTGACTGCAGACTACATACAGTGAATGGACACTCCTTGATTATGAGCAGAAAGAGAAGAGGTGGCTGAGAAGTATGAGCTTACCTTGAACGTGTGTGGCAAGATTGTGTAGTGCGGCTTCTATCTCCCGGACCATTAGCTCAATTTCTGCCTCAGTGAAATGACCCTTACCGATGGGTGCTTGCTTTGGTGCCGTTCTACCAATCTCTTCGCTCCCACAGACTGCCTGCTACTACCAGGCAGAGAGAATGGGAGACAGTAAGGGAGGCTCATGGGATGTGGAAGACTGGAAACGGAAGCCGTGTTGGCTGAGGGCCACCACAAATCACAACCCCCCCCCCCCCAAAAAAAAATACATAGGTGTACCCAAGCATACATTGCCACACACAAATGTTATTATAAGTGAGGGTAAAACACTGTAAACTAATGTTAATAACAACCGCAAAAGCCCCAGCACAGGAAATGCCGGTTTAACTGGCAATCAAGAAAGGGAAGGCAGGTGGGGACACTGATACTTATCTACCCATAATCGAAATCACGCGGCCCAAATCGCTACCTCAGCTGGACACGTTTAGGAATTTTGTCTATAATCGAAATTAAAGCACCCATATCAGACACGCCTAACCCGTTGCAACATGGGCGTTCCTGGCAACTATTTAGACGCCCCTCTTCGTATTTTCAAAACTCATTGATACAATGCCGCCACGCCAGCCCCTAACCCGGAAGGGTAATTTTAGTGATGCAGAGGTGGAGCTCCTGGTCCAGGAGATCGAGCAACGGCATGCCAATCTGTTTGCTCCCACAGGACAGAGCCTGGCTGCAACCACCAAGCAGCGGGAATGGGAGGCGGTACGTGACCGGCTGAATGCAGTCTTCCATTGTGCAAGGGATGTGGAGGACTGCAAGCGCAAGTGGCGCAAGCTGAGGCGGGATGTGAGGAGGAAGGCTGGGGCCAATCCCGCAGCACATGACACCGCAAACCTCACCCCCATGGAGCTCATGGTTCACGCCCTCCTCAGGTAGGTCGACCATTATGAAGCTGGGGTATCTGTTGTGCTGCACTACACTGTGTTATACAAGTTGGGGCCAGGAGGAGGGAGGTGAGGAGTGGGGGACAGGAGAAGGGAGGTGGGGGGGAGGAGTTTCACCAGGGTGTGTCTCTGGCTGTCTTCATATATAGAATAAAAGGCCACCTTTATGATGCTGTCCTCACCTCCTAACCCCTACTCACTTGCTCCGTACCCTTACTCTCTATCCCTACTGTAGTCATTGGCTTCCCTCATACTTGTCCTGACTGTGCATCTTAATTACATTGTAAGCTCTATTTGAGTAGTGGTAGTATTAATGTGTGTCATAGGAGCAGATTCTGTGGGTGCTGTGGGTGTTTGAGCACCCCCAATATTGAGGAAATGTCATGTAGGTGTCCAGGGAGGGGTTATTTGCACTGGGCTTAACACCCCCAATAATACTTTACACTTGGCTCCTATGGGTGTGTGTAGGTTACTACTGTGGCACAACTTTGGGGCCCTTCCTTCCCTACTCCCTCCTATTATTTTCCTATCACCAAACTGTGCATATTTCCTTCTGTCACCTAGTCAGTGTGGGCCACATGCATGAAACTTAAGGAGCCTGTAATCGGGGTCATAAAGCAGTTCTAGGCAGTCTACCAAGTCAGTAGTAACACAAGACATGCTCAAATGTCCTTCACTTTAACAAATATACAACAAACAGCTTGTCCACAAAGTTGTGAGCAGTGTCCTTCTCTTGGCTGTCCGTCCACCACCTCTACCCAGCTGCTTGTGGGGCTGTCGTTCACATGGGTCTCAAACCCAATCCTCCTCACCATCTCTTTGCAGTGTCATCAAGTGTGGGGCTATGTAGATGAATGCTGAAAGACAAAAGTGGGTTATTTTCACCAACACACTTCCTCACCCTTGTGCTATACAGGTGATGACTCTGATGAGGCTGGCCCTAGTGGCCTTCAGTCCCAACAAAGGACTACACCAGCAGGACAGCCTCTACCTCCACCACTTGCAGCACCAGCAGTACAGCCTCAACCTCCACCGCCTGCAGCAGCAGTCCAGCCTTTGCCTCCACCACCTGCAGCAGTAGAGGCTGTACCTCCACCACCTGCAACAGTAGAGGTTGTACCTCCACCACCTGCAGCAGCAGAACCAGCAGTAGAGGCCCAACCTCCACCAGCACCACCAGCAGAGGCTGTACCTCCACCACCAGTTGACTTTGATGAGGATGCAGATAGGGGGCCAGCTCCTCGCCAGCGGCCATCCAGCCAAAGGAGGCAACTACTGCAGTTGGCCACTGAATTGCTGCGGCACAATGTGCACTTGGAGAAATACCGGCAGCAGAAATTACAGCTGCAGCGGGAAGCACTGCAGGCGTAGCACCAAGCCCACCAGGAACTGCACCAGGCACAGCGCCAAGCCCACCAGGAACTGCTTCAGGCGCAGCGCCAAGGCCACCAGGAGGTGCTCCAGCAACTCCAATGGCTGGAGCAGAGCATCAAAGGCCTGAGCCCTCAGGTCACAGCACCTACTCCAGCCGTGCTGCTGCTGCAAGACCTGCCATCCACTTCCTCCAGTGGGCAGCAACCACCACCTAAGAGGTGGGCGTTGAGATCATCCGCCTCCGCAGCCACTAGTGCAGCACCCACCACACCAGCTCCCCTTCTGGGTCCTGTGCCCAGGCTACAGCCAACAAGGTGGCCGGATTTCCACAGGGCAGCCGAAGCCGCAGGCTGCTGGGTGGATACGGAGGAGGACAGTGGGAGCAGCCCACCAGAGGAGTCTGAACAGACTTCCCCTGCAGAACCAGCTGCAAAGGAAGTCCGTAGGAGGGGTAAGAGGGAACGGGGGAGGGGGAAGGGGGCGGGGAAAGTGATGGGACATGCTAGAGGGTGAGGGTTGGTGGGTGGTGGTGGTGGTGGTGGTGGTGGGTCTGATGTTAATAGTTATGTGATTAATAGAAATAAATGTGCACTTACTTTCACACAAAACTTGTTTCAATGAGTCTTTGTCTGGCTCTGACACCAAGCTGGTAAGCAGTGAGCTCTGCTCTGTGGGCTGGGGGTGGAGAGGGCTCCTCTTCCTGCTCATCTGGGGCCTCCTCTGGTGGCTGTGGCTCCTCTGGGAGGGCCTGTCCTCTGCGCTGGGCCAAATTGTGCAACATGCAGCACGCCACAAAGATCTTGGCCACCTTTTGGGGGCTGTAGAGGAGCTCCCCTCCAGATCGGTCCAGACAGCGGAAACGGTTTTTCAAAAAGTCAAAGGTCCGCTCAATGATCCCCCGGGTGCTCCGCTGTCTCCTGTTGTAGGTTTCTTGTGCCCCTGGTTGTGGGTGCACCACGGGGGTCACGAGTCACGTCCTCTGCGGGTAGCCTTGGTCACCTTTGGAGAAAAGCAGAATGAGATAGATGAGTGTGTATTGCTTGGAGCCGGTATGGGGGGGGGAGGGGGGGATTAGGATAGTGGGTTGTGGAGTGAGCTGGAGAAACCCAGGGCGGAGGGTTGCCCAGTGGAGGAGGTATAGTATGGGTACATCCATGTTGCACTTACCTAGTAGCCATCCACCAGGGAACTCCCCTCGCTCAAACCTGCGGAAGATGCCCGAGTGCTGTAGGATGTAGGCATCGTGGGTGGAACCTGGGTACCTGGCACACACGTCTAATATCTCTCCCTGGGCATCACACACAACTTGCATGTTCATAGAATGAAATGCCTTCCTGTTTCTGTAGGTGGCTTCGTGTGGCCGGGGGGGGGGGGGGGTCTGAGTGCAACGTGTGTGCAATTTATCACACCTATGACCGAGGGGAATCTAGCAACAGCATAGAAGGCAGCCATGTTGTTGTGCAGGGCCTGGGGGGTGGTGGGGAAAGTGATGTAGTGAGAGGCGTGAGTTAGAAAAGCATCCAGGAACTGGGTGAGACAGTGTGAAATAGAAACCTGTGTTAGCAGCTAATACAGATTGAAAACTCCCAGTGGCCAGGACAGAGAGAGAGGCAGTGATTTTGAGGTGGACAGGGATGGGGTTATTCCTACGGGTCTGGGGCTGAAGGAGGAGTTTCAGCTGCTCACAAAGCTGCTGAATGGTCGCCCTATCAAACCGGAACCTTGTTAGACACTGCTGGTCAGTGAGGTCTAGGAAGGTGGTGCGGGGCCTGAACACTCGAGGCCGTGAATACCTCCTGTGGTGTGTGGCCTCTTCCTCTAACATGGAAGCCGCCAGTGAATTTAGTGCATCAATTTCCCCACCAGTGCAAGTATTAGTAGTAGTACTGAAACAATAGCAGCACACAGAATCTCACTCCCACCACACCCTCTGGCCACTCACTCGCCAAACATTACAGGCAACACAGAGACAAACGGAGGTCAGGGAATACAATATACACGTGGGAACAGTGAATGGAGAGCAGTGGCGTTAATAGGGGGGCTGACACCCGGGGCGGATCGCCGATGCGCCCCGCCCCCTGGGTGCAGCACACCCCCCGGAACAGCACGACGCCCCCTCCGGCGAAAGAACCCCCAATCCCCCGGCGAAAGACCCCCCCCGGGTGCACGCCGCTGTGGGAGGGTGCCGCGCGCCTGTCAGCTCTTCGTTTTCATGCTCCCTCTGCCCGGAACAGGAAGTAACCTGTTCTGGGGCAAAGGGAGCATGAAAACGAAGAGCCGACAGGCGCGCGGCACCCCCCCCAGCGGCGTGCACCTGGGGCGGACCGCCCATACCGCCCCCCCCTTGGTACGCCACTGATGGAGAGGGATAAGGGGAAGGGAAGGGGCCGATAGAGCAAGGAGTAGGAGTAGGGAAAGGTCAAAAGGTAAGACACAAAAGAGGCAGGTGAGGGTGAAAACGTTCCGACTAGGGCACACAGACGAACGTAACAGGTACTCAACACACTCAGCTTTCTCTGCAACCAACAATTCAGCTCTCCCAACAACGATGTTGCCAACAATCGCTAATGGGTCTAAAGAAGATTTCCCCCTTGCTCTGGTCGCTTTTATTTCGGGTCTAATCAATGACGCCCATGTTTCCGCCCAACCAGACCCATTTCACTATCCGTTATACGTTGTACACGACCACCTCGTAACACGCCCCGACACGCCCCTTGTTTGGGCGTCTGTATCTGAGCGTATGAGCGATACAGACGAACTGAAAGTTTTGTTTCGATTATACCCATTTAGTCGTTTTTGAGAGATAAACGTCTATCTCCCGATTTGGGTCGCAATATAGGCGTTTTTCTCTTTCGATTATAAGCAGGTTGGTTCGCTCAGATACAGAAATAGCAGAAACATTCCGACAATACTATGCTGGGTTATATGAAAGATCGACAGAAGATGAACTAGACAGTAACATCTACCTGGAGGGGAAGGACCTCCCTAGTTTAACAGATGCGCAGCGAGCTAGACTAAATAGTACAATTACAGAGGATGAGGTCGCGAGAGGTATAAAACAGGGGGCCCCCCTTACAGCACCAGGCCCTGATGGATTTCGTTACGAGTTCTATAAAATCTTAGAACACTTGGTGGTGCCAACGCTGATAGCTCTATTCAATAAGTTTCTGGAGACCGGCAACATGTCAGATTCTTTAAGGGAGGTTAGGGTGGTAGTTCTCTTAAAACCCGGTAGGGACTCCGAAAAGACATTGTCTTACCGACCAATCTCGCTGTTAAACGTGGAGGCTAAGATGTTTGCCAAAGTGTTGGCCAACAGATTAGCAGTGATCTTACCTTCCCTCATAGAAGAGAGCCAGGCAGGGTTCATGAGAGGCAGAACTATAGCTAAGAACATACGGAAGATTCTGGCCTCGATGGCATGGGTGGAAAGACATGATACACCTTCTCTGCTTATCAGTTTTCATGCGGAGAGGGCATTCGATAGAGTGAACTGGGAATACATGTTTGCCACCCTGGAGAAATGCTTTGAGGGACCCTGGGTAGTAGCGGTGAAAGCCTTATATGGAACACCAAGGGCAAAAGTTAGGGTGAACGGGATCTTATCAGAAACTATAAATATTCAGCAGGGAACCTGACAGTGTTGTCCTCTCTCACCCCTATTGTTTGTATTGAGTCTGGATCCATTGATACGGGAGATCATTTCTAACCCAGATATCCAAGGAGTGGATATAGGAGGGCAGGGCTTCAAAGTATCGGCTTTTGCGGATGACCTCCTGGTACATCTGACCAAACCTCGAAGGTCCCTCTCTTTAATGGATAGTATCGCAGAATATGGCGATTTTTCAGGATTTAAATTAAATCTGGATAAATCCTTAGCATTGCCCACAAATCCAGGGGTGCGCAGGCAATGGGAAGGGCCGTTCCCCTTGAAATGGGCATCACGTCATTTCAAATATCTCGGTATTAAGCTCCCATATAAAACATTTTTGATCCAAGACCTGAATGTTGCACATGTGCTAGACCAAACAGGACAGATGCTCTCGCGATGGGCATCTTTACCGGTATCTCTATATGGTTGTATATAATTATTCAATATGATTTTATTTCCCAAATGGTTATACATATTACAAACATTGCCGATTCAGCTTCTGAAGAAAGATATTAAAGCTTTGTATAACTTATTATCAAAATTTTGCTGGTAGGGGAAAAAACCGAGAACCCAATTTAAACATCTAATAGGTCCATGGGCCCGAGGGGGTTTGGGGGTTCCGGATATGCAAAGCTATAATTGGGCATGTTTATTACGACACCTGGGGGTCTGGGTTTTATAAAAACAGAAATATACCCCTAGACAACTGGAACAGGCCACATATGACAAATGGAACTTATTTTCATTGGTGCACTGCCCAACGGGTACCCTTCCAGAGGGGATGCGGGATAACCCTCTTTTGAAATCAATAGTTCAACATTTTTATTGATGACAATTCAAAGAACATATTCCACAGTATGAACATATAACGATTCAAATATGAATATATACACATGCAAGACAACATAATACATTCCGTCATCAACCTTTTAACATTTATCCCCACCCCACCCCTACCTGTTATTCATATTTCAATATTGCTAGTGGGAACAAATATTATTCCCGTTCATTAAAACATATACAATGTAACCATTAAACAGTATGACCAACCACAAATGGGTATGTGTTGTCTTCCATAGTCAAATTTATCTCCCCCCACCCCAATATCAGTATCGGTCCCTTAGTTTCCCCCAACAGTTATATTTCAACTGTTTTACTGATACCACAAACTTTAGTACAACTCAATAAATGCAATGTTACATAACATAGAACACGAGCAGTGTCTGAGCATCAGAGCAATGAAGCAGTGCCTGACTTTTATTGATAATCCCCTCACCCAACCCCTCCAGCCCCCCCTTCCATCGCCTCCCTCCCCCATACTTCTATTCATTTATGGGAGCATGTTGGTGGTTCACATGATAGGCGGATTCATAAGTCCAATTTCTTGCCTCCACATGGCTGGAGTACCACCCTTCTACACATCGTCCATTCTCCAACGAATAGAATGGTCCCTTAAACTAAGGGTACCAGAACATATGTAAGGTTCCTTGCAGCAATGACTTAGTACAGAATCCTATTTCCCACCATTACTCAACAACCCCCACTCCCTCCACCCGCCTCCCTAGGCCTACCCCACGAACTACCCCCCTCCCCCTCCCCCCGCCTACTCCCCTCTTCCCCTGCAAGCAGTATACGGCTTCAGTCTTAATCTACAACTCCAGGCAGTCTTCACTCCCCCACCCCTTCCCTGCAATTGATCAGGCATTAATAAGCAGACTACATCCCCTAGGGCTACGAATCTGCAAATACAGCATCCAAATTTGGAGGAACTGTGCTCTAAGTTTGGGTGATTGTTTTGACTCCCTAACTTCCCAGGAGGCCAGAAGATGCACCTGGTTGCGCCAGTGCCAGTATGCCGGCCCCTCCGGAGAGCTCCAATATTGCATAATGCACTTCCGAGCTACCAAACTCAGCTTTCTGCATAGCGTTATAGCGGGGGCGCGCAATGGAGCAAACGCTCTTGGTTGATCTAACAGAAACTGCCTCTCCGTTCCTTGAATTTTATTCCCCAATCGAATCAAAAACCCTCTTACCCGCTGCCAGAACGTGCGCACCTTGGGGCATTGCCATAGTGCATGATATAGTGAGCCGGGACCCCCTCCGCATTTAGAGCAATCAGAACTGTCCGGCCCCAACACATGAGCCAGTTGTGCTTTAGACATGTAACCCCGAAGGACCACTCTGTAGCCACATTCTCTCAACCTTTCGTCCGTTACTAGCGTACAGATGCCCTTCAAAGTAGCTGTCACATCCCATGATGCTAGTGAGGCCCCGAGATCTTGTTCCCATTTATACTTAAGGCCGGCATATTGCTTCTTGGGCCTATGCCTAACCAGGGCCCCGTACAAAGCAGAGACCGAATGTCTCTCTGTCTGTAACTCTTCAAAGAAGCCTCGAAGTATTTCCCCCATCCGCCCCTTCAAGGTTACCTGGTTCAAAGATTTCATATAATGGTGAATCTGTGCATAGGCAAACCTATTACCCCAAGTGGGCCCCACCTTATCCTGAAGAGCATCAAATGCCATCATTTCCCCAGTTTCCAAGAGCAGGTGCTCCAATCTCGTGATGCCCAGCCCTTGCCATCTACCAAAGGTCGGGTTGTCTAACCCCGCCTCAAATACTGGGTTACCTACAATTGGTATTTGATCCATAACATGCAGGTGACCCCCCATCTGCCGCATCCACCACTGCCACGCTTCACGAAGAGGCTGAAGTATTACGCTTTTTTTTAATTTAGAAGGGAGCAGGCTTCGAGGCAGATGAAATAGTGCTAGTACATCATAAGGAGCAAAAAAGGCTTGCTCTAGGGCTGTAGGTGTGTAATATTGCGTAGCATTAAACACATCTCCCAAGTGGCGTAACAAACACGCCTGATTATATAGGAACACGTCCGGAAAGCCTATTCCCCACCTGCTTCCAGCTCCCAATTAACATGTCCTGGCTAAATTTAGGTTTCTTACCTGCCCAACAAAACCGACTAAAAAGTCGCGTCATCCATTTCAAATCAATCCACAACAGGCGTATGGGCAGGGTCTGCAGAACGTACAACCAGCGGGGAAACAACAACATCTGGATTAGATGTATCCGTCCCATTAAGGACAACGGGAGGTTAATCCAGGATTCTAATTTGTGTTTAGTATGCTCCATTAAAATCTTAACATTTAACTGATACAAGTCAGAGGTGTTCATTGTGAGCTGAATTCCTAAGTATTTGAAGGACTCTCTGGCCCACCTCAATGGAAATTCAGGCCCCCTGTCCCTCTGATTTACCGCTGGTGAGGCCAGAGCTTCAGACTTGTCCAAGTTTATCTGGAAGCCCGCATAGTCTCCATAGTCGCGAAATGTCTCCAATAAGGTGTCTAACGACTCCCTCGGGTTTGTGAGGTATACCAAAAGGTCATCTGCAAATGCTGCAATCTTAAACATGCGGGTCCCCACGCGGACTCCCTGGATCATAGGATTTGCCATGATGTCTCTAATAAGGGGGTCTAAGACTAAAACAAAAAGAAGGGGGGATAAGGGGCACCCTTGTCTCGTACCTCTCCTGATAGGAAAACTCTCCGACTCGAGCCCATTTACCCTCAATGTGGCACTGGGATTGGCATATAAAGCATGAATCGCCTTGACAAATCTCCCTGAAAATCCATAACATTCCGTGTCAAAGAGAAATTTCCAATGGACTTTGTCAAAGGCCTTTTCCACGTCGAAGCTGACTAGCAGTGACGCTATATTTTCCTGCGAGCTTTGCTCTAGTGATGTCAATATTGCCCTCAAGTTTTTACTCACCGCCCTTTCCCCCACGAAGCCAACCTGGCTTTTATGGATCAATCTAGGTAGCAACCTCGCTAGCCTATTGGCCAAGATTTTTGCCAACAACTTGGTATCGTAATTCAGTAGGGAGATAGGGCAATACGATGTCGGCTCTAGAGGGTCTCTCCCAGGCTTTAGCAAGACTATTATTTGAGCCCTATTCAAATCAGGGGGCATCTTCTGTCCCTCTATTAACTGGTTCAAGAATCTGTTAAGGGCGGGTATAATTCATCCTTCCATCAATTTATAAAATTCTTCTCGTAAACCATCGGGTCCCGGGGCTTTCAATCGTGGGCTTCGAGCTATGACCATACTAACTTCGTCCTCATTAATTAATTGATTAAGGCGGTCCAGCTCATGTGGTGTGAGCTTGGGCAAGGCTAAGTTTTCTATGTACATCTGATTTGAAAGGCCCTCCTCCTCTTGAGGAGCGTACAGCTCTTGATAAAAGGTCTGAAAGGTTTCACATATTGCCCTATCTGATGTATGGAGACCTCCTGCCCCCCCCCCCCCCCCCCCCACTTTGCCAAAGCGCTAAATGTGTTTCTAGTCCCTCCCCAGGGATTGAGTAGTTTTGACATCAACTTGCCTGTTTTGATACCATGCCTATAAAGCATGTATCAATAGTAGAGCTGTGACTTATGTGCCCTCTCCTGTAGGAGTTCATTCAAGGCGGTTTGAAGCTCTAACATTTGCTGTTTATCGCCTACCGCGTGTGTCTCCCCGAACCTCTTCCACGTCTTACAAAGTTGGTTGCTCAGGCGCAAGATCTTTCCGTCACATGCCTTCCTCATGAAGTGTGCGTGGCTCATGATTTCGCCCCTGAGAACCGCCTTAGCTGCTTCCCAAAACAAAACCGGGTCATCTAGATGATCTTGGTTATGGGTGTTATATTCTGCCCAGCTAGCTTGCAAGCGGCCCTTAAGCACTGGGTCTGAACTTAACTCTAGGGGGAATTGCCATCTATGCATCTGTTGGGTCGTACCTTGGTATCCACTCTATCTTGACCCAGGTATGGTCAGACACCGCATACGGCCCTATTTCCGCCATTGTCACCTCCCCAAACATCTGACGCGATGTCAGAATATAGTCGATTCGAGACTGAGTCGAGTGGGCCCGTGAAAGATGGGTATAGTCTTTTCTCACCCGGGTGCAGTACTCGCCAAACATCAATTAGGTCTATCATCTGGCTCAACTGCAAAAGGCCTCTATTATTATAATATGAGGACGCCGTCCCCTGGGCTGATCTGTCCAAAGAGGGGTCCCAAGCTGCATTAAAATCACCCCCCACTACTATGGCTGTGTGCAGTTTCTTGAGCAGAAAATTAATCAAGGTTTGGAAAAACCTCTGATCGTAACTATTTGGAGCATAGACATTACAGATTAGCAGTTTCTGTCGCCCAACAACCACTTCCAAAATAACAAATCGTCCTGCGGCATCAATCGTCCTGAGGCTATACCCTTTCTGATTAGTATCGCTACTCCTCCCTTTTTTCCTTGCGCATTCGCTGCTATGCAGTCCCCGACCCACCAAGTGCTGAGTTTGGCATGCTCAGTCTGATTCAGGTGCGTCTCCTGTAGGAGTGCTATGTCTGTTTTCTGCCTATTTAATTGTTGTAGAATCTTAGAGCGTTTTATAGGCGAATTTACTCCGCCTACATTCCAGGATATTATTCTTACTATTCTTGGACTCAAAGATGTGTGACTAATTTCGTAAATGTCCTCTTTTGTAATTGAGGGGAGCAGCCCAGCCCCTGCCCCCCCCCCCCCGGCCCCTCTTTTGAAATCTATTAGAGCAACGTGGAACTTTCTGATTTGACAAACGGACCAAATATCTCTCACAGGGAACCCGGCTTTTATCCCGGGTACTGACAATAATAGCTTTAGACGCTGGGAGAATAAGGGGATTTACTTGATGAGGAAGGGCGAATGTGGAAATGGGAGAAGATGGTGGAGGAGTGGAAGGCGGAGATATGGGACTTATTCGCTTATAGGCAGATACAACATTATATTCAGAACTTGGAGATAACAAATCAAACTTTCCCCATCAGACAGAAATTACTCGAGTTCTATGAGTCAATTAATGACAAAGGGATCTCGATAACAACATTGAAACAAGCATTAGATAAAATACAGAGGAAGCCAGGGAAGGAGATTCTACAGCAGCGATGGAGTCGAGATCTGGGCATCCCGGCTAACACTATAGATCTGGGCAACAGGGCCATGCCAACCCGGTAAGCGGGGTAAGCACCGCAGGGGGGGCGCCTGCCTAAAAGGGCGCCGTGCCTGGCGCTGCTGTCCAATTCTATTTCAAAATCCAAAGTATAAAAAAAAAAAAACTTACCACATCGGCGCCTTTGCGCAA
Organism: Microcaecilia unicolor; assembly: GCF_901765095.1. NCBI lineage: Eukaryota > Metazoa > Chordata > Amphibia > Gymnophiona > Siphonopidae > Microcaecilia > Microcaecilia unicolor. The sequence goes on along the minus strand of NC_044036.1, from coordinate 221,839,575 downwards.
GCGCTGCTGCTGCCTTCCCGCCTATTATCTAACCCCTATTCCTACAGCAAGTACATTTGAGCATCTTAGCCTCTTGGTAGGATGAGTGGTATAGCTCTTTGAATGGCTCTCATCCTCTGTCCTGAGGCAAACTGAAGACAGGTAAGGTTTTACTATTGACCTGTACGAGGCGAACTATTGTTTCCTTTCCCTTGCTAATAACATGGCTGGCTTTCCCACTTGATTATATTGAGAAACTACCTCAAGGCCTTCTGACACTTTAATATCTGTTTCCAGTAATTTTCCTTTCACTGTTATGTAGGAAATAAAGGTTAAACAACAAAAAAAAAGCTAATGGATTCTGTAGATCCCTAATGTATTATTTCATTACTTTTTTTTAACATCATTCAAGCTTATTTCCAAACTTTTATTTTCCATCCCTTCTGGCCTGCCTATTCTATGCCTGAGTTTACTATCTGCAAACAAGTCAAGTTCCCCCCTCAAGTTCATAAGCAACCCTGTCAAGATACTGAAAACTGGCCTTTGTACAGAGCCCTTGGATGCCCTGCTAGTCACTTGCCTTCACTAAGGTGGACCCCCCCATTTACCCCCACCTCTCAACATTATATACCTACTGTTGTTCTTTGCCACCCTCTAAATCTCAGCATTCTAGGTGACTGCCTAATTCACCTAATGGAAGCGCCAGCCCTAGCTACGTAAAGATCAAAATCAAAATGTAGATCAAGGCCATATTATTCACAGATTTGGTGGGCAAATATGAAAAGGGCAGCCTAATCTATTTGTGCAACCTGGGTGCAACTGATGTATGACTGGGCTATTTTTCAAAAGAAAGAGATTTTGGCTAATTTTGAAAATGCATTTTTAGGAGGTTATACTGTATCCCAGTTATAACTGGTAAGAAGAAATGTATTATCAACCCTAGTAGGAGTATATGAGAAATGGTAAGAATGAATGAACTCTGGTTAAAACAGATTAGAGTAATTTATTATCAATGTATAAATATTTGTTCTGTTGAATGTTGGTTGAATAGTGAACAAGGGTATGTTAGTAAAGGCTTTTATTTTGAGGATTCAGAATTGGATTTTATGGACCTTACTGAATTTTGAGCTGGAATAGGGGATACCATTTCTATGACATTCTGTCATTTGTGGCATTTTGAAATGGTGTATACTTTTTGTACAGGGGGAGATTATGGCCACAGGGAAGGATAAGAGCAGGGTCACAAAGGTGTAGAGCTGGACATGGAGGAGGATAAGAGCAAGGACACAGAGGGAGGATAAAGACATGGACAGAAGGGAGATGGATGGTGGACATGGAGAGAGAAGAAAGGTCAAATGGACAGGAGATACTGGGAAAAAAAAAGTTAAGAGAAGAGACGACAGAGGAGTACAGAAACCAGAGACTGGGACAATATGATTAGAAAAATAACATGACCAGACAACAAAGGTAGAAAGAATTTTATTTTCTATTTAGTGATTGGAATATGTCACTTGCAACTTCATTTATCAGATGGTGATAATAAAGACATCAATGGAACTGAACTGTATGATGAACTATGTGCCTTTAAAGATCTGTTTAAGACCGAATTGTGCCATTTTCATAATCCTTTTGAAATTCTGAAATTTGTTCTATCAAATAGCCTCCCATTCCCAAATGTGAGCATCATTCTAAGAATATTGCTGACAATTCCTGTCAGTGTGGCAAGTGGTGAGCCATCATTTTCACGGTTAAAAATCATAAAAAATTATTTGCGATCAAGTATTTCACAAGAAAGGCTTGTAAGCCTTGCCATGATTGCTATTGAGAATGATATATGTACCCAGTTAGATATCAAAGATTTAATTACTAATTTCGTGAACATGAAAGCACGAAAAGCTAAATGGTTGTAAACCCTTTATTTTGTTCAGCAATCCCACAAAGATGTACTCCATCTTTCAGCTCCTATTTCCTTTGCATCTTGTGCCACACGGGGTGGGGGTGGGGCGCCAACTGATAGTCTGCAGGGGGGCACCAGAGACCCTTGGCACAGCCCTGCTGAGCAACATAGGGTGCATCCCATCAGGGTCGATTAGTGCAGAACTTCGGGAATGCAACTTTAAAGTACTCCACAGAGCATATTTTACACAGGAACGCCTTTTTAAGGTGGGGGGGGGGGGTTAGTTCCCCTATTTGCATTAAATGCAAGAAAGAGGTTAACTCATTTATCCATGCGTTTTGGAAATGTGAACATATTCAGAACTTCTGGAAACAGGTGGCCCTGTATTTAGACCGGTTGGGGGGGGGGGTGGTCAGTGAGGTTGTCCCCATCAGGTTTTCTTTTAGACCGCTTTGAAGACTTTGGCCCACACGATAAACATTTTATACTGTTGATTCGGAAAGTGGTAATGTTAGGCAAAAGGGTGGTGCTGGGGGAGTGGACCAGTGATCAAGCACCATCATATTGGCAGTGGAGGAATAGACTACATGGGCTGCTGTTATTAGAACTCCAATATGCACGATCGACATTCAAAAGAAAAAAACTTTTTCCAGCGACTTGGGATAGGTATATTCAATCTTTGTCCCATAGAGCCCGCAGCTTTATATTGAACCCGATTGGTGGCTGAGATACACAAAGATAAAAGATTTCGGTGGTCAGGAACCCGGGGCGGTCGGGGCGCCCTAGGCCTCGGATGAGTGCAGAGTCGAAGCCAATTAGAGGGGGAAGGAAGGGAAGAGGAGGGAGGAAGGGGGGAAGGTAGAGGAAGAAGAGGAAAATAACAGAATGTAGCTCATGGGGAAGACCCATAGGGTCGTTACCATATGTTTAGCCAGCAGAATGTTATTGAGACATGGAGACCAGGTGGACTGAGGTTTGGGGGGGGGGGGGGGGGCGGGGGGCGGAAGGGATAAGATGGGAAGTGGGGGGGATTAGATGGGTGGGGGGGAGAATAAAGTTAATAAAAGGATGTTCACATTGATGGTGTACTTCAGTCCTTATTTCTCTTTGTGTACTGCCAAATATAGGTTTGATACTGTCCTCAGAGAATGAGGGACATTGTTGTTCACTTCTTATTGTTAAATATAAAATGGAAATGCAAACATTTAGTTTACAGTAACAAGCCTAAGGGGAGGCTGGGAGAAAAATGAAAAAACCTAGATTATAGAAGTGAATAATTTATTCAAATAAGTATGTTATGATATTTACTTTATCATATATTGAACATTTTGTTTATGTTTAACATGCTGAATCATCAATAAAAAAAACTGTTGAAACATACATTTTGAAATACAACTGGACGGCAGTGCTGCGGCCGGCTCGGCGCCCTTGAAGGCAGGCGCCCCCCTGCGGTGCTTACCCCGCTTACCAGGTTGGCACGGCCCTGTACTGGAGTACTATCAGGCTTATTTTTGAAAGAGAAGGACGCCCATCTTTCAACACAAATCGCAAGATGGGCATCCTTCTCGCAGGGTCGCCCAAATCGGCATAATCAAAAGCTGATTTTGGGCGTCCCCAACTGCTTTCCGTCAGGGGGAGGACTAAAGTTCACGGGGGCATGTCAGAAGGCGGGACTTGGCCGTGCCTAACAATGGGGGTCCTCGACCCATAATTGAAAAAAGAAGGGCGTCCCTGACGAGCACTTGGACGACTTTACTTGGTCCTTTTTTTTGTTATGACCAAGCCACGAAAAGGTGCCAGAACTGACCAGATGACCACTGGAGGGAAATGGGGATAACCTCCCCTTACTCCCCCAGTGGTCACTAACATCCTCCCACCCTCAAAAAAATTCTTTAAAAATATTTTTTGCCAGCCTCTATGCCAGCCTCAAATGTCATACTCAGGTCCATCGCAGCAGTATGCAGGTCCCTGGAGCAGTTTTAGTGGATGCAGTGCACCTCAGGCAGGCAGACCCAGGCCCATCCCCCACTACCTGATACACTTGTGGTGGTAAATGTGAGCCCTCCAAAACCCACCAGAAACCCACTGTACCCACATCTAGGTGCCCTTCTTCACCCATAAGGGTTACAGTTGTGGGGAGTGGGTTTTGGGGGGTTCAGCACACACGGTAAGGGAGTTATGCATCTGGGAGCAATTTCTAAAGTCCACTACAGTGCCCCCTAGGGTTGCCCGGTTAGTGTCCTGGCATGTGAGGGGGACCAGTGCACTATGAATGTTGGCTCCTCCCATGACCAAAGGGCTTGGATTTGGTCGTTTCTGAGATGGGCATCCTCAGTTTCCATTATCGCCAAAAATCAGAAACGACCAAGTCTAAGGACAACCATCTCTAAGGTCGACCTAAATTTCCAGATTTGGGTGTCCCCAACCGTAATATCGAAATGAAAGATGAACATCCATCTTGTTTCGATAATACAGATTTCCCTGCCCCTTCATGGGGACGTCCTGCGAGGACGTCCTCAGAAAAACTTGTTTTTTGATTATGCCCCTCCACATAAAAGAAATCTAATAAATATTGATGAACCACTTATATATAACATCATCTTGATCCATCTCTAATTATAATTCAAAATACTAGATAGCAATACAGTAACATAATAGGAGATGGCAGATAAAGACCTACATGGTCCATCCAATATGCCCAACATTCTCATTCAATATCAATTTATTATTAAACCAACAATGAATATGGTATAAAGTACATATACTTGATCCTGATCTTTCTTTGCCATTTTCAGGGCATGCACCATAGAAGTCCAGCTGGCACTGTAGTTACCGTACAAGCCCAACCAGTCTGCTCAACAGTCACATTCATTATCAATTCATCATTAAACCAACATTGAATGTGGTATAAAGTACACATACTTGATCCTGATCTTTCTTTGCCATTTTCAGGACACATACTGTAGAAGTCTGCCCGGCACTGGCCTTAGTTCCCCACAGCTGGAGTTGCTGTTAAAGCTCCACTCCTGCCCATCACAACACTTTAACATCCATTAAGTTATTTAAGTTTTGTTTTCATATCATCCTCTTTCTATTTAGGGATCTTCTGTGTTTGTCAAATAAGATAAAAAAAAGAGAAAGGGACTGTGAAACAAAAATCCAAATCATACATCAAAAGGTTCCACAAAATATGAATATGAAAAGGTGATACTGAAAACATCAATAATCCAAAGTGTCCAAATAATGCAATAAATTGAAACTAACACATAGCAAAAATAATGGTCCAGCCTACAGTGGCCAGTGCGTTTTGCTTAATTGCTTCATCAGTGAAAAGGACCACAGTTAAATATCAGCAGCTCTCAACTTGCTCATTTCCCATTATCAAAGAGAGCTACCGACTTGGGGAACACATAGATCGTCAAATAATTCCATAGGGTCAGAGCCCAGAGGTATATAAAATGTTCTATCTTCAATCTGTCTTTGGACTCTGACCCTACAGAAACTCTTCAAATGGACATTAAAGAAGCAGTAGAATACGCATATAAGTGGAATTATTTTACTTTTATTTGTAAACATGATCAACAGTACAATATGGGAGTACATAGGTAATTAAAGTTTAGAAAGTTCCATATAACTTGTCATCAAATTTGTTTAAAAAAAAGAAAAGAGTTTTTGCCACCCCCCACCTTCATATATATATTAATATAACAGAGTCGATAATAGTTCCAACCTCACTGCTGTTCTATCATTTAATATAAGGCAGTCACCAAGCACAGGAGAGGCCTGCTTTTTCCGACACCCCCCTTCTTTATGAACAGCAAAAATCTCCAGAGCAATCCCCCCATTTCCCAAATAACCCATCCTCTCCGCCACCCTAAGGTATGTATACATGTTACATTTCCTTTACTTTTCGAAATATTTTGGTATTAACTTTTAAATATGTGTGTGATGTGTTTTTAGATGTCTTTGTCTTTAACCTTGTTTTATGTTTTTGATACGTTTGAGTTGTATGGTTTTATTTCTATATTTGTATTTATATATGTATAAGATTGTACACATTTTGATTTGTAATATTTTGTTTGATTTTAGACCCCTGAAGAAGGCCGGTTGGCCGAAACACGGACCGTGTAGGGTCCTAATAAACTTTTTTGGTGCTCTTACTCTCTATGGTTTTCATCTGATCTATTTTAGTTTTCCTTCCGCTTTCTTTGTTGTTTTATGTATACTAACAATACAGGGGACATAGACATCTTAGGTGGATTTCCACGTTAATACCTATAAAGGTAATGTATTAAGAAGGAGGCTACATGCTCGATGAGAGAGGCACCGTATGTAAGAATCCCAGATCATCCAAAACCATTTTCTCCGCTTTGCTGTGAGACAGGCAGAATGAGCCTCCCAGGTTAATAGCAACTGAAGCGCATTACGCCAATGCCACTGGTTAGGAAGCTCTCTTACACACCACTTCTGCAAGACGCACTTCACACCCACCACACATGCTTTATATAGAAAATATCAGTGTCCTTGGACAGAGAGACCCTATATTGTTCTGTCCCTAGTAAAAGACTCAGAGGGGCAAAGTCTGAGGGCAAGGGGAACAAGGTGTTAATATATGAGAATATCTGATGCCAATAGTCCCTTATGCTTGGACATATCCATAGTGTATGAGAGAGGATATTTTCTAACATCTCACAGGCCTGACATTGTAGAGAAGGGATACACCAAGCAAGAAACACCTGTCTTAGAGAAAAATATGCTCTTGTTAAAATCTGAAACATGCATTCCCTATATCTAGCATTGTAGACAATCCACGGGACAAGGCATAGCATATATAATGCCCCTTCCCCCACTTGGTGACCCAGTTCTACTACTACTACTACTACTATTTAGCATTTCTATAGCGCTACAAGGCGTACGCAGCGCTGCACAAACATAGAAGAAAGACAGTCCCTGCTCAAAGAGCTTACAATCTAATACAGTCTACCTCGCCACAATGGGCGCATGAGTCTTCCGAGGGATCAGCAGTGTAAGAGCTTTATGAAAGAACAACACTGATATATGTGTCACCTGAGTTGATGTAAAGAAAAACTGCAATCGAGTTACCACATTCAGCTCACAGCCCTTACTCAAAAGGTGAGACACGTGGAGGGGCATAATCGAAATGGACGCCCAAGTTTTGCTGAGGACGTCCTCGCAAAATGTCCCGTTGGAGGGGTGGGGAAACCCGTATTCTCCGAGGACAAGCAGGCTGCTTGTTCTCACTGATGGGTGACGTCCACGGCAGCCCCTCCAATCAGAACACTTTACTAGCAAATGCCTTTGCTAGTCCTCGCGCGCCGATGCGCTCCGCGCATGCGCGGCCGTCTTCCCGCCCGAACCGGCTCGTGTTCACCAGTCTTCTTTTGTCCGCGCTCGGAACGGTCGTGTTTGCGCCGTTCGCGCCCCTTAAGTTGACCCTCGCGTGTCTTTGAGCTTTTTGCTTAAAAAAAAAAAAAAAAAGGATTTTGGAGAAAGACCTTTTCGGTCTTTTTCCCCTTCCCGTATTTCCAGTTTTTTGCCCCGCTAAGTTTACTTTTGTTTTCGGGGTAGGCCCTTTTGAGGCCTCGGTTCGAGTTTTTTCTCTCCCTCTTTTTGGTGCCTTTATCGCAATTACGAGTTTTGATTTCGCTGGCGTGATTTTTCCGCCCATGTCATCGAAGTCTCCCAGCGGCTTCAAGAAGTGCACCCAGTGCGTCCGGGTAATCTCGCTCACTGATAGGCACGCGTCGTGTCTTCAGTGTCTGGGGGCTGGGCAACGCCCGCAGGCCTGTAGTCTTTGCGCCCTTTTACAGAAAAGGACTCAGGTAGCGAGATTGGCCCAGTGGAACGTGTTGTTCTCGGGCTCTTCGTCAGCAACAGCACCGGGGGTATCGAGTGTATCGACGTCGACAGCGTCAAGACCTCCGACCTCGGCATCAACTGTATCGACTGCATCGAGGCATTGGAAGGCTGCGTCGGCGTCGGTGGTACCGGGACCTCCAGTAGTGCTGATGTCGTCGGACAGTGGTGCTTCGACCGGAGTGCAAGTGAGGGCTGTCCATTCCCCTGCTGGTGGCGGTGAGCCTTCGGGTGGGTCTCCCCCTACCCTGAGGGCTCCTGCGGTACAGCCCTCCCGAGACCGACCTTCTTCGGCCTTGGCCCCGAGGAAGCGACGGTTGGATTCTACGTCCTCCTCGTCGGTACCAGGAAGTTCCGGTGACATGCTTCGTTTGAAAAAGTCGAAGAAGCATCAACACCGGTCTCCTTCCCGCATCGGTACCGAGAGCTCTGGGTCGCCGAGGGAGTCGGCACCCAGTAGGCATCGGCACCGGGAGGACCGCTCACCCTCTGTTCAGGAGGTGTCGATGCGCTCCACCTTGGACAACCCGGAACAGCCTCCACGCCCGGAACAGACTCTGACCTCGACACCTGCATCGGCTTCTATGTCTTTCTCCACAGCCGCCCTGCACGAGAGTCTCCGGGCCGTTTCCCAGAGATCCTGGGAGAACTGTTGCGCCCTTCCCCTCCGGTACCGGGGGTGCTTGCGCCACCGGTACCGTTGAGTGAGGCGCCGGCTGGCCCCTTGCCCGGGGTGAGGTCTCCGACATCGGTGCCGCTTGCGGTACCGACTGCGGCCGCCTCCCAGGAAGGCTCCCCGATGTCCGCGGAGGGAGCTTCGCCGGTGCTGGCGAGGGAGTCTACCTCTCGACGCTCACACCATGGCCGTGTTTCCACGGAGTCGAGCCGGGCACGGCTTCAGACACAGGTTCATGAACTTGTGTCTGATACCGATGGTGAGGCCTCGTGGGAGGAGGAGGAGGACATCAGATATTTCTCTGACAAGGAGTCTGATGGCCTTCCTTCTGATCCCACTCCCTCCCCTGAAAGGCAGCTTTCTCCTCCCGAGAGTCTGTCTTTTGCGGCCTTTGTCCGGGAGATGTCTACAGCCATCCCCTTCCCGGTGGTTGTGGAGGATGAGCCCAGGGCTGAAATGTTTGAGCTCCTGGACTATCCTTCTCCACCTAAGGAAGCGTCCACAGTACCCATGCATCATGTCCTAAAAAAGACATTGCTGGCGAACTGGACCAAGCCTCTAAGTAATCCCCACATTTCCAAGAAGATCGAGTCCCAGTACCAGATCCATGGGGACCCAGAGCTGATGCGCACTCAGTTGCCTCACGACTCTGGTGTTGTGGATCTGGCCCTAACGAAGGCTAAGAGTTCTAGGGAGCATGCTTCGGCGCTCCCGGGCAAAGACTCTAGAACCTTAGACTCCTTTGGGAGGAAGGCCTACCATTCTTCTATGCTCGTGGCCAAAATCCAGTCTTACCAGCTCTACACGAGCATACACATGCGGAACAATGTGCGGCAGTTGGCGGGCTTGGTGGACAAGCTCCCTCCTGAGCAAGCCAAGCCATTTCAGGAGGTGGTCAGGCAGCTGAAGGCGTGCAGAAAATTCCTGGCCAGAGGGGTATATGATACCTTTGATGTTGCGTCCAGGGCTGCTGCTCAAGGTGTGGTGATGCGCAGACTCTCATGGCTGCGTGCCTCCGACCTGGAGAATAGGATCCAGCAGTGGATTGCGGAGTCGCCTTGCCGAGCGGACAATATTTTTGGAGAGAAAGTCGAACAGGTGGTAGAGCAGCTCCACCAGCGGGATACCGCTTTCAACAAGTTCTCCCGCCGGCAGCCTTCAGCTTCTACCTCCACAGGTAGACATTTTTTGGGGGGAAGGAAGACTGTTTCCTACTCTTCTGGTAAGCGTAGGTACAATCCTCCTTCTCGACAGCCTGCGGCCCAGGCTAAGCCCCAGCACGCTCGCTCTCGTCAGCAGCGTGCGCCTCAGCAAGGCCCCACGGCTCCCCAGCAAAAGCAGGGGGCGAGCTTTTGACTGGCTCCAGCAGAGCATAGCCGACATCAATGTGTCAGTGCCGGGCGACCTGCCGGTCGGAGGGAGGTTGAAAGTTTTTCACCAAAGGTGGCCTCTTATAACCTCCGACCGTTGGGTTCTTCAAATAGTCCGGCAAGGATACACCCTCAATTTGACCTCCAAACCTCCAAATTGCCCACCGGGAGCTCAGTCTTACAGCTTCCAGCACAAGCAGGTACTTGCAGAGGAACTCTCCGCCCTTCTCAGCGCCAATGCGGTCGAGCCCGTGCCATCCGGGCAAGAAGGGCTGGGATTCTATTCCAGGTACTTCCTTGTGGAAAAGAAAACAGGGGGGATGCGTCCCATCCTAGACCTAAGGGCCCTGAACAAATATCTGGTCAAGGAAAAGTTCAGGATGCTTTCCCTGGGCACCCTTCTTCCCATGATTCAGGAAAACGATTGGCTATGCTCTCTGGACTTGAAGGACGCCTACACACACATCCCGATACTGCCAGCTCACAGACAGTATCTGCGATTTCAGCTGGGCACACGTCACTTCCAGTACTGTGTGCTACCCTTTGGGCTCATCTCTGCGCCCAGAGTGTTCACGAAGTGCTTGGCTATAGTAGCAGCGGCGCTTCGCAGGCTAGGAGTGCACGTGTTCCCCTATCTCGACGATTGGCTGGTGAAGAACACATCCGAGGCAGGAACTCTACAGTCCATGCAGATGACTATTCGCCTCCTGGAGCTACTGGGGTTTGTGATAAATTATCCAAAGTCCTATCTTCTCCCAGTACAGAGACTCGAATTCATAGGAGCTCTGCTGGATTCTCGGACGGCTCGTGCCTATTTCCCACAGACGAGAGCCAACAACTTGTTGTCCCTCATCTCGCGGGTGCGAGCGTCCCAGCAGATCACAGCTCGGCAGATGTTGAGATTGCTGGGCCACATGGCCTCCACAGTTCATGTGACTCCCATGGCCCGCCTTCACATGCGATCTGCTCAATGGACCCTAGCTTCCCAGTGGTTTCAGGCTGCTGGGGACCTAGAAGACGTGATCCACCTGTCCACGAGTTTTCTCAAATCCCTGTATTGGTGTACGATTTGGTCCAATTTGACTCTGGGACGCCCTTTCCAAATTCCTCAGCCACAAAAAGTGCTGACTACGGATGCGTCTCTCCTGGGGTGGGGAGCTCATGTCGACGGGCTTCACACCCAGGGAAGCTGGTCCCTCCAGGAACGCGATCTGCAGATCAATCTCCTGGAGTTACGAGCGGTCTGGAACGCTCTGAAGGCGTTCAGAGATTAGTTGTCCCACCAAATTATCCAAATTCAGACAGACAACCAGGTTGCCATGTATTACATCAACAAGCAGGGGTGCATCGGATCTCGCCCCCTGTGTCAGGAAGCCGTCAGCATGTGGCTCTGGGCTCGCCGTCACGGCGTAAACAACAGTCTGGCCGACAGACTGAGCAGGATTATGCAACCTCACGAGTGGTCGCTCAACTCCCGAGTAGTGCGACAGATCTTCCAGGTGTGGGGCACCCCCTTGGTAGATCTCTTTGCATCTCGAGCCAACCACAAGGTCCCTCAGTTCTGTTCCAGGCTTCAGGCCAACGGCAGACTGGCATCGGATGCCTTCCTCCTGGACTGGGGGGAAGGTCTGCTGTATGCTTATCCTCCCATACCTCTGGTGGGGAAGACTTTGTTGAAACTCAAGCAAGACCGAGGCACCATGATTCTGATTGCTCCGTTTTGGCCGCGTCAGATCTGGTTCCCTCTTCTTCTGGAGTTGTCCTCCGAAGAACCGTGGAGATTGGAGTGTTTTCCGACCCTCATCACACAGGACGAAGGGGCGCTTCTGCATCCCAACCTCCGGTCTCTGGCTCTCACGGCCTGGATGTTGAGAGCGTAGACTTTGCCTCTTTGGGTCTGTCAGAGGGTGTCTCCCGCATCTTGCTTGCTTCCAGGAAAGATTCCACTAAGAGGAGTTACTTCTTTCTATGGAGGAGGTTTGCCGTCTGGTGTGACAGCAAGGCCCTAGATCCTCGCTCTTGTCCTACACAGACCCTGCTTGAATACCTTCTGCACTTGTCTGAGTCTGGTCTCAAGACCAACTCTGTAAGGGTTCACCTTAGTGCAATCAGTGCATACCATTACCGTGTGGAAGGTAAGCCGATCTCAGGACAGCCTTTAGTTGTTCGCTTCATGAGAGGTTTGCTTTTGTCAAAGCCCCCCGTCAAACCTCCTACAGTGTCATGGGATCTCAATGTCGTTCTTACCCAGCTGATGAAACCTCCTTTTGAGCCACTGAACTCCTGCCATCTGAAGTACTTGACCTGGAAGGTCATTTTCTTGGTGGCAGTTACTTCAGCTCGTAGAGTCAGTGAGCTTCAGGCCCTGGTAGCCCAGGCCCCTTACACCAAATTTCATCATAACAGAGTAATCCTCCGCACTAACCCTAAGTTCTTGCCAAAGGTAGTGTCGGAGTTCCATCTGAACCAGTCAATTGTCTTGCCAACATTCTTTCCCCGTCCTCATTCCTGCCCTGCTGAACGTCAGCTGCACACATTGGACTGCAAGAGAGCATTGGCCTTCTATCTGGAGCGGACACAGCCCAACAGACAGTCCGCCCAATTGTTTGTTTCTTTTGATCCCAACAGGAGGGGAGTGGCTGTGGGGAAACGCACCATATCCAATTGGCTAGCAGATTGCATTTCCTTCACTTACGCCCAGGCTGGGCTGGCTCTTGAGGGTCATGTCACGGCTCACAATGTCAGAGCCATGGCTGCGTCAGTGGCCCACTTGAAGTCAGCCACTATTGAAGAGATCTGCAAAGCTGCGACGTGGTCATCTGTCCACACATTCACATCTCATTACTGCCTGCAGCAGGATACCCGACGCGACAGTCGGTTCGGGCAGTCAGTGCTTCAGAATCTGTTCGGGGTTTAGAATCCAACTCCACCCCCCTAGGCCCATGTTTATTCTGTTCCAGGCTACACTCTCAGTTAGTTGGATAAATTGTTAGGTCAATCTCAGTTATGTCCTCGCCGTTGCGATGCCCAATTGACCATGTTTGTTGTTTTGAGTGAGCCTGGGGGCTAGGGATACCCCATCAGTGAGAACAAGCAGCCTGCTTGTCCTCGGAGAAAGCGAATGCTACATACCTGTAGAAGGTATTCTCCGAGGACAGCAGGCTGATTGTTCTCACAAACCCGCCCGCCTCCCCTTTGGAGTTGTGTCTTCCCTTGTCTTTGTCTTGCTACATATGGGACTGGCGAACACGAGCCGGTTCGGGCGGGAAGACGGCCTCGCATGCGCGGTGCGCATCGGCGCGCAAGGACTAGCAAAGGCCTTTGCTAGTAAAGTGTTCCGATTGGAGGGGCTGCCGTGGACGTCACCCATCAGTGAGAACAATCAGCCTGCTGTCCTCGGAGAATACCTTCTACAGGTATGTAGCATTGGCTTTATCAAAACAAGATGGATGTCCATCTTTCATTTCGATAATACGGTCGGGGACGCCCAAATCTTGAAATTTAGGTCGTCCTTAGAGATGGTCATCCCTAGACTTGGTCGTTTCTGATTTTCGGCGATAATGGAAACCAAGGACGCTCATCTAAGAAACGACCAAATGCAAGGCCTCTGGTCATGGGAGGAGCCAGCATTCGTAGTGCACTGGTCCCCCTCACATGCCAGGACACCAACCGGGCACCCTAGGGGGCACTGCAGTGGACTTCAGAAATTGCTCCCAGGTACAAAGCTCCCTTACTTTGTGTGCTGAGCCCCCCCCCCCCCAAACCCACTCCCCACAACTGTACACCACTACCATAGCCCTTACGGGTGAAGGGGGGCACCTAGATGTGGGTACAGTGGGTTTCTGGCGGGTTTTGGAGGGCTCACATTTACTACCACAAGTGTAACAGGTAGGGGGGGATGGGCCTGGGTCCGCCTGCCTGAAGTCCACTGCACCCACTAAAACTGCTCCAGGGACCTGCATACTGCTGTGATGGACCTCAGTATGACATTTGAGGCTGGCACAAAATAATTTTACAGATGTTTTTTGAGGGTGGGAGGGGGTTAGTGACCAGTGAGGGAGTAACGGGAGGTCATCCCCGATTCTCTTCGGTGGTCATCTGGTCAGTTCGGGCACCTTTTCGTGCCTTGGTCGTAAGAAAAACAGGACCAGGTAAAGTCGTCCAAGTGCTTGTCAGGGCCGACATTTTTTTTCCCATTATGGGTCGAGGACATCCATGTGTTAGGCACGCCCAAGTCCCGCCCTCGCTATGCCTCCAACACGCCCCCATGAACTTTGGCCATCCCTGCGATGGAAAGAAGTTGAGAATGTCCAAAATCAGCTTTCGATTATACTGATTTGGACAACCCTGTGAGAAGGATGCCCATCTTCCGATTTGTGTCGAAAGATGGGCGTCCTTCTCTTTCGAAAATAAGCCTGATAGTGGGCAGCCTGTATATATGCATAAAAATTTCCTGGATATGGAGGCAGTGTGCCCACAACACTACCATATGATATAAATACCTGTTTCTTTCAACAGGTCCGCAAAACAAAGGTAGCCCTGCGTGCCCCAATTCTGAATTACCGGAGAATCTATCCCAGGGGTGAAGGTTAGATGGGTAAATGGGTAAAAAATCCGTGTAATTAGGTGAACAATGCCAATATTGAAGTAAAGTGTGCCAGGCAGCCCTCATAGATTTGAACAGGACACTACATCTTAAAACCAAAGGTAAATCCACCCCTTGTGCATGTAACAAATAATGAGGGCATAGTAGATGAAATAATGCCCTTTCCATTGACCAAGGGGTTATAGATGTCAGTCTCTAGTACCAATCACACAAATGTCTAAAAAGACATGCCAAGTTATATTGATGAAAATTGGGAATCCCCATTCCTACCACTGACCCAAGACCCATATAACAAATTCTTACGAATCTTCGACTTCCGCCCATTCCAGAGGAACCTATTCACCATGCGGTTTAGGGCCTTAATATCTGTTTTCAAGATCCACAGAGGGAGCTGCTGAAGAACATATAACCAATTCGGAAACAAGGACATACGATATAAACAAATTCTACCATGAAGAGATAAAGGTAGCGACTGCTAGATCCGCAATTGCTGTTCAGTAGAGTGCAACAAACGCTTGATGTTTCAAGAGTAAAGCCCCCCTGGATCACCGGTAGCTGGATACCCAAATAGGTAAAGTGACCATCAACCCATGACAAAGGAAAAGAGCCCTCCCAGCCCTCACGAACCGAGGGTGCAGTTGGCAGTGCCTCCGATTTATCCTTGTTCAAACGAAACCCTGAAAACTCCCCATATTCCTGGAAACTTTCTAACAAAGTTGGGAGTAAAGTGGAGGGAGAGGCCAACAGGCTTATTTTCAAAGCACTTTGGGAGGCTAAGTTCCATAGGTTTCTATGGAACTTTGGGAGGCTAAGTGCTTTGAAAATATGCATCCAAGTGTACCAGGAGATCGTCTGCAAAAGCCGATATTTTAAATACTTCCCTGCCCACCCGTATCCCTTCAATATCTTGATTAGCCAAAATCTCTCTAATCAGTGGATCAAGGGTCAAAACGAACAGCGGTGGAGACAGTGGGCAACCCTGTCTCATCCCTCTGCCAATGGAAAAAGGCTTTGAAACTAAACCATTAACCAATATGGCCGCTTTTGGGTCATGATAAAGAGCGCAAATCGCATCAAGAAAACTAACCTGAATACCATACTTCTCAAAAACTAAACATAAACAGCCAGGCTACTCTATCAAAGTTTTTTTCTGCATCATAGCTAATAAGGAACGTGTTGCCACGTCTCGCCCTCGCTGCTTCCAAAGAGGCCAAAATCTGCATGTCTATCCCGCAAAAATCCTACCTGAGGGGAAGCAATAATGGATGGTAATATCCTAGCTAATCTTTTGGCCAAAAACTTAGCTTCGAAGCAGAGAAGTGAGATAGGTCTATATGAACCTTACAAGGTAGGATCCCTACCAGATTTAGGGAGAACTATAATATGAGCTAACATCAAAGATTTAGCAAGTTGTTTAGACACAATGAACTCATTGAACATAGCTGTAATAGGTTGAGCAACATCTGCTACCAAATGTTTATAAAATTCTGCTCTATACTCGTCTGGTCTGGGCGCCTTAAACCAAGAGCTACATTTTATAGTCCACACCACCTCTTCTTCAATAGGTTGATTTAGAGCGTCCGTCTGAGCCTGCGTGAGAGTTGGTAAATCAAGACTAGACAAATATGTATCCAGGTCTAGGCCCCCTTCATGTTCTCCAGAATACAAAGCTTTATAAAACCCCAGGAAAATATCTAATACCTGAAGTATTATGAGTCACCCGACCGACCTCCCCCTTCAAAGCCAAAATAGTAGACGAAGCTGCTGTTGGATGCGCCAAATGTGCCAACAACCTCCCACTCTTATCTCCATGTTTATACAAATGATACTGATAATATACAGCAGATTTCTTAGTCCTCTGATGTAAAAGTTCATTAAGCGCTGCTTGAGTAGCCAACAATTGTTCAGAGTAATCCGGGGCTCGAGAGGATCTCACCAATCTACGGAGACCCACTAATTTCCTCTCGAGTTGAAGGATGGCTCCATCCCGGGCCCTCCTCCTGGTGGCACAATATGCTATAATGTCTCCTCTCAGTACGGCCTTAGCCGTGTCCCAGAACAAAACAGCATCTCTTTGGTGTATACCATTAAAGGTTTTATACTCCAACCACTTATTCCTAATTTATATGCCTTCCTATGCTTAGGCCTGTTCTTAAGGGCTAGGCCTAAGGCCTGTACTTTGTTCAGTTTGGTTCTCACATGTTAGCCTACTAACTCAGCCTACTAACTCAATCATTGCTTTCCCAAGAGCTGAGAACTGACACTTCATAACATTTAGTTTGCAGCTGAGTATGTTTTTCATATAAGGTGGATGTAACCTTGGCAGTTGCTGACAGGCTGAGGACACAGTGTGAGGGCTAAGGAAGATAGACAGAGAGAGGACACAAGGGTATTGTTCTGGCTGTGCACGCAGAACTGACACAGAACTCATAAGTAATTAACCAATGGCCACCGACTGTTCACGTGCAAACACATCAGGAGAGACTGATAGAATACATGACCAATCCATATATGGTATAAGGCTGCCTAATGGTTCTGGTTTATGCTGAAATCACATGACTTCTGGGAAAATGTAACTTGTAACAGTATATATGTGATGTCCGGGGCAGTATTAGCTGAGCAGACCTTGTCTTTCAGGATGTGCACTGCTGATTGGCAACCTGCTCCAGGGAGAGAACTATTTTGTAGTTTTGGCTCTGTGAGATGCTAATAAAGGTAAATATTGGCTGCGCCTAATGGAGTCTAATTTCTCTTTCTTATTATTATTTTCCTATGCTTCCCCCCTTCCTGGGAGGGCTAAGAAACGGAAGGAAGTAATACATTTTGGCGCTCTCGAACAGGGACCGATTGCCCTGTACTTAGCTTTATTTTAATTATTTTTATTAGTAAACATCACATGCCATGATACAGAAAGATTATCACTCTTAGTATCCTCTATTCATAGCAATATATCAAATAGCATATAATACAATTCTCCCCCCCCCTTTTATTCAACCCCCCTTCCCCCCCCAAACAAGAAAACTCAACAGATTAATGCCGTATCACTGCAGCATATTCGTAACCTACTACGAAAACAACACATCTTTAACTTGAATCAGTCTTCATATGTTTAAGCATAAAGCACACATCCCCCACCTCCCTCCTCCGCCCCCTTTACCCTCCCCCTCCCTCCCATCTCCTTACCCACCCACCTCCCTCCCACGCAAGAATATTCTAACATGCCTTTCTTTCATATAACAAGCTACAATGTAAGTGAGTTCACTAGTAAGCTGCGAGCTCTGCCCGATAGGGCCTGCACGTACGGCTCCCAAATCTCCCAGAAACGTTGTTTACTCCTAGGGCTACGGTGCAACCCACGTGCCTCCAGAAGCACCAGGGTATGAAGCAAATTCCTCCACTGCCAGAAAGAGGGCCCAATATCCTGAGTCCAAAATTGTAGAATACATTGCTTTCCTATAATTATTGCCTTATACAGGAATAGGCCCTCTGTGTACCTCAGATTTAACCCGCTCCCCCTTAGGCCCAAGATTAGATTTTTAGGTGACAATCTAATTGTCTTATGAATTTATGTTTTACAGAATTCCATAATATTATCCCAGAATTTCTTAATGTCTGGACATTCCCACAGCATATGATATAATGATGCTCTCTGAAAGTTACACTTGCTGCAATGTGGTGCTTGAATTCTACCTGCGTAGTAGGCCTGTACAGGGGAGAAGTATTCTGAATTGGATCTCCATATGTCGTGCACTAGTCACTTTATGTACTATCTCCTTCAAAAACTGGGCTATATCTCCACTTCTAATCTCCACCCTCATATCCGCAGACCACCTCCGGGCAATCTCCTCATATCCACGGTGCGGGAAAATCATTTGCAACTGTTTATAAAGTGTCGACACCGAGGTCTGTTCTCTACCCTGAGGTAGGAATAAATTCACCAGTAGGTCATATATCCCTCTCTCGCATCCATTACTATTTAACTGCTTAATATAGCTATGTAATTGATAGTAATCATACCAGATCACATTCTCTGCTCCCACCATATCCTCTAATGTCTCTCTAGATATAATCTTCCCCGAATCCTGCATAACATCCGCCACCAGTACTACCCCTTCCCGTGCCCAATTTCTGAACCTAGGTTGTATATTCCCAGGATCAAAGGCACTGTTTCCCACCAGAGGAAGCAGATCCGTACAGTTTGGATTCTTATTTAACCCCTTTAGTATATACTGCCATACGCGGCGCATTGGATGTAGTAAAATATGTTGTCTCCATCCCTTAGGTAACCACCTCCGCTGAACATGCAGCATATAATAGGGGTGATAAGGCTCAAACAATACACACTCCGTACTCCACACTGTATGTTCCTCAGTGTCTAATATCCAATCCGCTAGGTGTCTAGCCAAACAAGCCCAATTATATTGTTTGATATCAGGCATCCCAAGGCCTCCCTCTTTCCTACTCCCATACATATATTCCATTTTAACTTTGGCCTTCTTTCCGCCCCAGCAGAATCTGGTCACCATTCTCCTAAGTTTCTTTAAATCCTTGGTCTGTAATAAGATCGGCAGTTGTCTTAAGACATACAGCCATCTCGGAAACAGCATCATGGCGAACAAACCAACTCGACCACTGAGTGTTAAAGGCAGCCCCTCCCATAGAGCCAATTGATTCCTTGTATAGTTTAATAACTCATCAACATTTCTTCTATATAATCTTCTCAAATCCCCCGTTAGCGTAATGCCCAGGTACTTAAACTCCTGATCCGCCCATTTCAGTGGAAATGGTCCCTTCCACATCTTCCTTACTATGTTGCTAGTGGGTAATCCTTCAGAATTTTGGAAATTCAAACCAAATCCTGAGTAGGCCCCATATTCTTCAAATACTTCCATCAGTACCGGCAATGATCTCTCCGGTCTCGCCAGATGAACCAAAATGTAATCGGCAAATGCCGATACTTTAAATTCTCGAGATCCCAGTTTAATCCCCTCTATCTCCACATTTCCTAGAATTTCCCTAATCAGGGGATCCAGGGTGATGGCAAAGAGTAATGGAGACAGAGGGCAGCCCTGTCTGGTTCCCCGATTTATTCGAAAACATCGAGAGTACGTGCCATTTACCAACACTCTCGCTGCCGGATTCTTGTACAATATGGATATCGCTTGTGTAAAATATCCTTCAAATCCATATGCCTTCAGTGATGCAAAGAGGAACTCCCACTCAACCCAATCAAACACCTTTTCGGCATCGAAACTGATCAAGAGGGAGTCCCCTCCGTCCCTTCGCACTCTCTCCATCGTGGCCAATATCAGCCTGATATTCTTCCTGCTCTGTCTCCCCTGCACAAATCCCACCTGCGGGGACGCCACTATATGTGTCAGCACTTTTGCCAGCCTAGAGGCCAAAATCTGAGCCAATAATTTAGCTTCATAGCTAATGAGTGATATAGGCCTATATGAGTCTGGTAAGGTCGAATCTCTCCCCGGTTTCAGAAAAACCATAATATCCGCTAAACACAAAGATTGCGGTAGCTCCCCTAATTCAACTGACCTATTAAAGGCGTTAGCCAGAGGTTTCCCTATATCCTGCATTAAGATTTTATACAGATCTGCCCTAAATCCATGTGGCCCCGCAGCTTTATGTAATGCACTACCTCTGATTTCTCCCAGGACCTCTTCTACTTCTATCGGCTTGTTTAACTTTCCCTGCTATCTTCGTCAAATTAACATTCTCAAGATAGATATCTGGATCTAAGTCATCTATCTCATTCTTAGTATACAGCCTAAGTCTTGAAATACGTCTTGTATACTGCATCAGTATGTACCAGTCTCCCGGCCTGCGTCCTAATCGCGAGCACTCTCCGCTGTCCCCTCACTCTTCTCACTAGACCCGCCATCAGCTTCCCAGGCTTATTGCCAAACCTATACAATTGATATCTATAGTATTCAGCCGATTTATTAGCACGCTGATGCAATAGCTCATTCAGAGATGCCTGCGTGGCTAATAACTGCTCACGAAGGTGGTCTGCAGACTGTTGTCCATAAGCCCTCCTCAACCGTACCAAGCGATCCCCTAATCTGATAATCTCCTTATCTCTTCGTCTCTTCTTCCTAGCACTATAAGCTATTATCTCGCCTCTTAAAACAGCCTTCCCAGCTTCCCAAAACAATATTGGGGTATGCATATGAGATGCATTATGTAATGAATATTCTTTCCACTTTCCTCTAATATACGTCCAAAACTCTGGATCATAATACAGATCCATAGGAAAAACCCACCTAAACTGTCTATTTTGTGAAGTTTGATCTCGAAATTTGATATATATAGCCGCATGATCTGATATAATCGTAGGATCAATATCAGCCTCCAATATATGTGTAGATAATCAATTCTCGATTGAGTGTGATGGGCTCTTGAGTAGTGTGTATAGTCTTTAGTGTTTGGATGCAATACCCTCCACACATCAACCACTCCTAATGCTCCACACAACAGTTTTATGCCTTTATCCGCCCCCACTACAGATCCCGCTGTCCCGTGTGATCTATCCAGAATGGGATCCGCAACCACGTTAAAGTCCCCCCCTATTATCTGCTGTTGGATATTAAATTGCTGTATCTTACTGATAAGTGTATGGTAAAATTGCTTACAGTACACATTGGGGGCATAGACATTACTAATGAGACATGTATTACCATTCACCTTTACCTGTGCCAGTATATACCTCCCTTCAGGATCAGCACACACCTGTCCCACCTCCACCTGTAGCGATTTATGGAATAAAATAACAACGCCCGCTTTTTTCCCCACTGCTGGAGCCTCCAATATGGTCCCCACCCACCAGGTTCTCAACTTCTCATGCTCCTGCGTTGATAAATGTGTCTCTTGAAGGAGCGCTACATCCGCCCTTTTCTTTTTAAGACTGTGAAGTATTTTCTTTCTTTTAATGGGGGAGGATATTCCCCCCACATTCCAGGAGTACACTTTAAGGCCCATCATCCCACAGCATCTCTCACGTACAGCAACTCACACATCTCATCTAATGGTAAACAGGCATGGTGTCCCAGCAGCACCACCCCTACTATTCTATCTCGCAGCCACTCAACATTCCACTCACTCACATATCTCCTTCTAACCTTTTTTGCTAATCGGTTCCCTACTTCCCAAGCCCTATCCTCCCCCCCTCCCCCCATACGGACCCTGCCTATTTCCCATTCCACTATCCTCCCCCCCCCCCCGTCCGTCCTGTTCCCAGAACCAGTCACGCTGTAACACCTGCACTCACCCTACAACATACTTCATATCCCCCCTTCCCCCATGCCTCTTTCCCAGCATCCCAAACATGCATAAGCTTATGTGTCATATCTCTAGCATCAGTTCTTAGCTGTCTCACACTCCCACTCCTGTGTAGATCCTCCGGTGTTCCATTTTTATGTAATTCTTGTATGGCCATAACCTGCAGATTTCTGGCTTCCACTTCAGTCCTAGTGGTCTCAATGCAATCCAGTCAGATTTGCCACTCTGACAGCATCTGATGCCAAAGGGAACAGAGAAGATCCGAGTGCACCCGGGATACTGTCTTATATACATTCCCAGATTATATAATCCCAGTCTGCCATGAGTCCAACAGCTAAGTGCTCAGTCCTTAAATTCGCAACATTACTCTCCAAATCTGCTCTCCACTGTAAAATCTGTATTTTAACCTCCAGCGTCCTCTATTGAGTCTCTTTACCATCCTGCAAGCTTCCTCTACTTCATTTAGGCTCTGATGTCCCTCCATGTTGTTGAATGTATTCTTTGGCTGCCTCCACCCGATCAAAAAATTGAGTTGTGCCATTTATGGTGAGTCTGAGCTTGGCAGGGTATAGGAGTGCAAATTTTATCTTCTTGTTATATAGCTCCGTACATAATTGCGCAAAGGATTTCCTCAACATTTGCACCTGATGAGAATAGTCTTGAAAACAGAGAATTTTTCTCCCTTGATAGATAAGTGATTGTCCACCTCGGAGCGCATCCAATATATATTGCTTATGCCTGAAGTTAAGAGTTTTTAAGATCACCACTCTTGGCCTGTTCCCTGGCTACCGCGTAGGCCCCACCCGGTGGGCCCGCTCCACGCAAAATTGTTGTAATTTATCCTCTATTTGTAAGGTCTTTGGCAGCCATTCTTCCAAAAAATTAGGCAAATCCCTATCCAAGAGTGACTCCAGGAGTCCTATCAGGCGCAGGTTATTTCGCCTGCTTCGATTCTCTAAATCGTCCAGCTTTACCTCCAGATCCTGCACTCTCTTCTCCAGTTTCTTATTTAGCTCTTTCTGCGCCTCCACGCTCCCCTCCACCTCCGATATACGCTGCAGTCCTTCATCCAACTCTAAGCTCATGCTATCAATGCGTTCATGAGCCTCCTCCATACGATCATAAAGTTGCTGGAGCTTCTTGTCGAGCGCTGCCTCCACCGCTGCAGTTACCTCGGCGGTAATTTCTGCTAGCCACGCTGAGCCCACAGCAAGCTCCCCTTGTTCCCGCTGGTCGGCCATCTTGGTATCAGCCGGCTTGGACTTGTCTTTCTCTCTGCGAACTGTTTTCGCTGCCATGCCGTACCTTTGCACCGTCTCACCGATCACAAAGTGATTCCCGCTTCTTCAGCACGCTAGGCAGCGCCGTTTCTCTCCTTGGGTCCGTCAAATTTGCTGATTTTTGGGCAAATGTGCGCGGAGCCTAGCTACCCAGCGTCAGCCCTGCACCATGGCGTCACGTGACCTCCCCCTGTACTTAGCTTTAATAGCCCTCTAAAAGAGAAAAAAATCAGAAAAAAAAGGAGAAAGAAGTCTGAGCTATTTCTGCAGCTGGACTGTAGAGATTGTTGGTAGTTCAGAAAAAGTGATTACTCCGGATGTGAAGAACCTGCAGGGTTAAAGAATCTCACTGCAAAGTGCAGGTGAGCTGGATGGACGCGTCGGCTGCATAAGTGATGCATGTCTGGAATTTTTGAAGACGTCTAAGTATTATTATTTTTTATTTTCATGGGGGATGTTAATTGTTAGTTATCAACTGCTTTCATAGACAGCAGAACCTAGCTAGTATTTTAAAATAGTGTGCATCAGTGATTCTTTATGATTTGTGGACGTGGGAGCATGCTAAGAAAAGTCAGTATCTGTAGTCTGCGTATGTACTGTTCTTTAATGGCTCAGGCTATTAAAATGTCATGCCATACATTGCTAAAGGTCTAAGGAGGAATTTTTTTTCCTGCCCCGTTGTTTTCTGCAGAGCCTTGTAGTGAGCTGGTTAACAGCTTGTAACATTATTTATTACTGTTTACTTTGGAATGCAGTGAGAAAGAAAAAAAGTGCTGAATTGTGACGTCATTTTAGTAAGAGAAAGAGGGATTTTAAAAAAAACTTGCAAGCAGTCTGTGTTATTTGGTTCACCGAGAACTGTGTCCCATTACATTTGATTAAAAAGAGCTGTATTTCTTCGTTCCCTGGCAGGGGTTTTTGGCAGAGGTTGTGCTGTTCTTTAAAGCACCGTTTTTTTTTCTTCCCTTTCTGTTGTTTCATAACTTTGATATGTGTGTGCGTGCAGACTGGCCAGTTTGTGTGGGCGTATGTGCATAGCATTTTTTTTTTCAGGAAGAATTCAGCTACTTGTAACTTTATTGTACGCAGACTAACTGTGTTTCCTGCCTTTTTGCTACTTTCTCTAAGATGTGCAGATTTGTTTGCCAGCATAAATTATGTCCTGTTTATTTTACTCAAGTCTTACGGCTGTCGTTAATTGCATTTTATCTTTCAGCTGCGTAGTGGTTGAAGGGCCCTGATTCATAGGGCAGACGAATATTTAAAATGCAATACAAATTTTTATTTCCAAATTATAGGCTCTTTCTTGCCTGATCTCTATTTTTTTAACGGTCAGCCAAGGCTGCAGCTTTGTTTCCTTCAGTACGATTTGCACTTTTTACAGCTAAATTTTATTAGATTGGCTTCACAGCTTATCATCAATTCTGTGGTATGTTTCTTCACTAGCTAACAAGCTCCTTGCCAGCATTATTTTTTCCCTACTTTTCAAGGCTAAACATTAAAAAAAAAAACTTTACAGTTTATGAACATTGTACTCCTTGTATGCCTGGCTTTGACTAGAAACAGTTTATGATTATCTTAAAAATCATGTGTTGTCTCACATAACCCTTATGGTCGGCAATAAAGAAATTACTTTCCTGTGTAATGCATTTGATGATGTAATATTAATTCCTTTATCCTCTGACACTATTATAGCAAAGAATGCAGGTCCTGCTATACCATTGTAAAATCATGTCCACTATTGCATTTCTATAGCATAATCTAAATTATAACCTCTTAATTCCTTGACTTTCAATTGTTCATCTGTCTTTATGCGTTTTGTTTCCTCGCAGGAGAACCGATAAATGTTTAGGTGCTCTCCGTTTCACTTACACTGCTATTTGGCAGCACATATACTAAAATTGGAACCCTAATTTTTATAATGTAGGCGTATTTCTGTATACTAAAATTTGACTGTAAGGCGTATGTAAAAACAAAAACAAGAATTGTTATTAAGCTTTTTTATATACCTTACAGTACAGTATTTAGTGCTCTTACAGTGCTTTCTAGGCAACTGCCTAAGTTTTCTCTTATTTATTTAAATTGCCCTCACAAGTTATTGTTTTAAAACTTTTTCCCCTTCCTTACAAATAGCCACATGTCATTAATGAGAAAAAAAGAGAGAATAATAGTCACATCGGTATTCGATTTTCAAAAGTGTAACTTAATGACATGTGTATGTTTAATGATTTTTAAGCAGAGGCCCTCATTGTCCTACTCTGTTTAATTGATTTTTTGTTTGCAGTTATTTTTTTTTTAGGTTTGTAAAATTGTCTTTTTATTTCTGATGGCATGCTAATTTTGTAATGCAGTTTTCTTATTTCCAGCTGGTTTCATTCCTCCTACTAAGATTGTACACAACTAATTTTACCTTGTTTGTGCCTCATTAGGAATTTTCTTAAAGCTGATTTTTCTTACCTTGGTTTCCAAACTTCACATTCACTTTTGGATTTTGACATTAACTGTGAGATTTGCTGTGGGGTTCTTGCCTGTGTTTTAGGATAAGATGGGAAACGGTAGAGTTGGGACATCAATTTCGTATAGAAGGATTTTTTATACTCATTGGGAGCATAAACATTACATAGTATCAGGGGCTGACAATCAACAACCACTTGAGCTACTATGAACCAGCCATCTGTGTTACAACATGCAGTGATTTATGAAAAAAAATGACTACTCCAGCCTTCTTTGCGACGGCCGGGGCCTCAGGGTAAGTACCCACCCACCACGTGAGAAGTTTCTTATGTTCTTCAGCACAAAGATGTGTTTCATGGAGAAAAAACAATCTGTGCATGCTTCTTTATAGGGGAGGAGATGCCTCCCATATTCCAAGTAAATAGATTAATAGGCATTATGTAATAGCCCCATAGTATAGTGTCAACTGATTCCAACTATTACTAACAATCTCGAGGATCCTGTCCCAGCCACCAGGATCCTCCACCTCTACTTGTCCACCCAGCCCACAGTCATCCCCCCCCCCCCCCCCCACTATACAATTCCCATCAATAAGTCCCCACATTATTCCCTCCAAAGCCCCCAGCACTTCCCAACTCAAAATATAAATACTTTAGCTGATGAGGATCCCCAATCTCTGTCAGCTGGGGACCTCCACTAGAGATGGCCAGAACTCCTCTCCACCAAGCCCAGCCGGCAGCAGCAACTCCTTGAGCCACTGATGCCAGCACCCCATACATGCTTACTTGTCAGTGGCTCCAGGATGCTGCCCCCATCTGCCAAGCTCGGTGGAAGGCAGCTCTGGCCAGCTTCGGAAGAGATCCCCAGCTGGTAGTGCTTGGGGATCCCCACTAGCTACAGCAAGGGTCAGGGCTGCTGTTAACCAGGGCAGAAAATAAAGAAGCCCCTCCCCCAATTCCCTCTCCTCTCCAATCTCTTCATCTGCTGTTACAGTCACACTGACAGACCCTCACAAATTACAATAAACAAAATTGAACTGGGAACCTCAGCATGCACTGCAACACTGGAGAAAAAAACAAAAGCGCATTTCCTTTTCTACTTAACACAATAAAAAGACATCCACTATGCACATTTCCCAAAGCTAATATATTCCATTTAAAACATTCAAATAAAATGATTTTTCTATCTTTATTGTCTGGACATTTTATTTTTCTATCCTGTTGGTTCTAATTTCTCCTTCCCACTTTCCTGTCTGTCTTCTGCTAATTCTTCAAGCGGCTGTCCGTTTGTCTTTTTTCTCCTGCCATTTCATTTCCTCACTACACCTGCCTCTGAAATATTGATCTTTCCATTTTATCTCTTTCCTTTCTTTCTTTTTTCTTTTCTGCCTCTGTACACTCAAATTTCATCCTCTTTCTAAATCTTTTCCTTTTTACTTTTCAGATATCTATCACATTTCCATTTCCTTTCACCCACTAGCTCTCCCATTCCCCATCTCTCTCCTTCCCAGCCTATCATTCCTTTCCATCTTCAATCTACGCACCACTACCATATTTCTACCCCTGTAATTACTGTTCTCTCATTTATTTCCTTGCCATCTCCACTCCCTGGGCCTCTCCCCCATGCTTTCCACCATTCCCCGTGTCTCCCTCCCTCAACCCTTCCAGCCCAGCATCTGTTCTCTCTTTCTCCCCTCCTCACCCTCTAGCCTGATATCTCCCTATCCCTTTACCTCCACCACCAGCATCTTCCTGTCCCATCTCTCTCCCCTCCCCCATTGTTCATCATTTTCCCCTTTCTCTTCCCTACCATCTTCTCTCCCTGGATCCATCTTCCCTCTTTCTCCTCTCCCCCGCTTGTGCATCTCTCCTTTCCTCTCCTCTCCCCCACCTTCATGTCCAACTTTTCTCCCTCTCTCTGCCTTGAGCCCCTGGTCTAACATCTCTTATCTTTTTCACACCTTTAAACTCCAGTTTCATCTCTCGGAACTGGTACAACTTTTTTTTTTCAACATATTCTCGACGGCGGACTAATGCAAGGGTCCTTCCCTTAACGCCGATGAGATTTATGATTCCCTATCTCTAGATTTTCAGTCTGCCTCCTTCGGCAGCACTTTCTGATACACAAACAGCCTTCCCCTGGCTGCTGTCCCAAATTACCACTTTAAGCTGGGTCACGCAGTAGCCAGTTTCCAATTACTGGACACTGACCCCACCCTTTGTACAGGTTCCGGACTTCTTACAGTCTATGTTGGCTGCTCTTTCCCCCAACAATAATAAAGGGAGTATAACTTGCCATCTTAACATGTACCAAGGTATATTTTTAGGGTTCTAGGCACTGAACAGGAAGATTGACTGGTTTCCACCTCCAATAATTTACTTATTAGTTTGAGTAACTTACCTGCTTATTTTCGAAAGAGAGTGCGACCTAAATCGGGAGATAGATGTTTATCTCACAAAAATGATTAAATCAGTATAATGGAAACAAAACTTTAGTGCGTCCGTTTTTCTCATACGCTCAGATACAAACGCCCAAATAAGGGCGTGTCGGGGACGTGTTAAGGGCGGTGTTATGAGGTGGGCGTCTACAACGTATAACGGATAGCGAAATGACTTAGGGTGGGCGTGAACATGGGCGTCATTGCTTAGACCCGAAATAAAAGCGACCAGAGCAAGGGGGAAATCATCTTTAGACCCAATAGCGATTGTGTGCAGTTGGAGAGTGGCGCGATCGGTGTTGAGAGAGCTGAATTGGTGGTTGCAGAGAAAGCTGAGTGTGTGGAGTACCTGTAATGTTCGTCTGTCTGCCCTAGTCGGAACGTTGTCACCCTCACCTGCCTCTTTTGTGTCTTACCTTTTGACCATTCCCTACTCCTCCTCCTTGCTCTATCGGTCCCTTCCCCTTCCCTTCCCCCTATCCCTCTCTTCACTGTTCCCACGTGTATATTGTATTGCCTGACTTCCCTTTGTCTCTGTGTTCCCTGTACTGTTTGGGGAGTGACTGGCCAGGGGTGTGTTCGGAGTGAGATCTGTGTGCTGCTGTTGTTTCAGTACTACTACTAATACTTTCACTGGTGGGGAAATGGATGCACTAAATTCACTGGTGGCTTCCAGGTTAGAGGAACAGGCCACACACCGCAGGAGCTATTCACAGCCCCGAGTGTTCAGGCCCTGCACCACCTTCCTACAACTCACTGACCAGCAGTGTCTGACAAGGTTCAGGTTCAGGCGACCATTGTGCAGCTTTGTGAGCAGCTGAAACCCCTCCTTCAGCCCCAGACCCATAGGAATAACCCCATCCCTGTCCACCTCAAAGTCACTGCCTCTCTCTCTGTCCTGGCCACTGGGAGTTTCCAATCCGTATTAGCTGCTAACACAGGGCTCACCCAGGCTTCTGTTTCACACTGTCTCACCCAGTTCCTGGATGCCTTTGTAACTCACACCTCTCACTACACCACTTTCCCCACCACCCCCCAGGCCCTGCACAACAACATAGCCACCTTCTATGCTGTTGCTAGATTCCCCTCGGTCATAGGTGTGATTGACTGCACACACGTCCCACTCAGGCCCCCCCAGCCACACGAAGCCACCTACAGAAACAGGAAGGCATTTCATTCCATGAACATGCAAGTTGTGTGTGATGCCCAGAGGGAGATATTAGACGTGTGTGCCAGGTACCCCGGTTCCACCCATGATGCCTACATCCTACAGCACTCGGGCATCTTCCGCAGGTTTGAGCGAGGGGAGTTCACCGGTGGATGGCTACTAGGTAAGTGCAACATGGATGTACCCATACTATACCTCCTCCACTGGGCAACCCTCCACCCTGCCTTCCTCCACCTCACTCCACAACCTTCTATCCTAATCCCCCCTCCCCCCCCCTGTACCTGCTCCAAGCAATACACACTCATCTATTTCATTCTGCTTCTCTCCAAAGGTGACCGAGGCTACCCGCAGAGGACATGGCTCATGACCCCCGTGGTGCATCCACAACCAGGGGCAGAAGAAACCTACAACAGGAGGCATCGGAGCACCCGGGGGATTATTGAGCGGACCTTTGGCTTCTTGAAAAACCGGTTCCGCTGTCTGGACCGGTCTGGAGGAGAGCTGCTCTACAGTCCAGAAAAGGTGGCCAAGATGTTTGTGGCGTGCTGCATGCTGCACAATTTGGCCCAGCACAGAGGACAGGCCCTCCCAGAGGAGCCACAGCCACCAGAGGAGGCCCAAGATGAGCAGGAAGTGGCGCCCCCTCCACCCCCAGCCCACAGAGCAGAGCTCACTGCTTACCAGCTTGGCGTCAGAGCCAGACAAAGACTCATTGAAACAAGTTTTGTGTGAAAGTAAGTGCACATTTATTTGTAATACATAAGTGTTACCATCACATCACATCACACCCACCACCACCACCACCCACCAACCCTCACCCTCCAGCATGTGCCATCACTTTCCCCGGCCCCTCCCCCGTCCCCTCTTACCCCTCCCATGGACTTCCTTTGCAGCTGGTGCTGCAGGGGAAGTCTGTTCAGACTCCTCCGATGGGCTACTCCTACTGTCCTCCTCCGTATCCACACAGCAGCCTGCGGCTTCGGCTGCGCTGTGGAAATCCGGCCACCTTGTTGGCTGTAGCCTGGCCACAGGACCCAGAATGGGAGCTGGTTTGGTGGGTGCTGCACTAGTGGCTGCGGAGGCGCCCGATCTCAGGGCCCACCTCTTAGCTGGTGGTGGTTGCTGCCCACTGGAGGAGGAAGTGGATGGCAGGTCTTACTGCACCACCACTGGTGGAGTAGGTGCTGTGACCTGAGGGCGCAGGCCTTCAATGCTGTGCTGCAGCTGTTCCAGTTGCTGGAGCACCTCATGGTGGGCTTGGCGCTGCGCCTGGAGCAGTTCCTGGTGGGCTTGGCGCTGCGCCTGGAGCAGTTCCTGTTGGGATTGGCACTGCGCCTGCAGTGCTTCCCGCTGCAGCTCTAATTTTTGTTGCTGGTACTCCTCCAAGCCCACATTGTGCCGCAGCAAATCAGTGGCCAGCCGCAGGAGTTGCCTCCTTTGGCTGGAGGGCCTCTGGCGAGGAGCTGGCCCCCTATATGCATCCTCCGCATCAGAAAACTCAACCGGTGGAGGAGGTGCCGCCTCTGCCGGTGGTGCTGGTGGAGGTTGGGCCTCTAGTGCTGGTTCTGCTGCTGCAGGTGGTGGAGGTAGAGGGTACTCTGGTGCAGGTGGTGGAGGTAGAGGCTGCAATGGTGCAGGTGGTGGTGGTGGTGGTGGTAGAGGCTGGACTGCTGCTGCAGGCGATGGAGGTTGAGGCTGTCCTGCTGGTGTAGGCCTTTGTTGTGATTGGAGGCCACTAGGGCCAGCCTCATCAGAGTCATCACCTGTATAGCACAAGGGTGAGGAAGTGTGTTGGTGAAAATAACCCACTTTTGTCTTTCAGCATTCATCTACATAGCCCCACACTTGATGACACTGCAAAGAGATGGTGAGGAGGATTGGGTTTGAGACCCATGTGAACGACAGCCCCACAGGCAGCTGGGTACAGCTGGTGGACGGACAGCCAAGACAAGGACACTGCTCGCAACTTTGTGGACCCGGACAAGCTGTTTGTTGTATATTAGTTAAAGTGAAGGACATTTGAGCGTGTCTTGTGTTACTACTGACTTGGTACACTGCCTAAAACTGCTTTATGACCCCGATTACAGGCTCCTTAAGTTGCACGCATGTGGCCCACACTAACTAGAGCACAAAGGTGACAGAAGGAAATAGGCACAGTTTGGTGATGATGGGAAAATAGGAGGGAGTAGGGAAGGAAGAGGCCCAAAGTTGTGCCACAGAGTAGAGTAGTAACCTACACACACCCATAGGATAGGAGCCCAGTGTAAAGTATTATTGGGGGCGCTAAGGCCAGTGCAAATAAGCCCTCCCTGGACACCTACATAATATTTCCTCAATATTGGGGGTGCTCAAACACCCACTGAGTCTGCTCCTATGATACACATTAATACTACCACTACTCAGACACCTTACACTGTAGTGAAGCTGCACACACAGGACAAGTAAGAGGGAAGCCAATGACTACGGTAGGAATAGAGAGTAAGGGTACAGAGCAACTGAGTAGGTGGTAGGAGGTGAGACACCATCATAAAGGTGGGCGTTTATTCCATATACTCTTCCCCCACCTCCCTCCTCCCCCTGGCCCCAACTTGTATAACACAGTGTAGTGCAGCACAACAGATATCCCAACATCATAATGGACAACCTACCTGAGGCCTCAGGCTGGGCCGAGGTGTCAAGGGACCCGATCCCGTGGATGCCCTCCTGGGGTAGCAGGACGTGGACCATCAGCTCCATGGGGGTGAGGTTGGCTGTGTCATGTGCTGCGGGATTGGCCTCAGCCTTCCTCCTCACATCCCTCCTCAGCTTGCGCCACTTGCGCTTACAGTCCTCCACGTCCCTTGCACAGTGGAACACCGCATTCACCCTGCCACGGACCGCCTCCCATTCCCGCTGCTTGGTGGTCGCAGCCAGTCTCTGCCCTGTGGGAGCAAACAGGTTGGTGTGCCGTTGCTGTATCTCCTGCACCAGGAGCTCCACCTCGGCATCTGAGAAATTACCCTTCCGGGTTGGGGGCTGGCGTGGCGGCATTGTACCAATGGGGTTTCGAAAATACGGAGTGGGCATTTATATCGTCGCCAGGAACGCCCATTGTTGACGGGGGGTAGGCGTGTCTGATATGGACGCTGTAATTTCGATTATACACATAATTTCTAAACGTGCCCAGCTGAGATAGCGATTTGGAGCTCCTGATTTCGATTATGGGTAGATAACTATGGGCGTTTTCACCTGCCTTCCCCTTCTTGATTGCCATTTAAAGCACCATTTTATGCGCTGGCAGTTCTGATTCACATGAGTTCTCACGTGCTACCCACATTTATATTAAGGTTTGTGTTTGGCAAGGTATGCTTCGGGACACCTGTGTATTTTGGGGGGTTGTTATTTGTGGTTGCCCTCAGCCCATAACGCTTCCGTATCCATCCTTTGGCCCTCTTCCTGTCTCCCATTCTCTGTGCCTGGTTGTAGCAGGCAGTCTGTGGGAGCTAAGAAATTGCTACAATCGCTCCAAATCAGGCACCCCTCCCTCGGTAAGGGTCATTTCACTGAGGCAGATGTCCAGCTAATGTTCCAGAAGATAGAAACAGACGTTCATGGTAAGCTCTTATTTCTCTGCCACCTCTTCTCTTTCTGCTCATTATCAAGGAGTGTGCATTCACTGTATGTAGTCTGCAGTCATGTCTTAGCTTTCTTTTCTGCAGGTTCCTGTGCACTGGTTGGAGGCCATCAGACCCGTACTGTGTGGTTCTGCCAGGTCCTCAATGCTGTGGGCCAGCTATTGCAGCTGCTGTATTGGTTCCAGGTAGGTTCAATCCTTTGTTTGTGTGCTGAACCCCAGTCCCCATTTATGAAATGGCCACCCATTCTCACTTTTGATAGGAGAGGGAGGGGGAACTATATAGGCAAATCAGGTTTTTAGCACAGTATTGAACACAGTCCTACAAACCTCCATAGTTCTAGAACAACAACATTTCTAACATGTAGGTTGTAAACTAGTTTCAAGGTGGCCACAGGTAGTGCCTACTGAGCCCTTAAGACATGGTGAGGGAGAGAGTTTGTGGTAACAGGTCCAAACCCAAATTACCTGCAGGTAGCTACAACCTGATGGCTGCTGTGGCCTAGTGGTTAGATCACCAGCCTTATAATCACAAGGTTGCTAGTTCAATTCCCACTCCTGCCCCTTGTGATCTAGAGCAAGACACTTAACCCTCCATTGGCTCAGGTACAAACTTACAGTCCTCCTGGGACAGGGAAAGACCTGGAATGTAGGTAACCTTGACCTCCTACTTAAAAAAGGTGTGAATGAACACTATATTTATTTCTGCCCTTCTGTAACTCTTGTATTATATTGCAACTGTGATGCAGTAAGCCTCCATCTAATGGTTTTGCCATTGTTTTCCCCTTTTCTCCTCAGCACTATATACCATTGCAGATGCATAGAATGTGAAAAGATGAGGCAGCTGTTTGTAGGTCCTTGGTGGCCCCCCCCCCCCCACCACCAATTTGGTATGCTTGTGGGTAAGGGTGTCTGGTGATCACACTGAGGACACATCATGTATGTGCTACCTAGGGTTATGTAGAAGAGTGTACTTGGCAGATCACAAGTGCTAGACAACAAATCTATTATTAATGTCACTCTGTGCTGTGGGGCTGTATGGTAAGGGGGAGGGAGAGAGGCTGGATGGCCATTTGTGTCCCTCAATAGTAAATAGCCCACCCCCCTGCACATAGGGCCATGGAGGTTGGAATGAACAGGTGGGCTTCTGTATGGGCACCATTATCACAGAAATGCATCAGCTTTCTCATTCACACTTCACATTTCATGCAATTCATATTGCTGCCTCCTCTCACATCAACAGCACCATGTGGTCATATGTAATGCACAACGCACACACTGTTAGTTAAAATGTGAAAAATAATCTTTATGTACAGACCCCAACATATTCCCCCCACACCCACCCCTACAAATTCCCCCCGCACAAAAATTCCCCAACACCCCCACAAAAATTCCCCAACACCCCTACATATCCCCCCAACCCCCCCTCCAACATTTCCTCCCCCCCAACATACAAACACCCCACCCACCCACCCAACAACCCCCCCAAATACACACTGTCACCCCCTCCCCCTCCCCCCATCTAGGATGGGTGGTCACGGCCTCTACTCAAGGCCCTCTGTAGCAGGGTAATGAGCAGCAGCAGCACCACCCTGAGTGGGCCCTGCAGCTGCTCATTACCCTGCCGTATGAGTCGTAGCTCCTGCAGCACCTGGTTCTGGCCATCTACCAGGTGCTGCAGCACCTGGTTCTGGCCATCTACCAGCTGCTGCAGGAGCTGCACAACAGTCGCAGGGCCAAGGGCTGGAGGTGGCCCAGGGGACACAGCTGATGGCCCAAGGGATGGAGGTGGCCCAGGCGATGGCGCTGCCTGAGGCGATGGAGGTGCCTCAGGGGATGGAGATGGCTAAGGGGAGGGAGATGCCTCAGACGGAGCTGCAGGTGGGGAGGGGTCCTCCTGAATGTCCTCATCAATGATGAGGACCCCCTCCTCCTCCTCCTCCTCCTGGTGGGCCTCCTGTCCTGGCTGCTCCTCCTCCTCCTCCAGATGCCCCTCCTGGCCTGCCTGCCTTCTTCTCCTCCTCCTCCTCCTGGCCTGGCTTCTCCTCCTGCAGGTGGCCCTCCTCGTCAGCCTGCTCCTCCTGCTGGTGATGGAGCCCTGTGTATGTAAACAGAGTATGGATGAGATGAGCACATGCAGCATGGCTTGCATAGTGCTGTAGCTGGGTGACCTGAGTCAGGGGATGGGGGAAGGTGTGAGGAGGCGTGGCCTATACCCATGGGGGACCGAGATGCATCAGATGACATGACAGGGAACCCTGGAAGCTGCACTGACAAAAAACACTCAGGACATGTTGGCAGATCACACTCATTGGGGACCAGCATGTTTGCATTGTGAGATGCGACGAGGGTTTGGTGACGTGTTTTTGTTGTTTTTAAGGGGGGGGGGGGCGGTGGGAAGGGTGTTTAGCACATCACTTTTATGTGAGGGAGGGCATGACATCCAGTAAAAGTAGGGCCTCAGGCAGGTCTACCAGGACACACTATCCACCCACCTCAGAAAGGGGGAGACTAAAGTGAGGCATGTCATCTCATTAATCTGGGGGGGGGGGGGGGGGGGTTGGTCGTTGGAAGTTGCAGCCACAGTCATGGGAGGGCACCTGCAACCTGCATCCTTGATCTGGGACCAATAAATATGTTATTACTTATTAGTTGGCTATTAGCTACATATTGTACAGGACATTTGAATTAATCAATAAATATATTTACAAATCAGTACAGGTGTCCTGTTTTTGAATACTTACGGCGAGCCCTGAGGTGCCGTCGCACTGCCCGGATGAGCTTGGGCCTCTCCCGCCTCACAAGGCGGAACCTCCTCCGTAGGGACTCCAGGTCCCGGTGAACACCGAAGCGTCTGTAAGATATAAGTTTGTAGAGCAGGAGTGAGGGGATGGTCCTTCTTGCCCTCTGCACACACATTCATTTGTTATTCAAATAGCAGAGAGAGGGTCAACACTGTTGGGGGGGGGGGGATCACCTCCATTGGCCAACATTCATAGAAGCCACCTTTGTACAATTTTTGGGGGTGCTACCCCCAGTGGAGATCACCCCTCCCTGGATCCATACAAGGCATTTATTCTATATTGGGGGTGCTCAAGCACCCACAGCAGCCACCGAGTTGGCTCCTATGCAGATGATGCCATAGAGGTGGCCAAGAGGCCAGAAAGTACCGTTTGTATGCATTATAATTTATGCTTGTAAAACTACTTTATATGTGTTAGCATTACCCTGTTATCAAGTATAGTAAACGTTTAATTGGTATAATGTTTCCACTATTCCAATGTGTTGTAAGCCACATCGAGCCTGCAAAGAGGGGTGGGAAAATGTGGGGTTCAGAGGCAAGAAATAATTAAATAAGGACATACATTATTGTAGGGATGTGGGAATGGTCGTCCTTTCAAGAACATACATTTTATTAGTGATTGTGTATGTACCCATAGTACTCATTATCCTTGCATGCACACTCCAGTTACTGGCTACATTGATGAGGGAGGGAGGGAGCTGTTATATGTGTAAGTACAGGAGGGGGGGGGGGGCAAACACTTACCTCTCCAGCCTCTCCCTGATGCGGGACCGGGCTCTCATGGCCTGGAGCCCGGGGGTCAGGTGGTGGTGGGTGATGAAGAGCCTGTGCCGGTGCCTAAGGCATAGCCGCACCAGCAGCAGGCTCTCCTCCTCAGTGAAATTTGGCTCCCTCCTTAAATGCGCCATTTTTTCACTGAGAATAGGTGTGAGAAAACAAGTGCCTTATATGGACGTCCTTACGTGACGGACGTCGTTTCGTGCACAGCTCCATATATGGATGACCATCCCATATATGGCCCTATCAGCACGTGGACGCCATCGAAAGCATAGATGTCTTTGACGTGCATGCCTGGTTGTTATGCGTGCGGAACTTGCCTTATATAGGTGAGTATGAAGCACCCTACCCTTTTCACATATACACAATATGCATATAGCTCCATGCAGTTCCGGACATCCAGAAAGGGCACATATGAGGAATATTCGGTGGAGCAGCATGATCTTTCTGTACTTGACGTGTATAAACGTTCCTCATATTTTCCCGTATCTGGATATCCAGAACAGCATGTAGTGTACTTGCGGGACACCTATGTACATTCTTTTACACACTTTCTGATTTGGTCGTTTGCACCTGCGATAATCGAACGTGTTAGGGCGCCCAATTTAGTCACGCTTATGCGCTCCTCATTTGGTGGTTTTGCTACAGGGATAATCGATTATTGAAAAACGCCCATACTATTTTCCGATTATACATGCCTGATTTTGGATGTTTTCGTAAGGACGTCCTATTGCGTACTTGGACACCCTTTCGATTATGCCCCTCTTACTGTCCTTGTGCACAGCTGTGGGTTTCTCTTGGGGTCCCTTTTTAAATCTGCCATCTTTAAACCTGGGCATCTTTAAAATTGGGCACTGAACGGAACACTTACTTTGTATTCAAGGTTTCTTGTTTCTGGGAAGGCTGCCAATCCTAGCTTGCTTACCAATTCAGCTCTGCTGAAGCAGAATAGCCACGCTGATTTTAAAAGTGGTTTTCACTGACTTTTCAGCTCTGCCCTATGCGAGTGGCACTTACATAGACAACATTGGGGAAAACCCATGTTTCTTTCAACTCCAGCCTACCATTCACTTTTTGAAGTATGAGCACTACCCTTTTTCTGCATTAAAAATTTGTATTTTTATTAGACAGTGTCCTATCATTGGATACTGCCCCTTCCCTTTGTATCATAAGAAGAGAAAGAAAAGGAAAAAGAAGGGTGTTGCGGGTCAACTTCCCTTTTGTGTATGAGTCTGAGAACCTACTGTCCTTTATTTGATACATGGACTACTGGATCTAATAGGTCCGTGTTTGATAACTTTGGAATTTTTCCAGGGATGTGGACAAATTAAAATTAACAGAGTACACATCCAATAATCAGACCCTCCACCGGAGAACCCGTATATTTTTGGTATGCCACTTATAACATTGATTAAAGTGGGTGGCATCCTTGGTTTTTCCATCCTCTATTGACACTATCAAGAGGGATACTTGATCAATTTAAAGCCAGAAAGCATTGTTATACTTACATTCCCAGTAATACTGACACTGATGATTCTGTTATAAAGGCATTATAAGACCTTTTTGCCTTAGCCTACAAAATTAGTTACTAAATCAGGTGTTGATACTGTTGTCTGGTGCATTATTCCCTATGTTCAGAGATTTGTCTTAAGCCTCCTTGTTACTACTCTCAGTACAAGACAAACTACATTTCCACCATAAATGTAGGACCACTGCTATTTATTTCACTTATTTTACTCTTATTGCCTTTTATTAAGGAAGATATTTATTCTGCTTATGCTGTTTAATTGAACTATCATACATTTCTTTTTAGTTTGTTATATTTTGCCAATTTGTATAGACAGGTTTAGATTGTTTTCTCTCCATTTTTAAACTGTTGTACCTTTCATCATCGCTATACCTCAAATAGTAACTAAGCAGACTGTTTTCTACTGTTGATGATTTCTTAATCATCAAGAGAAAGTGAAGCAGATCAATTCATTTCTTTAACACATATTTGCTTCATATTCTGTATAAAGGAAAAAGAAGATTATGTTCCTATGTATGTTCCAAAAACACTATAACTCAACAGTGCCTTCATATACGATCTAGGTCTATTACACCTAGCAGTAAGATAATGGCAAAACTCTGAGTGTAATAATTGCAAAACTATTATCTTGCTCATAATTACAAAACTATTATCTTGCCCATAATTATAAGACTACTGCAGGTTAAGAAGTAGGCCCTTCATATATAATGTAGGCCTATAATACCCATAGCTTACTTGTAATTATAATGCGCATGCGTTTGCAGTAGTTATTCATTATTTGGCCAATATTAATCCTTTTTCAATGCTAAAATGAAATATTTCTGCCCTCTTAACACCAGTTTTAGCTATATTTACACATTCAAAGTTTGACTAATGATAAACTTTGATTGAAAATTTTCTTTCCCCCGCCGTCCAACATCTGCTTTGTAATAATGATATATTAATTAACTACCATCATACACTCAAATTTATTGATTCCATTATATGATACCTAGATTTGAATGAATTCACATATTTCCAAGTCTAGCTCCACCCTAGAAGGGTAGGTCTAGGATAGTTAGGCCCCTTGGGTTGGTTATGATAAAAGGGGAAACCTAATGCTGCATTTCATCCAGCATACAATTATATATCCACTTGCTGACTCTTGCTATAGCCTAAGTCCCATGTCATGACAGAGCACCCCTGTCACCTCATCCCTATGCATCCCCCCACAGGACTCTAGGAACCCTTTGGAAAGGACGGCCACACCCACACTAGTAGTCATGTGTGCCAGCCCCCCCTGGGGGGCCTGGCAAGAAGGGAATGAAGAGTTATGCTAGCCCCTGCTCTCAGTGAAATACAGGCCAATGGCTCATAATAAGAGCTAGGCCTCTCTTAGAAATCAAAATCATCTCTGATACAAAAGAGAGCTAGCCTGTAAGAATCAGTGTTCACCTTTGACAGTTACATTTCACTGTGGCAAGTGCTGAGATGAGGTAATTGAGAGCTGGCAAGGGTCGGGGCCATCTACTCTATAAACAATCCTGAGACTGGCACCTGCAAGATGTCATGAGCAAGAGTTGCTATGGTTATGTAGAGATAGTACTGGGTCAGCTGCACCCTGGGTGAAAACATCCAAAGGGGGGGGGGGGGGGCTAGAGGAAGGTTTGGGAACATATGAAGTCATTCTGATCAACTGATAAGAACCAAGAGCCCTGGTAAGAGAGACTGGGGTCCAATGGAACCAATGGAGTCAGAATTGTATATAAGCAGCAGTCGGAGGGGTATTAGATCAGAAGAAGAACAGAGAAGGAAGACTCCAGAAGGCTAGAGAGAAAGGACGTGCCATGATGTGCTGCTCCACTATGTGAATGCTTGACTTGCCTCTACTACCACTGGTAAGATTGTAATAAACTATATCTACTGAATACTGGGTTCCTTTCTAATTACAGACCTAGCTACAGCTTAGTCTGTGCTGAACTGCCATGAGCAGATACAGGGTTGGGGTAATTAAGTATCTAGAGGGGCTATGCAGTTCCTTCCAGGATAGTGGAAAGCCCAGGGCTCAGCTGCTGCCCAAACGGGTGAGGCAGATCTAATTATTTACACATCTCACTCTCCCCCCCCCCCACCACACAGCATCTCTCCATCCTTCCTTCCCCTCACCTCAATGCCATGTTCAACATTTCCCCTCCTTTCCTTCCACTTCCATGTCCAACACTTTTTTTTCCTCTCTGGTCCTTTACCACTCCTATGCAGCCTTTTCCTCCCTCTCCCCATCCCATCCCAACCACCCCACCCATATCCAACAATTCTTTCTCTCTTTCCCCTTGCAGCATCTCTCCATCCCTCCCCCCACATCGAACAATTATTCCTCCACCCCACCTCACTCCCTCATCCCAACAGTGCTCCTGTCTCTCCCTCTCTCCCTGACCTCTCAAGCCACCTGCCAGCATGCTGCAGGTTTTTTTTCCTTCCCTTTCCCCAGCAACCGCTAGCATGCTGCAGATTTTTCTCCTCCCCCCCCCCACAGCCATCTGATGTAGGTTTTGATTC
Organism: Microcaecilia unicolor; assembly: GCF_901765095.1. Classification (NCBI taxonomy): domain Eukaryota; kingdom Metazoa; phylum Chordata; class Amphibia; order Gymnophiona; family Siphonopidae; genus Microcaecilia; species Microcaecilia unicolor. The sequence continues at coordinate 221,799,282 of NC_044036.1, read as the reverse complement.
CTCCTTTCCCCGGGCCCCAGCCACCACCTACCAGCATGCTGTAGGTTTTTCTCTCCCCCCTCCCCCCAGCCACTTGCTGACATGCTGCACATTTTTCCCCTCTCCCCCCCCCCCCCCCCCCCCCCACCAGCCACCCGCTGCAGTTTTTGTTCTCTCCCACCTCCCAGCCACCCGCCGGCACACTGCAGGCCTTCTTTCCCCTCCCTCCCCTTCCATCTCCATCAGGTGGCGCCGTGGTCTAGCTCTGCACATCTGCAGTGGAGCCGCACAGCTCTGCGTTCGTCAGCATGCTGCCGCTACGCCACTGCTTTCTTCTGGCCAGCTTCACCTTCTCCGACACTCTTTCTGAAGAGGCGGGGCCAGTGCAGAGGAAGCATTTGTAGCAACGTGCAGACAGCACTGGTGCCACGCGGCTCTGCTGAAGCAGCAGAGCGTTCATGCCTATTAATAATTGATATCAATAACCATTATACGTAAGTCTCAGCTATGCTCAATGTTATGCATGCTTAAAGAATATTTACGCAAATGTACACCTATGCTCACTGCCTAACTATGCTAAATGTTGATACGCTTATGCATGCTTAAAGTCTATATACGCAAATGTACACCTATGCTCAAGGCTTAAATATGCTAAATGTTGATATCGCTGCTGTCTACACTAATGCTCAAAACATCATGTTTAATGCCTAACATGCTCAATGTTCAAATATGTTAATGTATATTATGATTATGCTTTATTATGCTTAATGCTGAAACTGCTGACGCTACATCAAAGGTTCGAAAATTGTTCATACATGTTCACATATGACAAACGCCGACTGATGCTCAAACAAAACCCCACCAAATAATATTTACCAGACATACCAACCATCACTAAATACAGCCAACATGAACACCAACAAACTACTCATGCTAATCTACTTCCTCCCCTTAATTCACCACATATGGACCACTCCAAACACAAACAACAATCTTCCCACAATTTACAAAAACCACAGACAACCCAATTACAGCACAACAAACCAAAAGAATAACAACCAATTAAAATTACAAACAAATGCATACGAAAACAGCCAACAGAAAGAGAAGAAAGGACACAACAAAACCAAACACAAAGAAACCAGACAACTAATAAGAATCAACACAACCAAATCCCAAACGGAACCATACAGACAAATCCATATGGGATACACAAACGCCAGATCAGTGGTAAATAAAACAGTGAACATAACAGATTGGATCACCATAGACAATCTAGACATCCTATTCATTACTGAAACTTGGATTCATGACCTTAAAGACCCTATAATTTTAGAACTATGTCCACCAGGATACAAAATCACCCACTGGACAAGAAATGGAAAAAGAGGAGGAGGAATAGCAATTATATACAAATCAGAGTTTATCATCACAACAATAACTGAATCGATCCTACCACAACTTGAAATCGCTTCGGTAAGAATAAATCACGCAAACCTGCAAGAACACCTTACCGCAATCTTGCTCTACAGACCACCAGGCATTTGGCATGAATCCCAAACATACCTCATGGACTTTATCTCGAACACTTGTGTCTCCAGCTCAAATCTTATCTCAATAGGAGATATCAACCTACATCTGGAAGATCTCAACTCAACCAGTACACAAGAATGCGTAGAGTTCCTACAATTATGGGACCTTCACAGGACACACACACAACCTACCCACAGACAAGGACACACTCTAGACATCATCACACACAACTTTGACCACGATGCAAACATTATAATAACAGACACAAAGTGGACACCCGCACCATGGTCGGACCACTACAAAGCAAACATCTCCCTCCATTGGAGAACAAAAGGACCACCGATTAAACAAGAACGGAAAACTTACTCCATGAGAGGAAAAATAGACCCGATGGAATTTTGGCAACAGATTTACCACAATGAATGGACAACAGAAACAGACACAATCCAATTCCTCTCAGAATGGGACAACAGATGTAGATCTATACTAGACAGCATTGCTCCAATCCAAACGAGATCTTCACACAGAAAGAATTCAACACCATGGTTCAATGAGGAACTGAAAAAACTTAAACACAAGTCAGAAGTTTAGAACGAGCATGGACTAAAAAGAATACACCATAAAACAAACCAAAAGACTACATTACAAAACCTTAATCGGACCAAACTACAAGGACACACAAACTTTTCCAACTCATGAGCAAACTAATAGACACCACACCAGTCACAACCAACAGCAAAGAAACTCCTGGAGCAGACAATCTTGTGAAATACTTCAACGAAAAAATAGTACAATTAAGACTTAAAATACCTGTCAGCACCACCGACTATACTGAACACCTTAACTGCCTAGACCCAGCCCCTGGCATTCATCCAACGGACAGGACATGGACCAACTTCGAGATACTATCAGAGAATATCATCTCCCAAACGCGCAAAAGATTTGCCAAATCCCATTGCAAACTAGACCTATGCCCAAACAACCTGATGACATCTGCCCCTCAACAATTCATAAACGACATAACGAAACACCTGAACTATATGCTACAAAATGGATTCTTCCCGAAGGAAAAAGGAAACATCTTACTCACCCCCATACCCAAAGACACAAAGAAGAGCGCTAGTGAACTAACTACAAACCGGTAGCATCAATTCCCTTAATAACCAAATTAACCGAAGGGTTAGTGACTACACAACTTACAAACTATCTAGATAAATTTTCTATACTCCATGATTCCCAATCAGGGTTTAGGTCTAACCACAGTACTGAAACAGTATTAGTAACCCTCATGTCAAAATTCAAACAATCGATTACATCTGGTAACAACATACTACTTCTACAATTTGACATGTCAAGCGCTTTCGACATGGTAGACCATGGAATCTTACTACACATCCTTGATTACTTCGGAATCGGAAGCAACGTCCTCCAGTGGTTCAAGGGATTCCTAACCGCAAGGTCATACCAAGTAACATCTAACTCGACTACTTCAGCCGCTTGGGTACCTGAATGCGGAGTACCACAAGGATCCCCCCCTCTCGCCAACACTATTCAACTTAATGATGATACCCCTGGCAAAATTACTATCAAATCAAAACCTCAATCCATACATCTATGCGGATGACGTAATGATCTACATCCCATTCAAACAAGACCTAAAAGAAATTTCTAATGACATCAACCAAAGCCTCAAAATCATGCATTCATGGGCGAACGCATTTCGGCTGAAACTCAATGCAGAAAAGACCCAATGCCTAATACTAACCTCCCAACACAACAAGAAAGAATACACCGCCATCAACACACCAACTCTAAACCTTCCTATTTCAAAAACCCTAAAAATTCTTGGAGTCACCATTGATCGACACCTAACACTAGAGAACCACGCGAGAAACACAACCAAGAAGATGTTCCACTCAATGTGGAAACTAAAAAGAATAAGACCTTTCTTCCCAAGAAGTGTTTTCCATAACTTAGTACAATCATTAGTGCTTAGTCATCTAGACTATTGCAACGCACTATATGCCCGCTGCAAAGAACAAATAATCAAGAAACTCCAGACACGGCAGCTAGACTCATATTTGGCAAACCAAAATTTGAAAGTGCCAAGCCCTTAAGAGAAAAATTACACTGGCTTCCACTTAAGGAACGAATCACGTTCAAAATATGTTCACTAGTTCACAAAATTATCCATGGAGACGCACCAGCTTATATGTCTGACCTAATAGACTTACCACCTAGGAATGCCAGAAGATCATCCTGCACATTCCTCGATCTGCACTTCCCCAGTTGTAAAAGAATGAAATACAAATTAGTGCACGCGTCAAACTTCACCTACTTGAGCACGCAGTTATGGAACGCACTGCCGCGCAACTTGAAATCGATCTATGAAAGAACAAACTTCCGCACATTACTGAAGACCCATCTCTTTGAAAGAGCATACAAAAAAGACCAACCCAAGTGAATATACACTACACAACTCGCCTATTTAATTTCAGAACTGTTTCTTAAAATCTGCTTCTATACACCTACCTTGTTTTTATCATCATACTAACCAAAATCATGCAATACTAAATGTTTATATTACTAACACTCTTCCACTACTCATGATGTATTGTAAGCCACTTTGAGCCTGCAAAGAGGTGGGATAAGGTGGGATACAAATGCAACAAATAAATAAATAAATGTTTTGAACAAGACAATTATATCAATAACTATGAATAGGACAAAGATACAACTCATAACATGGCACTCGTTCCCTTCGCAGGTATCCTATGAAATAAGATGATGGACCATAGCCCACTAAACAGGGAGCAGGTCTGCCACAGCCCATCCGCGCACTTAACCCTAGAACGCATGACGTTAAAAATATACATATTAACGTCATGGGGGCCTTTTAGGCCCCCATGCACATAATGTAGAAAAACACACTTAAATAACTTTCACAAGTTTATTTCAAAATTGCTCAATAAAATATGAATAGTGGACAACATTTTAATTATACTTTTTCACAGAAAACACCAAAAAATCTTTTTTTTCCCAAATTTCACGCAAAGACATGAAAACACACAAAAATGCATAGAAATCTTTAGCAAACTAGCTGCAGCTACATTTTTATTCTAACTTTCTTTTCTATTATATTAGTCTTCCAAACAATTCTGACATGTTATTTTTTCAGAAGAGTGTTCTTTGCAAACAGTTTCCTTACAAGTGGAACAATATCGCTCAATTTTCCTCTCTATGTTTCTTGGACACATGAAACAACGCTTTCGTTTTCTTTCTCCTGGCTCTGGAGTAATCTGAAACTGTACGCCACACCGTTTCATTGCTTCTTTAGTTTTCTTTGGCAAGCATTTCAAGTCGCTTCGCTCTATCATGTGAGGTATTACAAGTTCATGACAAAGGTCCTTCAAGAATAAGCGTCTCCTGCCCTTCCTCTGTGCATGAAATTCAGGATGAGTTTCTGTATAAATAATGAATGAATTTAGGGCTGCTACATCAAGCATATTTGAAAATAGTACTACAGGCCATCGTTTTGTTTGCCTCTTACACGAATATTCTCCCACCATCTCATCCATTTTATCTACACCTCCATGGACTGATGAGACAAAGTCAGCACGGATTTAGTGAAGGGAAGTCTTGCCTCACCAATCTAATGCATTTTTTTGAGGGGGTAAGCAAACATGTGGACAATGGGGAGCCGGTTGATATTGTATATCTGGATTTTCAGAAGGCGTTTGACAAAGTGCCGCACGAAAGACTCCTGAAGAAATTGCAGAGTCATGGAATCGGAGGTAGGGTATTATTATGGATTAAGAACTGGTTGAAAGATAGGAAGCAGAGAGTAGGATTGCGTGGCCAGTATTCTCAGTGGAGGAGGGTAGTTAGTGGGGTCCCGCAGGGGTCTGTGCTGGGTCCGTTGCTTTTTAATGTATTTATAAATGACCTAGAGATGGGAATAACTAGTGAGGTAATTAAATTCGCCGATGACACAAAATTATTCAGGGTCGTCAAGTCGCATGAGGAATGTGAACGATTACAGGAGGACCTTGCGAGACTGGGAGAATGGGCGTGCAAGTGGCAGATGAAGTTCAATGTTGACAAGTGCAAAGTGATGCATGTGGGTAAGAGGAACCCGAATTATAGCTACGTCTTGCAAGGTTCCGCGTTAGGAGTTACGGATCAAGAAAGGGATCTGGGTGTCGTCATCGATGATACGCTGAAACCTTCTGCTCAGTGTGCTGCTGCGGCTAGGAAAGCGAATAGAATGTTGGGTGTTATTAGGAAGGGTATGGAGTCCAGGTGTGCGGATGTTATAATGCCGTTGTATCGCTCCATGGTGCGACCGCACCTGGAGTATTGTGTTCAGTACTGGTCTCCGTATCTCAAAAAAGATATAGTAGAATTGGAAAAGGTACAGCGAAGGGCGACGAAAATGATAGTGGGGATGGGACGACTTTCCTACGAAGAGAGGCTGAGAAGGCTAGGGCTTTTCAGCTTGGAGAAGAGACGGCTGAGGGGAGATATGATAGAAGTGTATAAAATAATGAGTGGAATGGATCGGGTGGATGTGAAGCGACTGTTCACGCTATCCAAAAATACTAGGACAAGAGGGCATGAGTTGAAGCTACAGTGTGGTAAATTTAAAACGAATCGGAGAAAATTTTTCTTCACCCAACGTGTAATTAGACTCTGGAATTCGTTGCTGGAGAACGTGGTACGGGCGGTTAGCTTGACGGAGTTTAAAAAGGGGTTAGATAGATTCCTAAAGGACAAGTCCATAGACCGCTATTAAATGGACTTGGAAAAATTCCGCATTTTTAGGTATAACTTGTCTGGAATGTTTTTACGTTTGGGGAGCGTGCCAGGTGCCCTTGACCTGGATTGGCCACTGTCGGTGACAGGATGCTGGGCTAGATGGACCTTTGGTCTTTCCCAGTATGGCACTACTTATGTACTTATGTACTTATGTTGCATTGTAATGCAGGATGATTTCTGGTTTCAATTTTTGGTTATTGCTGTCAACACTGCAATCGTGATGCATGGTACTGAGTAAAATTACAGATTTCTCCTTCTTTGCCTTGTAAGATACCAAAGTCGCTTTGTTATTGAATCCAAAGACACTCTCATAAAGTGCTCGCTGACGATTGTGTTTGAGTGCTGCTGGAATTTCTCGTCTGTTTTGCTTTATAGTACCAACAAGTGTAATAGCTTTTGCAAGCAGAAAATTGCCTAGTTCAACATTGGTGAAATAATTGTCCATGGTGATGTTTCTACCTGAATTGAATATTGGAACAGCAAGAGTTTTGACTATTTCAGACCCCAGATCCTTCTGTACTGGTGCACCAACCTCTTTGCCACAGTAGATTACGCCATTTATGCCATAATAATTTGCAGAATCACACATCCAGAAGATTTTTATACCGTACTTGGCTGGCTTGCTGGGCATGTATTGTATGAATTTGCAGCGTCCTCTGAACGGTACAAGTTGCTCATCTACAGTAACATTAGTACTAGGATTGTAAAGTTTTGTGCAATTTTTGATAAATATGTTCCAGATATAACTGATAGGGGCTAATTTGTCTGTTTCAAACCTCGCTGCACGAGTTCGCTTATCATCAAAGCGAATGATCCTTCTAATTTCCTCATATCTGCCCACTGACATTGTCGCCTTATAGTGTGGATCAGAAAGTGGGTCCAGAAATAATTCTCGTATTGGGACATCATACGATTTTTGACTCCCTGCCAGCAGGAAAAGTCCAATATATGCATAAAGTTCCTCTTTTGAGATATTTTTCCAGGACTTATTTTTTGCTGAAGCGATACGTCTTCCTTCTAGGTTTGAACATAATAGGACCTCTTCTGCAATATTGTCAGAAAAATAAGTACAGAATACATCTTTAGGGGTAAAGTAACTGGGACTTCCCACAGCTCCTTGAGCCTGTCTCACAATATTGTGTATTGGAGTACGTCCGACTAATGTAGGATTACTGTCCCAAAAAACATTCGTTTTGGATGTTCTACTTATCACTTCTTGAGGATCCACTAGATTCATTTCTTCATCATCAGAAGAATCACTGGATGAGGATGTTTGATTAGCTGGTGGCAGATATTCTTCATCAGACAAAGATAGTTCACTTTCATCATCGCTTTGAAACATAATCGCTTCAATCTCTTGGTCAGTCAGACACTTGGAGGAAGACTGTGCCATTGCTGACTAGATGTTAGAAAATGAAACAGATTTCCTCTCAACAGCTTATCTTATCACAGGTCCTTCAGCAATTAGCTCACAGTGTATACTGTCCTCAGTGTTCAGAGGACCTGAGGTGATGTCATGGCCTTATCACTCCCTCCAAAAATCACATGACATCCTCACATGTTATTATCCACACCCTGGCCCCTCCACCAGCATTACTGAGTACAAATAAAGTAACTTGAGACACAAACACTTCTGAGAACATGATAAAAACAGCGGGGGCCTAAAAGGCCCCCAATTCGTACAGATGTAGTTTTCACCAAACAAGCATTGTTACACCATAATGCCTATGAAAAAAAATTATATGAACAACTGGATATTATCAACAATGACATACTTGAGTAATACCTTGAGTTTCAAAATTCTAACTAAAGTAATTTTGCAGATAATAGCAAAATATGCGTTCTAGGGTTAAAAAAGTGTTTCCACAACCTGATTTATACAAGACTCCAGTCAAGATAAGCATCTCAGTCAATACCGTCTAAAGTTCTCATGAGCAGCCGCTGAATGGGGAAAAAAAACAACTTTTCTCTCCTTCGGTTCATTCCTTGCAATATTGAGGCATTCCACCAGGTTGAATGGTGCACTGTCACCTGAAGGCTCATATCTCAGTTCCATTCAAAATAACGGCATTGTAAGATCAAATAAGAATTCCAATTCTGTACACTCAATAGAAGCTTATAACTTCACTTAGATGATACAGAAGCAATATTCCAAGATCTCCACCTTAAGGGTCTAACTGAAGCGTCCCAATAATTTCATAGTTCTTCTAGTTTCCCAGACCTATAGTGAGGCTTCCTGGGTCCACCTGAGGGTATCAGAAGACCTCCTGAATCAGTACTCAGGCCTTAGTGTCCGCCGAGGGAGATGACGCCGGCAGCCCAGATAGAATATCCTGCACGGTGGCCACAGTTTCAAAATACAGCACTTTATTGCTGTGGGTCAATCTAAAGCATGCAGGCTATTGAAGCGCAAACCGGATCTTCCGATTCACCAGCTGAGTACACAGTGGAGCAAAGCTGCACCGCTGAGCCGCTACTTTAGCCGAATAGTCTTGAAAACACAATACTTTGTGATTATCATATGTTAAGGTCTTACCGCTTCTGAGCACCTGTAGTATGGATACCTTGTGAGCATAGTTGAGAACACGAAAAATAACCACTCTAGGTTGGGGGGGGGGGGGACATTTGATTGATATTGTCCAAGTCTATGTGCTCTCTTAATACGGAAGGACCCAGTATGCAGAGGCAATTGTAAATCCCGAGAGAGCCAGATCTCCAAAACCCCGATTAACTCTTTCTCCGCAATGGACTCTGGAAGGCCCACTAAATGAAGATTATTTCTCCTGGATTGGTTTTCAAGGTCCTCTAATTTATCCTCATAGCTTGAAATCGTAGTCTGTAGTTGAGTGCACGTGTCCTCCAAGTCACTAGTGCGTTGCTGTTGATTTATTAAATCAAAACCTTCCTGAAATCGCTCCAGTTTAGTATCTATAGGTTGTAACTGTTTGTCCAGAAGAGGTTCCATTGCTGCTGTCACTTCAGCCACAACCTCCACAACCCAGGCCAAACTGAGCTCCGCGGCGGCTGGACTAGCCGATGCTGCCATGTTGTCCTCTCCACCTTGTGTATGGTCCAAGCCTTTACACACAGATTTTGCCTCCATGTACCTTCAGATTATTATCAAACTGCCTCCTTTAGAATAAATATTGAATCCACTTCAAAAAGTGGTGCCTTGTTATCTAAAACAAAATAAAGTATAAGGGCGGAACGGAGCGGGAAGGCCGGGAGAGCTCAGCCCCTGCGTCCTCTCTCGGTCATGGCATCACATGACCTCTTATTTGACTCTTAAATAAAACCATTCTTAGTAGTGGAATATCCAGTTATACCCAAGATCTATATGATCCCCAAGATAAGTCAACTACTGATCCCCCGGGTCGTCTGATAATTTCTGGAAATACCTTTTAGCGCAATTGTCAGATTTTATGGATTTCTTTATAAGACCATATGTTCTACAGGTGAAATCCTATGTAAGAGACTCATCCCATATGATAACATTCTTGGATCAATATGATGGGGACTTTGCAGACACCTTTTTGGTGACCTTGGACATAGAAGCGGCATACACAAATAACCCTCAAATGCAGGCACTAGCTATTATAGAACAAACTATATTCAATAGACAAACATACTAATGTATCCCTAATCAGTTACTACAATTGCCCTTACTAACAATTATTTTTATTTTGACGGGCATTTCTATCAACAAATGAAAGGCACCATGATGGGTGCCTCTATGACACCCGATATCGCAAATCTTTATATGGCAGAATTTGAAAAGATGCACCCTACAGAACATTTTCAAAGCTTTCACAATAGAAGTCTAAAGATGAATTTGCCATATTGTCAATTTTTAAGACTCCGTAGGTTATGCACCATACCTGCTGACTATGAGATACAAGCAGCACAGATGGCCAATATATTTATATTTAGGGGATACGCTAAAAACACATGTCCAAGGAGGTTATTTGTAGAGCACTGGGCAGAGTATCAGCATACAGTAGAAGAAATAAAATTATTTGTAATTAAAATGGTAAAACCCAGATAGTGGGGGGGGGGGGGGGGGGGGGGGGAGCAATTTAGGCCAGTAGCAAAGAATGATTTATGAGATTTATGAACTGGATATTGTGCAACTGAATGATCTTAATACAGAGATAGATATGTCCTTATTTTTGTGATAGAGATCAATATTCAATAAGTAGATACAGGAGTTTCACTGCCAGATCACAGAGGTGTTATTACTGTCTTTAATAGAAATAGTAGTATTCTCTCTATATTAGTTCATTTTATCCAGATTGGTTTATTATAAATTATATTATAGTTGCTTTTATTGCACAGTAAGACACAAAAGATAGAGAGGTGTTTAATCGTTTTTATAATTTTTTTCCTTTTTTTACACCATAGATGTTTTCAGCATATCTTATCAGCATATTACATTGCATATGTACACATTCGTTTAAAGGGTCATACTTTTACATTTCACTGCATCATCTTTTTATTCAAATGGTATTAGACTCAGGGCCCTGTTTACTAAGGTGCGCCGGTGTTTTTAGCGCATCTACATGGTTAGCATGTGCTAATGATTAGCATGTAACATTAATACTCCTCTAGTGTGGCTTAGTAAACAGGGCCCTCAGTGTGCATTATGTTTAAGATATAGTTTATGCATACATGTTTAGATTTATGTCTTCTAGTTCATACATCTGTCTGTAGAGTACTATTGCACAATTTTGCAGTCACTTTTTTAGACAATTTGTAAAATAACACTTTCTTTATAAATTTCACTCTCATAACATGGGTTTTGTTTTTCATTCTGTTTTGCTCACAAACAGTGGATTGTTTCAGGTGACATATTTATTCACTGCCATAGCAGTGCTTATAAATTTTGTTTGTAATCTCTCTATATATGTCTCTTGATTTAAAGCATTTACAAAGGCACACAAGTATTTTTAGTGCATGCTAAAAATAAGCATGTGCTAAATGCTGGAGACACCCATATATTCCTATGACCGTCTCTAGTATTTAGCTCACACTAAAGCTGTTGTGCATTCTAATTTTTCTCTTATTCCTCTGCTGGCAGTGCTGTTTTCAGAATTATCATAATGTATGCTGACATCATTGCATGATGTCACTGTTGTCACGCTCGTGAGGAGAAGTGAGCCCTTGGGCCACTGCCGAGGAGCAGCAGCGGCAGGCAAATCACCCAAACAGGAGGCAAGGCAGACCACAGACAGACGGGCACAGGCCGGACTGGAGCAGAAGCACTAAGCAGAAGCAAGAGAATAGTCCATGAATCACGCAGAGTCTTACCGGCAGGCAGCAAAGCAGCAGGGAAACCAGTGTATAATTATACTACAGCAAGAGGCCCTCACTGGATGCCTACCGGAAGGGTGGAAGGCCAGATTTTAGGACTCAGGCTGTAAAAATACCAGCTAGGTTTAAAAATCTATGACTGGCTGAGCAAGGACTTGCTTTTCCTGCAAGTTAATATGTGTTCTAGCTTAAGACCTATCCACTGGAATAGTGGCAGGCCAAGCTACATAGCTTTAAACAGCTGAAAAGCATTGACTAGGCCTGATAACAAGCTGATGGCCTTATAGCAGAGAACCTGCAATAGCAGGACTGCATGATGAGTCTTAATGAAACCTGGTACAACTTTCAAATTGAATGTAATACATATGATGTAGAAATTATGGATGAAAATGGAAAGTTTGGTTTGTAAGATGGAGAATGTTTTTAATAAGTTGGCACTCAGATCACAGGATGATATGAACCTGATATATCCAAATTTAGATATCTTCATAACAAAAGTTGTTTTGTTCTTGTTTGGATGTTTGGATACCCGTATCTAAGGAAATGTTTACAAAAAGGGAAATGTCTCAATCTCTCAAAATAGCTAGAACAGGAAAGGAGATGGTACAGATGGTACAGATGGACACCTGGCCGGAAAGCAAAGTATGATTCATAGATTAAGCAATATTAGAGAAAAAAAGGACCAGATACTATATAAAGAAGGGCATCAGATAGATCGTTGGAGGTTCTCCCCAACGCATCTAGGACGCAGAGCTCCGGTCAGCTGAATCCAGAATTTGTCTGATGAATGTATTGAATAGAAGACTTTATTTTGGTAAGAATAAACAAAATCCTATTTCTGAAAACTATCTTTGTCTTTATTTCTACTGTTTATCTATCATTTGCTCTACCAAATAATCCACACACAGGTGACACTCACTTTTCCAACTAATTAGGGTAGATTTTAATAATATATATGTGGGAACATAAATGGCCCAAGATACACCTAGATCCTGAAAGACAGAAAGCTGTGGTCATGGGAATAAGGTGTGAACTCCGCCTTCTGATGCCTTCCCAGAACAGACCCCCATGGGTCTGGGTAACCCTGGAGGGGTCTAAAAGGGGGGCATTAAAACAGTGGTGACCACCGTCCGCTGTCGTCCTATTCCCTGTTCCATGCTTTGCAGTCCCTTTTCCTTTCTTTTGTGTTTCATCTTGGCCGCAAGAGGGGAGATTCTATGCGTCCAAGATCTCCTTGGGATGCTGCTCATGACTTCCCTTTCACCTTATGCTTTCCCCCTTTTTCCTTTCCCTCCCCGTCCCATGTCTACATGCCTACTTTGTCCGGGCGTCTCTTTACCTGTTTCTCGCTGTCTTCTCTGGCTGCGTTTTTGTCCACGTCCTATTCCCTGTTTTCCTTCCCACGTCTCTATCTGACTCTTGCAGTTCTTACCTCTCCTATTTGCCCTCTCTGTTTTCTGCTGTTGTTTTCTTGCCTGTAAGGGTTCTATGATGCCCCATCTCTGTCTTTCTTTATTCTCTGTCCTCCTCTCACTGCACCTGTATTAGGGCTGTGCAGTGCTTACTGTCTGTGATGCCTTCCCCATGTTTATCTGTCTGTAGATCTTGGGGAACACTAAGATCAAGAATTTCCTCCCCGTCGTCTCATGTCCCTTATAATAGCAATCTGCTCTTCTCTCTCTAAGTTTTCACTCTTTCCTGTGGTTAAGCCACTGCTACTTTCCTTTCCGTTATACTTTCCTATCGCAGTCAGTGCACTCTGTCCGTCCTCTCGTATACTCTCTGCCCTGTTCTCCCGTCCACCTTTATCTGTTGCTCTTGTGACTGGGTCTTTCTTCCTACTTATCTGTTTTTATGATCAGTTCTATTCTTGGTTAACTTCTGTGCGGCATTGCGCTCACAGATTGCACCATCTGTCCTCTGTCTCTTTGTTTCTGTAGAGACTGTTCACTAGGAGGGTATCTTCATTTCCGTCCTCCCTTCTGTCTCACTTGCCTATTTTGTGTATTCCCGTTATGTATCTTATGTATATCTACTAACGCTATTCTTCTGCCTTTATTTCACTGGACTGGCATATACCCTGGTGAAAAGTGCCCACTTGAGGGGTACTGGGAACTGGTATTCAGTCCGCTCCTTTTCTAACCCCTTCCTCTGGTACTATTCTGTTTTTCTGCCTTCTCCCTCTGTTCCCTTATCGCTTTCTCCTTCTGCGCTTGGCTGGCACATTTGTTTTTCTGTCCCTGTCCTTTTGTGAGTCTGTCTAACGATTGTTATGTGATAAGTGCTCTTATATCTCTTCTTTTATTCATCACCTATACACTGTCCCTTTCGAGTGCTTGGTGTGTGCAAGGGTACGAGTGGCATCTAGGTTCTAGGCTGGGAGACCACGCCTAGCAGATGCTGGCTGTTTTTTCTCGTTTCGCCACGATTGTCATTAGCGGTCTCATGCTGGCTATTCTTAGCCTAACGCCTTGACATTTCGTGTCTTAAGTCTCCGTCCTCCCTTGAGCGAAGCTTCTCCTGTCTTTTTAGGCTATTCAGTGTATGTTGAAGTTGATCCCCGTTATGTTTCCCACCTTCCCTACCTGTAGATCATGTGTTCCTACTTTTGTCTGAGCTCCTATTCACTGCAGTTCCCTGAAATCCTATATCTCTTCTTTGAAATCATTCTGGTTTGTGTGTTTTCTGAACTATACTTCAAAGCTGACAGCCCACAGAGCCCCCACCTCCTTTCCTGCCTATACACTTCTGCTTTTAGATCTTGTACGGAGGGAGTGGCCCTACCCTGCCCTCCCTGAGATCTGTGCTTATTTCCTCCGTGCTGTACTCAAACCTCTGATTCTGTTTTTGGCCAATGTTGATTTCTCCCCATCCCTGTTAGAAACTGTCTTGATGTGTCTTTGTGAAAGATTTCAATCTTAAAACTGCGTAGTAAGTCTTACTTCCTTATTTTTCTGTTACTGCCACGCTCCATGGGCACTCTTACCCCTCCCCTCCTTCCTTCCTGTCATACAGCTATAAACCACACTTATTTCTATGCCTGCCTGCTTTGGAAACCCTCCGTCTGAAACTTTCATGATATTATAAATCTCCACTTGAGAAGTTCCGGTCTGTATTCTGTCTCTGTTCCCCGTAGCCACTTTAGATACTTCCGGGTTTAATTTTCGCTGCATAGACCCCGTCTCTGCCACTTTCGGCACCTTTCCGCCATACTCATTATATGTGAAACTGTTACTATGCTCTAAGTCTTCTACCTTTGTATTTTGTCTTTGCTAAAAGTCCCACAAGTCCTGCACTAATCCTGACAGTTGTCTGCCTTAAGCTCCCGTTGTTACTGCTTTTCTGAGTAAATTTGCCACTTTTTTCTGTACCCCCTCTTTCCTGTCACAGCCTCGGCTGTAAGCCTCTTACATTCTGTTGCAATTTATCTCACTTCCACCTATACTTTCTCCTTGCAAAAGGTTTCTTGGCCATTATACGGCATTCTCCTGTCCCCTGGCTCTGTGACTAGTTTTTCTAAGCTATTTGGACTTCAGAAGCATGCTCTTCTCCTTCATGTATTGTCAGTGCTTTGTACTGTAAGTTATGGCTGGCTGTCAAACTATACGGCCATCTTCCGGTCTGATTAATGCTTTTTCTTTTCCTTCCTCTCCACCCATTATGGGTGTAGCCCTGGGCATAACTCCACACCTCAGATACGCCTTCTGCCTCCGTTTTGTATTCGTCCCCTGCATAACTCACTTTTTTATTGCTTTTGCGTGTTTAATCCATTGGGGGTCAAATAAAATATAACTAATGATATTTCATAGTCGCTATTCTGTTGGTTTGTCCTTGTTAATTGCTCCTGTATAGTTACTACTGTGAAATGTATTCCTTTTTAATTTTGATGGTCTCTTGGCTACTATTTTTAGTTGTAATTTTAAATTTGTATTTGTCCTAGTAGCTGTTATCACACCCTTTTAATTTACAATTTGTTTTGGGACAATGTTATACTTTTAATTAATAATGCTTGAGGTTTGTCATTTATTTTCCTATTTAACATTTGCTTTTGGTCATTTCTAGCTTGTGTAATCGGTTCTGAATTCACTTTTATATTAAGATTTCCTATTGTTGACAATGCCAGCCGATGTTTCTTTCTCCCAAGCTGTGCATAATTTCATATATAATTGCTGAGGTTTTCCTGAACTAGTAGTTTGAAATGGGGCTTTATTGTGACATAATTAGGAAACATATCTTTACAGTTTGCTGTTTAAACACTATATAGATTATATCCTGCTCTCGTTATAAGCTAGGCGCTATGCTGTCCCCGCCCATCAGCTTCTATTGCTTGTACTATATATGGACATTTTACTGTTTGTGTTATACTGCGCTAGATATGAGGAGATCTTATTCACTCTCTAGATAAGATTCTCATATGCTTTGCATTTCCGATACTCATGTAGTTCTGGTTTCTTGTGCTCTGTTTTAATGGCGTACTCGTTTAAGAGAAATATACGTTGCAGCCCCAGCACCGTACTATTGTGTTAGTTAATGGTTTGACTTTAAATAATACCACAAGCCTGCTTATCTTCAGGAAACATGGGTTTTTGAATCCTGGTTTTGAACAGTATTATAGATTGTCAGAATTATAAATTGTCCTCATATTTAAGTCTCATTTGAAGGATGTTTTTTGATAATTTCAATAACCGGTGAGCCTGACTATATTATAACGTTATCTACATGAAATACTGCACTTCCTCGCTTGCATTGTGGTTTTCGTCTTCCGAGTGCATACAGCCTGGACTGGCTTATTTTAAACACTGGCAGTAATGAGTTATGTTATTATGTTTCCTGATGAATATTTCTACGACCTGAGAATGACAATCACTTTTAAATAATATGGTTCTATAATGAATTAAATTGTGTAAGTCCTTATAACAAGTTTTCTGTTTTTACTCGACAGCATTGTGAACTCGGATCCAATACAGCAAATCACATGAAATTACAATGGTTTATTGTTTTATTAACAGCTAGATAACCCCTTGTATAACTTATATGATAGTAGAAGTATTATGTACTATATAGAAGCATTTCTTTGCTTTTACCTTAATAGATATGTATATAAAATAAGTTTAGCCTTTCCGGTTGAGAAGATGATGGCTGCGTGCCATGAGAATACAGCGTTGCTTCACTTCTTCAGTTATTTCCTGTTGGTTCTTTATAACCCAACCCACCTTCTCTTTCCTTCTAATGCTGCAGCTGTTCTGTTTGTCATCATTTAGACATATCATTTCAGTCACTGAGTAGTATGTATGTTTTATGCCGTATGATTAGAAGTTCTTGGTGTAAGAATCACATGTTTTAATTTGTTTCTTCCCTTTCACCTGGTTAGGCACAAAAGCTTCCTGCCATTGCATTCGGGTTTATTTTATTTACTATGTTCCTTTTCTGAGTGTATGGGTATTAACTTGTCATATTTGCACCACGATTCTGGTGTCCTGTTTCACAATTTATTATAATATATGCTTCTCTTATATTTTCCTGTTTAGATGCTACTTCCAACCTATCCGGTACCCGCCCCAAAAGCTTTTAATATGTATTTACCTTTATTTCATTTATTCTAGGGGTATAGCTCTGGACTACACATGTTACAATGCCTTTCTTGCCTTTAGTTGAAATCGGTGTTTCAGTAACATATATGGTTATCCCCTGTTACTCTTATTATAGTATGTAGAAGTATCATGTCTTGTTTAATGTCTATATTTTGTTTCCATACACAGCTCCCAACATAACTTTACAATTTATTTTCTGCCTTACATTACAAATTAGGTAGGCCCAGTTTTTACCATATAATATGTACACTTTATTTTTATTTCGCAGCTGGATCCTTAAAGTCTTCAGAATCGGCTGCTGCCCTTAAGGTGCCCTACAGTTCGTCCCTCATATACGTAAATATACAAACATGATGCCAGGCTCTGCTGTTCCAGGCTGGAGATTATTGCCAGGTCCTTGTTTACATTTTGTAATTTAAATTTGGGAAATTTTTACTCCAATTCCCTATACTCTATACCTTTTCCATTTCTATATCTTTATCTTGCAATAACTTAGAACAATTGACAATTACTGGTACTGACTGGGATTGCGGTAAACCACCCCATATTGGGACTAATATCTGCCATAGGCAGGTTAACCGTGGTTGGGGTGACAGTAACTAAAATTATAGATTTTGGAATATACACCTGTTTTAAGGTGTCCTCTAGTGAGGTGTTTGATTTTGCGTAACTGGCATATCTGGCCCCCTTGGATATACTTATAGCTGGTGTCGATCAGTTGCTTGGATTTCACTACTGATCTAGAGGTTAGTCGGGAGGGTGCCTGTCCTAATTCCGGCAGGGTATATCCTGGATTTCTGAGTCTAGAACGCTTAGGAACGTTAACTGGGGGTGTGTATAGGTCAATGACTAGAATGTACACTATGTATAATCCCTAATCTTCAAACTTTTTTTTTCTTTAATACTTTCATTAATTTTAACGCTTATATTGGGTTGTGAGCAAATGTTAGTTCTCTGTCTCTCCGAATTGTGGGGATTCCTTTACCATCCATTTTGTGAGTAGTTAAATCTTGTACAAGTACTTTGATGGTGGAGTGAGTTCCTATTTCTTTGGACAGACTACATAAGGTCTGGACATTAAAAGTTATTTGAGTTATGAAAGATACATAAGAGTTATTGGATTTATTACTGAAGATACATAAGAGTTATTGGAGTTATTACAGAAGATACATAAGATGTTTGATATAGTGTAGAAACAGTTAGATAGAGTTCAGGGACTGATGCTCTGCGAAGCTTCCACTTGCTGAGGGGCAAATTCTTGTGTTGTCCCTATGGTAGGTGACAGTGCCTAGTTAGGGATTGTTAGGGGTTTAGATACAGCTAGGGTACTAACACAAACATAGTTTTAGGGACATGTAAATACTTGGATATAGCTTAGGTACTAACCCAGATTTCGTCATAAATAATGTAGGGAATTTAGTAAGCATGGTTAGAGTAGTTAGGGAATGACGGAACAGACATTTGAGTCCTTTAGCTTAGATTTTGCGCGGTGCGGTGTCCCCCGCCTTATATCTATCTGTCTACCCGGCGCAGGGTAACACAGTAGTGGGGGTGTGCCGTTAAGGTATCCCCACCGAGACGGTGGTGTGACCTTTCGGATTTCCTCCGTGGACCTGTAGTTTATTGTCACGTTAGTTGTGATAATCTATGGAGTTGGTGATTTTTAGTTGTATTCATAGTCGGATTTCTATTGGCAATTTTATATTCGGATTTCTTGAGGAGATAATAGTAACAGATAGTAGTGATATAGGTGTTATATAAGACTAGATTTGCCAGTACAATTTGACACAACCCAGATATCGGTGTTCTACCATACCAGAGTTCTGGTACCCAATTCATTATGCTGCCTCTTGAAAGAGTGATAAATCACTTCCTAGGAGACCACATAAATCTTATAAAGTTTTGCCAAATATGGCATTCCTGGAATAAGTTTCAGCCTGGACTCTCGTGGCCCCGTAAGGGCACCTTTAATACCAAAAATCTGCAAAGGTTATTAGACTTTATTTACACATACACACCCGATTCCACCCGTCATCTCCATTATCAGATCCTCAGTAGATGGGTATCGACTATCACAGATTATGTGATCCCAGACACTGTCGATCTGACATCGTTATTGATACCTGGTGAGGTCAATTTTAATCCGCGGCCTAGTAGACGGCCCCCTGCAGGAGCCGATTCATTCATTCCACATAGATCCAATGCTCCTAGTGCTAACAATCAGTGCCGGGACTATCGCTCTCAGCCTACTCCCAGCCACCGAACTGAAGTACAGTGCAACCGTTGTTTCCAATTAGGACATTACGCCATGGAATGTCCGTGCTGGCACTTTCCTCATAGTCAATACCGTCAATCTCCTTCAGACTCCCCATCGCTACGTGTCTCCCGGATGCAGATACGACAGCCACAGAGAGACCGCAGGCGACCGAGTGACCTCCCCTCGTTAGATAACCCACATCACCAGGACTGTAGGAATGATTACCCTGATAATCGTGGCCGCCGGTCTCAACCTAAAAAAGGCCCACCCATCACTAATATACGACCCAGAGACTACCATTCTGGCCCTAGTCCTGATTGCTATGCCAATGTCCAGTGTTATCGCTGCCAGCAATATGGCCATTATGCCTTTCAGTGTTCTCAACCACCACATAATCTGCCCCGAGCTCAAGTTCGGGCAATGCGGCTATTACGCAACCGTCTGTCCACGACCACGACTACGCGTACCTATAAAACACAGATCTGATTTTGTTGCTCTCAGTTACTCATACTACTCAGCTCCTCATTTGATATCCAGAAACCATTTATCTGTATATGTGTTGGTGTGATGTTTCTGTTTCTATTACAGGTGATATGTCTTTATTTTATATTTTTCTAGGTTTAATTGCAAGTGTATATTTATGGTACCATACAAATGACCTAACTGAGTCAGCAAGTTCTTTATTTGCTTTTATGCATACCTTCCCTGGGGAGTTCTTATCAACTGCAGGGATGAGCGATCCCCAGAGGATGTTCATTTTATGTTTTTTATATATACCTTAACTGACTTATTTATGCCATTTTACTTTATACGGGATCCCTTTTAAATAAAAGCTGTGTATTGCTCATTGTTAAAATGTTTGCTGCTTTTACTATTGCGCTGTTTAAATTGATGTGACATTGACTTCTTTAGTTTCTTCATGAATATAAAGTCTTTATTTTTGAAATCTCTTTATGGAGTGTGTGATGTCTGAAAGCGTTTCATTATTTCCTTGTCTAAGAAAGAAGAAATATTTAATAACCATTATCCGTTATATGGAATAAATGCGAGAAATATTCCCTTGAACTGGCCATTTGGGGGAACATTTTGCGCTGATCATAGATTTTGTAGTATTCTTGAACAGAGAATTGGTGAAGATTTCAGACATAAATAAGGAAAATTATGCACTCCACTTTCTGATTCCTTTCTATTTAAAACAGGTTATCACAATAACCCCTGGAATGCCAACTATTGCTCTTTTTATCTCTCTGTCTTTCACTGCGAGTGATTGTGAGACAAACTGGTGTAGATTATTTGTGTGCAACGGTCCTGGAATTCATGCTTTGTGTATTTAACTAACACCTTGCTTCAACTAACTCTTGCCACGTGGTGGTTTTGTCTTGAAGGGATATGCTTCTTCCTACTTCTTTGATTGATTGAGAAGGGTTACTTAAACTCTATGTGAAGGTCAATCAAGGGTGGCTGCACTTTTGAAAGTTTTTTTCTTCAATTTATCTTTTTCAAGGAACCTTTTTCTTGCATTGCCATCTGAATATGCCTTGCTGCAATTCAGATGTATAATATTTTGTTTTATTTTTATTTTTATTTTTTTTTTTATCCTATTTTTATCTTACACCCTTCAGGGTGCTTTTCTAAAATTTTTATTTTTTTATTTTTTCATTTTCGATGCTTTGTTTCTTACCCTGCCTCCTTCCTGGCCCCCATTTATACCCACGACCCGCCTCCTAATTCTTGTATTTACGCAATGGTTCTTCATGACTCCCGCTAGCATTATGACTTCTTCCAATAAATTAACCACATAAATTGCACTACTGGTCTGTTTAAGTTTTGCCTTTCCCCAGATGGATACAGGAATTCCGTTGACGTCCCTCACCGAGGAGACGACCGCTAGCAAAGAAGAGCTACCCGCTAATGTATCTGATCTGAAGGCTATGTTGCAGCAAAGAATCGCTAAATTAAAGGACAGATGCACAGACCCCAACATTACCCGGTGTGAGATACGAGACATTATTGAGCGTGAGTTTCAACAGATGCATCGATTGGTCCATGAGCGAAAGAGACAGGCTCTCCACTTACTGGAGTTGCAAGAAGCTTTGACCTCTACCCTTCTTTCTGAATCATCTAGCTCGTAAGTCCTGCTGGGGGCCCAACCCTTGGTGAATGGTAGTCATCGCAGGTGAAGATTCCATACCTACTGGCAATAGATTGCAACGCATTATCCGTGCCTTTAGACTATTTTGTTCACCATATTTTTGACCCTCCATACATCAATAACTCGAACAATCAATTTATATTGTTGGTTTTTTCCTTTTTTGTACTCTTTTCTTTTGTTCCATATACTTTACCATTGTTATTTGATCACCTCTTCGTAATAATTACCAATCTGTCTTGCACATTATGCAAGTCAGAAGTGGGGATATATTATGCAAATCCCAATTCCTAGTATTAAGAGGGTTGAAGTTGAAGCTCTGACCCCTACCAATCAGGAGATATAATTTCATATATACTATTGCTATTTATGTAAATTGGCTTTTCGTTATTGAACCCTTATGGTTTTCCCTTTTGCTTTTGCACTTATTTAGCACTGTTTTCTCCATGTTTACATTGTCTTTCACGTCTCTTGACATCTATATATTATTTTTGCTTATTCAATTCACACTGATTATGCCCACCAAGATATAGCAATGTATCATTCAGGCATACAGTTATTTTGCTTATTCCCTTGCTAGCCTCTGACTCTTGATGGACTGATTATGATGGGGCATGCCTAGAATAAAGACATGGAAAGATCCAAGTTTGTACACCACAAGTACGTCTTCAAGATCTATCCAGGCCCAAATGATGTTAGATCCCCCAAGGTTGTGGCAATAATCTTTACACCTTGCAAACTACTGGATCACAAGTTTTGGGTCCATGTGAAAGATATACGGGTTTACTCAGCCACAGAACCTGAGGTTACCAGCCTAACCATCTCAAGACCAGCCACTTCCTTCAGCAGGCCAGCCTGAAAACCCAGATCTCCGTCCAGATTCTTCAGCGCTTCCACCGCCTCAACCATGATCGATGAAAGAGGATTAAGAACTGATACTTAATTTGAGATTTACTGTTGCTGTTTATGGACATTATAGATTCATATTTTGTTTTATTTTCAGTTTAGCAGTAATCCTGTCTATATATTGAAAAGGTTTTATTTTTATTTTCCTATTATTTCCTTTATTGTTCTAATTGTTTTTCTAAGACTTTCCCCGTTATTTCTGTTTATGTAATTTAAATTGAAGTTGATATTGCTCAGATACAAGGGTAACATCAAACCCTAATACTGGCTATGATATCATAATGTAGGTGTAAACCCTGTTAGTATCAACCACTTATGCAATTGTTTAACTCTGGTGTAGGCTTACTTAAGCTGCATGTCTTTCTGTAGGTTTGACTAAGCTCCAAGTGGGGTAACGGATATGTAAAATGCTTCCCATACTTCCAGGTCATTATGCATATGTCATGCTCCATGCATGACCTTTGTTAATATAAATATTCCTAGGATTGACCATTTTTGGCAGTATTAGGCAACCTCATACTTGCTATCCACTTTTTAGTGCTCATGATTGGATGCCAATGATGAGTAATAGTAAGGTCCAGGAATTCCGACCTGTTTAAGGATTCTGAATACCTACAACCTTAAACAGCCTGCAAACAGAGTACTAACCATATATTTGTTGAGCCCATAACAATGCTTAATCGAAACCACTGTTCCTTCTCAAGACCACTGAGATAGATACATTAGATTATCTCCCCATGCACTATGCAATAGATACAATAGAAGCCATAGAAAGACCTGAAAGTGTTTATTAGTACGATCCACCTGAAATTGCTATTACCTATACTTCATGGGATTTTGTAGATGAACTCATGGATTTGTCCCATTCATAAAACCTTTCTCACTACAGGTTTGAGTAAGTCTCAAGAGAGATGACATCAGGATTAAGGCCCAAGGGATTAGGTAATATAAAGGGAATTCCATATACCCAAAAATATACCACCTAAGAATGAAGTTTCCTGTCTTGCACCATACCTTCCAGCAATTTGTAAGACCAAAACTCCCCCTCTAATTTGATAGCTTGCCACCTTCTGGAACGGATGATGACGAGCTTGACGAGCTTTGTGTCACCCCTCCTCAGAGGGGGTGACAAGTGGGGAATGTATAATTATACTACAGCAAGAGGCCCTCACTGGATGCCCACCGGAAGGGTGGAAGGCCAGATTTTAGGACTCAGGCTGTAAAAATACCAGCTAGGTTTAAAAATCTATGACTGGCTGAGCAAGGACTTGCTTTTCCTGCAAGTTAATATGTGTTCTAGCTTAAGACCTATCCACTGGAATAGTGGCAGGCCAAGCTACATAGCTTTAAACAGCTGAAAAGCATTGACTAGGCCTGATAACAAGCTGTTGGCCTTATAGCAGAGAACCTGCAATAGCAGGACTGCATGATGAGTCTTAATGAAACCTGGTACAACTTTCAAATTGAATGTAACACATATGATGTAGAAATTATGGATGAAAATGGAAAGTTTGGTTTGTAAGATGGAGAATGTTTTTAATAAGTTGGCACTCAGATCACAAGATGATATGAACCTGATATATCCAAATTTAGATATCTTCATAACAAAAGTTGTTTTGTTCTTGTTTGGATGTTTGGATACCCGTATCTAAGGAAATGTTTACAAAAAGGGAAATGTCTCAATCTCTCAAAATAGCTAGAACAGGAAAGGAGATGGTACAGATGGTACAGATGGACACCTGGCCGGAAAGCAAAGTATGATTCATAGATTAAGCAATATTAGAGAAAAAAGGACCAGATACTATATAAAGAAGGGCATCAGATAGATCGTTGGAGGTTCTCCCAACGCATCTAGGACGCAGAGCTCCGGTCAGCTGAATCCAGAATTTGTCTGATGAATGTATTGAATAGAAGACTTTATTTTGGTAAGAATAAACAAAATCCTATTTCTGAAAACTATCTTTGTCTTTATTTCTACTGTTTATCTATCATTTGCTCTACCAAATAATCCACACACAGGTGACACTCACTTTTCCAACTAATTAGGGTAGATTTTAATAATATATATGTGGGAACATAAATGGCCCAAGATACACCTAGATCCTGAAAGACAGAAAGCTGTGGTCATGGGAATAAGGTGTGAACTCCGCCTTCTGATGCCTTCCCAGAACAGACCCCCATGGGTCTGGGTAACCCTGGAGGGGTCTAAAAGGGGGGCATTAAAACACCAGGAACCACACAGAGTCTGTAGGCTGGCGGCAATTAATAGTAAATCAGGAATCAAGCAGAGTCTTGGGCAGAAGGCAGACAGTAGAACAAACCAGGAAACAAGCAGAGTCTTGGGCAGGCGGCAGGCAGCAGACCGTAGAACAAACCAGGAAGCAAGCAGAGTCTTGGGCAGGCAGCAGACAGTAGAATAAACCAGGAAACCAGCAAGGTCAAAAACAGGCAAAACAAGCTTTCAAGGCAGGAATCACAACAGACCAACAAGGACAAGAACAGGACTGAAGACCTCTGTTGCCAGGTGCTTAATAAAGGCCACATACAAGCGAGTTCACCAGGTAAGGGTGCTGCTAAGTTCCAAAAATCCCAAGCCAGTCTGGAAGGCTGGAAGATCTGGACCTGACCGGCATGACTTCTGGAATATGGGAAACAGCAAACTGACAGTCCATCACAGCCACCAGGTCTGACCACCAGGTGGCGAGAAGAATGAGAGCGTGAAACAGGGGCACAACCGTGACACTGTTCAGTACTATTCAAAATTGTGGCAGGCTACAACAGTTGAACTTTTTGTCAGTTTGTGTACTGATGAGGATATTCTGGTTTGAACTGCTGGTATGCAGTAGGTTCATGTAAATGTAGTAAGTAATTTAAACTGTGGATTGACTGATTAGAGTTTTAAGAGATTTTAAGAGTCTTTTAAAATAAGCTGTTTTTTTTTTAAGAACACTATTGATGTTAGCGATGAAAACAGATTTTGCAGTAAAGGCTCTGTACATAATATATAGGCAAAAATGAACCATTTTGAGCTGGTTAGCTTTGGACTCTATATATTGTATTTACCGCTGTGTTCTCTATATACCATAAGCAGGATTATAGACAGTTTATTTTATGCTGATTTGTGGCCAGGTGGCCCATTTATATAATTAAGAATGATATTTTTAAGCCAGGTATATCTACAATAATTGCGGTTTTATATTGTAAATAGCGGAATTGTAAACTGTTATCTTCGGATTAGACATGCAGCTTTAGCTGGATTCTCTATCTGTATATTCTTATTTTATGCTTAAGGTTCCCTACTTTTATCTCATATAGACAGTTTAATAAATGCAATGTTTGACATTTTCGGTCTGATTAAATTCTGTTCTGTGGAGTCTCAACAGATAATTTGATTTTTGTTCCTCTAAGTTTTTATATACTTCGACCTGTTGCACTTTGCCTTCATTTCAACTTTGGTGTGGTTATCTATAAGTACTTGGCCTTACATTTGAACAATGGACATTCATTCATTAGATAATATTATTCACATACATTTTTGAAATTTGGCAAGTACATAAGTACATAAGCATCGCCATCGAACCCTGCACCCTGTCACTGACAGCGGCCAAAAGAACAAGCAATTTGTCCCACCCATCCTAGAAATACTGTATTATTCCCTCGTCCATTCAATAACGTTCTATGGCTTTTTCCTCCAACAAGCCGTCCAACCCTTTTTTGAAGTCCGCTAAGTTAACAGCCTTAACCACCTTTTCCGGCAGCGAATTCCAGAGTTTAACTATGCGTTGAGTGAAGAAAAATTTCCTCTGATTCATTTTAAATTTACCACACTGCAGCTTCATCGCATGCCCCCTTGTCCTAGTATTTTTGGAAAGCGTAAACAGATGCTCCACATCGACCCGTTCCATTCCACTCATTATCTTATAGACCTCTATCATATCTCCCCTCAGCCGTCCCATCCCCTGTATCATCTTTGTGGCCCTTCTCTGCACCTTTTCCAGTTCCACTATGTCTTTTTTGAGGTGCAGCGACCAGAATTGAACACAATACTCGAGGTGCGGTCGCACCATGGAGCAATACAACAGCAGAATAATATCCTTATTTTTGTTTTCAATCCCTTTCCTAATGATACCCAACATTCTATTTGCTTTCCTAGCCGCAGCAGCACATTGAGCAGAAGTTTTCAACATATCATCAACGATGACACCTAGATCCCTTTCTCGGTCCGAGACTCCCAACGCTGAACCTTGTATGACATAGTTATAGTTTGGGTTCCTCTTTCCCACATGCATCACTTTGCACTTGTTCACATTAAATGTCATCTGCCATGTCTTTTCACAACTATGTGTTTTCATGTGATCACAGTGATCTCTCCACTAAGTGTTTCAAGCTTTATTTTTTTTTTGTTACATTTGTACCCCGCGCTTTCCCACTCATGGCAGGCTCAGTGCGGCTTACATGGGCAATGGAGGGTTAAGTGACTTGCCCAGTCACAAGGAGCTGCCTGTGCCTGAAGTAGGAATCGAACTCAGTTCCTCAGTTCCCCAGGACCAAAGTCCACCACCCTAACCACTAGGCCACTCCTCCACTCCATTTCTTGTTTTTGGGTTCACATTCTCCTTTTTTTCTTTTCTAATTCAAATACTTATTTTTTTTTCTTTAACAATGCCTTCAATGTCTTTTCTTTTCTCTGCTATGTACCAAGATTTTCCTGATGAAGGCTGTCCAGCTGAAACACAGCCTGTGTTGAGTTTCTTTGCCTGGGACTTGTATCTACATGTTCTTTACCCATTAAAGGAACTTTTTTGCAACATTTGGTCATCTTGACATTTGTCATTTTCCACTCTTGATTTGGTTTGCTTACATTTTTGTGTGGAAGGTTTTTTTTGTTTTCTCTTGTCTTTGGACTTCACTTGCTATAGCTACCATGTCAGCCTGTCACACCCTTCTCCCTCCATGTGCATTTTGATATTAAAAATGTAAGAAGGAACAGACTGAAAATAATAAGAAACAGCATAAGGAATGTCAAGTCAAATGTAAAGTGCTGATAAGGAAGGCAAAGAGGGACTTTGAAAAAAAGATTGTGTTTGAGGCAGAAACACATAGTTAAATTTTTTTTAGGTATATTAAAAGCAAGAAGTCGGCAAAAGAATCAGTTGGACCGCTAGATGACCGAGGGGTAAAAGCTGCAATCAGGGAAGACAAAGCCATAATGGCCATAACGGAGAGATTAAATGAATTCTTTGCTTTGGTCTTCACCGAGGAAGATTTGGGAGAGATACCAGTGCCAGAAATGGTATTCAAAGCTGACAAGCCGGAAAGAACTTGCAGAACTATTGTTAATAATATTTATCTTTAGAATTGAGTGTGGTACCGGAAGATTGGAGGGTGGCCAATGTAACGCCGATATTTTTAAAAGGTTCCAGAGGAGATCTGGGAAATTATAGACCGGTGAGCCTGATGTCAGTGCCAGGCAAAATGGTAGACACTATTATAAAGAACAAAATTACAGCGCATATTCAAAAGCATGGATTAATGAGACAAAGCCAACATGGATTTAGTGAAGGAAAATCTTGCCTCACCAAGAGGATAAAGATGAGCCGGTCGATATTGTGTATCTGGATTTTCAAAAGGCGTTTGACAAAGTACCTCATGAAAGATTCCAGAGGAAATTGGAGAGTCATGGGATAGGAGGTAGTGTCCTATTGTGGATTAAAAGCTGATAGAAAACAGAGGTTCCCCAGGGGTTTGTGTTGGAACCGCTGCTTTATATATATTTAGAAATGATCTAGAGATGGGAGTAACTAGTGAGGTAATTAAATTTGCTGATGACACAAAGTTATTCAAAGTTGTTAAATCGCGAGAGGATTGTGAAAATTTACAAGAGGACCTTACAAGACTGGGAGACTGTGCGTCTAAATGGCAGCTGACGTTTAATGTGAGCAAGTGCAAAGTGATGTATTTGGAAAAGAGGAACCTGAATTATAGCTACGTGATGCATGATTCCATGTTAGGAGGCACCAAACAGGAAAGGGATCTAGGCATCATCGTTGATGATGCTTTGAAATCCTCCTTGCAGTGTGTGGCAGCAGCTAAGAAAGCAAATAGAATGTTAGGTATTGTTTTTGTTACATTTGTACCCCGCGCTTTCCCACTCATGGCAGGCTCAATGCGGCTTACATGGGGCAATGGAGGGTTAAGTGACTTGCCCAGAGTCACAAGGAGCTGCCTGTGCCTGAAGTGGGAATTGAACTCAGTTCCTCAGGACCAGAGTCCACCACCCTAACCACTAGGCCACTCCTCCAAAATGCAGACGTTATAATGCCTTTGTATCGCTCCATGGTGTGCTTGCACCTCAAATATTGTGTTCAATTCTGGTCGCCGCATCCTGTTTCCAAAAGTGGCCAATCCAGGTCACAAGTACCTGGCACGATCCAAATAAAGTACAAAACATTTTACGCTGCTTATCCTAGAAATAAGCAGAGGATTCTCCCCAAGACCATTTTAATAATGGTCTATGGACTTTTCCCCAGCACCTGGCAGTGAACCCAGGAAGCCAAAAACCAGCAGGACTCTTCATTTGCAAATGTAGCTAGGGTAAGCATAGACCTCAGAGCCTACCTTTCCCCTTCTGGTAGGGAGATGACTAGACCTGGTCTGCCTTCTGTTTCTTGTAATAAATGATTCCTTGCATTTTGCAGGACTTGACTATTGGACATGATACAGCACAGGCACTGGTCAGCATGGTGACACGGGACAGCAGTGGACTTTGCAACTCAGTGTTTTTAATGGATTTCTCTTTTTATTGTTTTAATTCTGTGACACTGTAGCTATGGGGATATGTGTATATTCTGCTAGAGACAGCTGTTTGTGTCTGCAAAAAAACCTTCCTTGCCTGGAAAGACATGTAGGGATGGAGTCCCAGGGAATGGTTTGAGCACCATCTGCTCCACAGGTGTGAGATTGGCAATGTCAGCTTCCTGAGGGTAAATCCCTGCCTTGACCCTCATTTTCTGCAGACCTTAAGGCATGGGCCTCAGCTGTCCCTACTGTTGGATAATCTAGGGCCTGCCAACTCTGTCCACCACCTGCTGTCTATGTTGGGTGCCTGTGGGCCATCTTTGCTGTGCTATTCCGCTGCCTCATAGTCTGCAGAACACAGAGCAAACTCAAGTCTGCACACTGCCAAAGCATACTTGCTGGTTTCTATCTGACTGGTTGCGAGTGCTAGATAATGCACATGTATGTGATCCCTCTGTATATATCCTCCCATATATGATATTCTTAGTGTGATCTACCCTTTTTTGGAACTTGTGCCTGCCTAGTAGTGTGTAGTCATGGTGATTTACATCAGACAATACACAATCTCCAAAGAGAGCTGGCCAAATTTAACGTAACCTCGCTTGAAAAGCTCTAAGCTATCCAAGGGAAAATTAAACTAATTTGGATAAATTCAAATCAGTTGATGTTAACATAAATGATTTAAACTTTATTTACAAAACAAGTTGTTAAATGTTTCAAATGTTGAAAGCAATAGTGTGCTGAATCACACAAACACCAGTAAATTAAAGTTTGTTAAAACAGCGATTATATAAAGGTGAGTTTAAGACTGTAAAATTGTCCCAATTCAACTAGAGCACTAACTACTGCACCTTCAAACATGCAGAGTGTACTGCAGAGAGAGCTACTATTTTATCACATAGGTGATACCTATGGTCTTTTTACCCCCTCTGGCTGTGTCAAGCATCTGGTTCTTTTATCTATTTCAGTGAATAAAATCCTTTTAAATATAAGATTTTCTTCTGATCTTCTTTGCTTTTACCTTAATTAAACTAGAGCATTAGGGATTTAAGTCCAACTTCTTTGTTTTTCACTTTACCTTCTACAAGTAGATCACATCTTTAAAATTCCAAATTTGAGAATTTGCTTATTTCCGATCTGAGGAAGAAGGGCAACCTTTGAAAGCTAATCAAGAAATGTATTAAGTTATGTCCAATAAAAAAGGTATCATCTTATTTTCTTTTCCATGTTTTATTTTGTTTGATTTCTATTGATAACCTTTAAAAGTGGACTAACACGGCTACCACACCTCTCAAATTTGAGAATAAAACCAAACATATGCAACATGTTCAAATTTAAAATTAATTTTGATGGCCCCTGTAGGTTTGAAGACATGACAAATTTATGAAGAGTAATAATGTTATGGTTTGATTTGTGAAAACACACCTGCCTCATTTATTACAAAACCCATTGGGTTCACATTTTATACTTCTCAAGTACTAATCAGGCCCAATTTTAGCTTCCAAAATCAGACACACTGAGCACACACACATTTTAAACGACCAAAAACTATAAAATCAGACAAATACAAATTTATTTAAGTTGCACATTTCATGTGTCATAAAATAATTCTCAAATGAAATTATTAAAATAAATTTAAATATATAAATAAATAGAAATATTCAAGTAAAGTATCCATAAAATACGCTCAATAGAACACCTTTAAAAAAGTATACAAAGGACACTTGTGGTTGTCTGAGTTTACATCATGGCGATCTCAATTACACATGCGATCAAATACTGAGCGACAATCCCAGAAGTGCCTTTTCCGTGCAAGTGCCGAAGGCTCCATATCACAGTCCGATCACGTTTAAACGGCAATTCGAATGTCATTGTCAGTCCTTGACTGAGTAGTGCAGCAGCAGCGCGGTGCAGTTCGGAGGCCCCTGCTCACATGGTGAAGGGGTCCGTGTACAGTACTTTAGGCGTCAGGTAGTAGCAGGTTAAGTTTTTCCAGGCCAGCGCCGGCAGGGGTTCCCTCGGCTGCTGCAGCTCCGGCTCCTTGCCGCCGGGCAGAAGAGCGCCGTCCGGGAGGATCGGCAGCGCCTGCTCGGGTTCCTCGGTGCAGATCTGCGCCAGAATGATAAGGCAGAGATAGATTACCCAGCGCCGGGCCGTACTGCTCTCGGTGGGCAGCGGATGTTTACGGACAGCTCCCGAAGGATACAGTACTCTGCGGGGCTTCCTGCCTACAGTCCTGCTACGCCGCCGCCGTGGTTCCGCTGCCGCCACTGATTCCGGCTCGAAAGTGAAGATCTCGGGCAGCCGGTTGCCGCTGGAGAAGGGGGCTGGCGCTGGGCACGGGAGACACTCGGACTCCAGTTCCACGCTGCTGACGGGCAGAGAGAGCAAGGCTCGTGACTTGCTAGGTAGCACGCACATCTCCCCGGAAATCGGGCTCGTATAGTCTGCGTCTGCGACCGTATGCAACTCTGCTAGGCTCACTTCTGCCTCCTTCCAGCCAAAAAAAATGTCAGAGTGGATAGATTGTGCGCGTGGTTTCCTTATTTATAGTCTCTGCAGCTCGTGACGTCTCCGCAGATCATTCTCAGCCCCTTGGCAGATGTTTGAGTGACGTCAGCGCCGCCCTTTGATCTCACGCGCTCTGGAGTTTCCCAGGGGCCGGGTTATATAGCGTTGCAACTCCTAGTCCCCTTCTCCCTTTTGCTCCTCCCGCGCCGCGGCTCTGGCTAATCATTCGGAGTCGAACCAGCCGTATAGAATTTGCCAAATGCCACATGCCCAGAGGGCTGCTTCCTGCTTACTTTCAAACTCTTCTTTCTTTCTTTCCTTTCTTTCTTTCACTGGCTGTACTTTCTAAGCCTCTCTCTTTCTATTAACTCCTTTCTAAGCCTCTCTTTCCTATAAACTAATCTAAAATAGCTAGTTTTGATTCTGTGGTGGAGTTCCTTCTTCAACTGTGTTACATGTCTGTGCTGGTGCTGTGCTGGTGACCGGGCTGCTGGCATCATCTACTATAATAAAACTCACCCTCAACGTTCTGAGGACACTGACGTCAGTGAAGCCAAGCCCTGACTTCCTTCAAAAAGGTTCGAAGGTTCGTGGTGGTGAAGCCACCAAAATCGCTCTGGGCCCCGCTCTCGAGGGCGGAGCAATGGCAGAACAACAAAGGGGTTGACAGGGAGGGAGGCGGTGGGGTGGGTGGGAAATCGCTCCGGGCCCCGCCCTCGCATCAAACGTCATGACGTTGGGGGCGGAGCAATGGCAGAACAACGAAGGGGTTGGCCAGGGAGGGAGGGAGGGGGGGTGTTGGTGATGAAAACCTTACTAGCGCCCGTTTCATTTGCTCAGAAACGGGCCTCTTTTACTAGTCATTTAATAAAAGAGCTAGAGCAGCTTTTAAACTAGGAAGGGGGGGGGGGGGGGGAGGCTGTCGGTCGCACAAAAGCATATGGTTCGGAATAAGGTATCTTGCAAAGATATCGCCTAAACAGGGAAGACAGGGTTTCTTGATAGTGAGGTTGCAAAAGATACTGTAGTAGATTCAATGTCCTTAAATAAAAATAATAAAAACCAGACAAAAGATAGTAATATAGTACTGTCAAGTAATCAACATGATGTGATAAGGAATAACAAGTCTAGCTTGAAGTGGCTATATGCAAATGCTAGGAGCCTAAGACATAAGATGGGAGAATTGGAATATATTGCACTGAATGGACATAATAAGCATCTCTGAGACCTGGTGGAAGGAAGTGGGAAACTGTCTTACCGGGGTACCAATTATATCGTAGTGATAGGGTGGACCGGACTGGGGGAGGAGTAGCATTGTACGAGAGGCTTGAATCAAATAGATTGAAAATTCTGCAGGAAACAAAAGACCTCTTGGAATCATTGTGGATCAAAATTCCATGTGTAAAAGGGAAAAGGACGGTGATAGGGGTGTACTACCATCCGCCCGACCAGCCATCCGCCCGACCAGGATGAGCAGACGGACGCAGTCATGTTAAAGGAAATTAGTGAGGCATAAGTACATAAGTGCATAAGTAATGCCACACTGGGAAAAGACCAAGGGTCCATCAAGCCCAGCATCCTGTCCACGACAGCGGCCAATCCAGGCCAAGGGCACTTGGCAAGCTTCCCAAACGTACATACATGTTATTCCTGGAATTGTGGATTTTTCCCAAGTCCATTTAGTAGCGGTTTATGGACTTGTCCTTTAGGAAACCGTCCAACCCCTTTTTAAACTCTGCCAAGCTAATCGCCTTCACCACGTTCTCCGGCAACGAATTCCAGAGTTTAATTATGCGTTGGGTGAAGAAAACTTTTCTCCGATTTGTTTTAAATTTACGTAGAGGAGTGTGGTAGCCGTGTTAGTCCACTCTTAAGGTTATCAATAGAAATCAAACAAAATAAAATATGGAAAAGAAAATAAGATGATACCTTTTTTATTGGACATAACTTAATACATTTCTTGATTAGCTTTCGAAGGTTGCCCTTCTTCGTCAGATCGGAAATAAGCAAATGTGCTAGCTGACAGTATATATAAGTGAAAACATTCAAGCATTACTATGACAGTCTGACAGGGTGAGAGGATGGGGGTGGGTAGGAGGTATGCATGGGGACATCAAAGCATATCATTGATATTCTAACAGGATGGGATCGGAAATAAGCAAATGTGCTAGCTGACAGTGTATATAAGTGAAAACATTCAAGCATTACTGTGACAGTCTGACAGGGTGGGAGTGTTACAAGAAATGATTTATCTTGGGGGAAAGAGCTCTAGAGCACTCGCTACTGTTTATAATTTAAGAGCAGGCGCTGTATTTATAAGTTTTAGGATATTAATTTCTCCACCAATCACCAAAGGTGATAATTGCAATAAATTAAATAAATTAAGTATATATAAAAGATACCATATACTCAGAACACAAAGAGACCGTATTTTTAGCTTCAAAAAGGTTGATTTAATATACAATTGCACACGAGAGGTAGGTTTTTAAAAGGATCTTAGAACAGAGAATTTGTGCATAAAATAGAACAAAGTAGCAGGTAGGTTAACTTACAAGTCCTTGTTACAAGCATGCTGTGGTCCAGCTGATTGATGAGCACATGGTTAGGACAGGAACAGGGCTTCTGCAGTGAGTGGATCATCTGAGTTGCTTGCAGCTGAAGAGAATCTGAATCTTGGGGAAACAGCTTTTGCTTTTATATCTTGCAAGCTGCAGGAGGATATGATCACAGAGTCCCAGCACCTGTTTCCTGGTTTGCACTGGATAACTTGCAAGGCATTATGGTTATTGTAGTCTGTTCACATGAACTGCAGATGTCCTGGCGTCCATTTGTCTGATAGTTGATGGGAGGGGTAGGTATACCTTTGACAAGCAAATGTCCTGTTTATGCTTTTCCTCTGAGTTCTTTGTCTTCAATGGGTTCTCCAGACTTTCGGTCTCTTGGGTCTTTGGTTTTCAGAGATGTCCTGATGAGCGTCCAGGTACCCACCTTAGTTAAGCTTTTGTTAGGTGGGAGGGCAGAGGAAGCTATATATCTCTCTTTTGTCTTTGTTAAGTGTTTGTAATTGACTATCCCTGCTATCAGAAGTTCCCAGAAAAAGGGATGGGGAGAGAGGGGCTTGAAATGAAACTATTTTCTCTGCTGCAGTGTCAAATATATATATATATATATATATATATATATATATATATATATATATATATATATATATATATATATATATATATATATATATATATATATTTAAAGCTGCACAAATATATTGGTGTATATATATGTATCTGATCCAACACAACATCATGCTACACATTTAATTCTGATGATTGGCTTATACCATAACAGGAGGATGGGGTGGGTAGGAGGTATGCATGGGGACATCAAAGCATATCATTGATATTCTAACAGGATCCTGTTAGAATATCAATGATATGCTTTGATATCCCCATGCATACCTCCTACCCACCCCACCCTCCCACCCTGTCAGACTGTCATAGTAATGCTTGAATGTTTTCACTTATATACAGTATCAGCTAGCACATTTGCTTATTTCCGATCTGACGAAGAAGGGCAACCTTCGAAAGCTAATCAAGAAATGTATTAAGTTATTTCCAATAAAAAAGGTATCATCTTATTTTCTTTTCCATGTTTTATTTTGTTTGATTTCTATTGATAACTTTTAAATTTACTACACTGTAGTTTCATTGCATGCCCCCTAGTCCTAGTATTTTTGGAAAGCGTGAACAGACGCTTCACATCCACCTGTTCCACTCCACTTATTATTTTATATACCTCTATCATGTCTCCCCTCAGCCGTCTCTTCTCCAAGCTGAAAAGCCCTAGCCTCCTTAGTCTTTCTTCATAGGGAAGTCGTCCCATCCCCGCTATCATTTTAGTCGCCCTTCGCTGCACCTTTTCCAATTCCACTATATCTTTCTTGAGATGCGGCGACCAGAACTGAACACAATACTCAGGGTGCAGTTGCACCATGGAGCGATACAACGGCATTATATCATCCTCACATCTGTTTTCCATACCTTTCCTAATAATACCCAACATTCTATTCGCAAATAAATTAGGCAAATAAATTAGGCAACGCAATAATAATGGGTGATTATAATTACCGTTTGCAGCAAAATTCTACTTTGTTATAACCCAGTATTGGAGGTGTACAGTCACTAGTATTCATGAAACGTGGAGAAAAAAAGACTTCAGAAACCATAGAGAGTACTCATTATGCAGGAACAACCTTTCAATTTTAGAGTACTCCTTTTCTTCAATCACTAGTCTTCACAAAAAAACTCCACTCTTCTTATTCATGCAATACATGCACATACACCTTCCACAATACTATGTGGTAGAGGCTTACATAAAACACTATACATCCGGTGAACTAATTGTTACTTAACTTAAATGCTCTTGATGCTGCCAGTCCGCACTGTCTTCCACAGCATATGGTACTCCCAAAGCCCAACAGGAGAACCCTGTTTTGCCACTATCGGGCTGTTTCAAGGGCCATAGACAGCTGCATCTAATGCTTCTCAACTTCACCGCGCCAACTGCCTCGTCTCGGCGTCCTAAAATCAAGGCAGACTTCCCTCCTATATATACGTCATTTCCTTATTCCCAGACGTGTATCACAATGACGTCATCCACAGCAAAACTTTATTGATAAACGATCATCTCACAAAAAAGCTTTCCACTCAATTGAAATATTCAATCCCTTAGGGATTACGGTTTGCAGCACATATATCCATCTTTGTTCTCTCTGTTTTAGCGTTCTCCGCACATCTCCTCTGCGCTCTGAAACCCAAATCTGCTCCAGAACCACACATTGCAAATTGCAAATCGAAGCTGAAGAGTCGGAAAAAGTTATTGAAATATCTGTAAATCTGGAAGACGTAATGGAGCAGTTCTGCAAACTGAAGAGTAGCAAATCTACTGGACCAGATGGTATTCACCCTAGAGTACTGAGAACTAAAAAATGAGCTGGCAGAGCTACTGTTACTGATTTGTAATTTATTTTTAAAATCGCGCGTGGTACCAGAAGGAGACATGATAGAGGTATATAAAATAATGTGTGGAGTGGAACAGGTGGATGTGAAGCGTCTGTTCACGCTTTCCAAAAATACTAGGACTAGGGGGCATGCGATGAAACTACAGTGTAGTAAATTTAAAACAAATCGGAGAAAAGTTTTCTTCACCCAACGTGTAATTAAACTCTGGAATTCGTTGCCGGAGAAAGTGGTGAAGGCGGTTAGCTTAGCAGAGTTTAAAAAGGGGTTGGACGGTTTCCTAAAGGACAAGTCCATAAACCGCTACTAAACGGACTTGGAAAACTCCAAAATTCCAGGAATAACATGTATAGAATGTTTGTACGTTTGGGAAGCTTGCCAGGTGCCCTTGGCCTGGATTGGCCGCTGTGGTGGACAGGATGCTGGGCTCGATGGACCCTTGGTCTTTTCCCAGTATGGCATTACTTATGTACTTATGTACTTATATTGGAGGGTGGCCAATGCAACGCCGATATTTTAAAAGGTTCCAGAGGAGACCCGGGAAATTATAGACCGGTGAGTCTGACGTCGGTGCCGGGCAAAATGGTTGAGACTATAATCAAGAACAAAATTACAGAGCACATTCAAAAGCATGGATTAATGGGACAAAGTCAACATGGATTTAGTGAAGGGAAGTCTTGCCTCACTAATCTGCTGCATTTCTTTGAGGGGGTAAACAAACATGTGGACAAGTGAGCCGGTTTATATTGTGTATCTAGATTTTCAGAAGGCGTTTGATAATGTCCCTCATGAAAGACTACAGAGGAAATTAGAGGGACATGGGATCAGAGGTAGTGTCTTACTGTGGACTAAAAACTGGTTGAAAGATAGGAAACAGAGAGTAGGATTAAAAGGTCAATATTTGCAATGGAGACGGGTACTTAGCGGGGTCACTCAGGGATCGGTGCTGGAACCTCTGCTTTTTAACATATTCATAAATGACCTAGAGATGGGGGCAACTAGTGAGGTAATCTAATTTGCCAATGACACAAAGTTATTCAAAGTAGTCAAATCGCGGGAAGATTGTGAAAAACTACAAGAGGACCCTATGAGACTGGGAGACTGGGTGTCTAAATGGCAGATGACGTTTAATGTGAACAAGTGCAAATTGATGCATGTGGGAAAGAGGAACCCAAACTATAACTACGTCATGCAAGGTTCAGAGTTGGGAGTCACGGACCGAGAAAGGGATCTAGGTGTCATCGTTGATGATATGTTAAAAACTTCTGCTCAATGTGCTGCTGTGGCTAGGAAAGCAAATAGTATGTTGGGTATCATTAGGAAAGGGATTGAAAACAAAAATAAGGATATTATTCTGCTGTTGTATCGCTCCATGGTGCGACCGCACCTCGAGTATTGTGTTCAATTCTGGTCATCGCACCTCAAAAAAGACACAGAGGGGCATAATCGAATGACGCCGGCCAAATACTACTACTACTACTATTTAGCATTTCTATAGCGCTACAAGACATACGCAGCGCTGCAGATGGCCGGCCATCTATTTGGCCGGCGTTGCAAAGAGAAGTCCCGAACCATATTATCGAAAAAGATGGCCGGCCATCTTTCGTTTCGATAATACGGTTGGGGCCGGCCAAATGTCAGAGATGGCCGGGTTTGAGATGGCTGGCATCGGTTTTCGCCGATAATGGAAACCGAGGCCGGCGATCTCAAAACCGGTCAAATCCAAAGCATTTGGTCATGGGAGGAGCCAGCATTTGTAGTGCACTGGTCCTCCTGACATGCCAGGACACCAACCGGGCACCCTAGGGGGCACTCCTAAAAATTAAAAAAATAAAAATAGCTCCCTTACCTTGGGTGCTGAGCCCCACAAAACCTACTCCCCACAACTATACACCACTACCATAGCCCTAAGGGGTGAAGGGGGGCACCTACATGTGGGTACAGTGGGTTTCGGGTGGGTTTTGAAGGGCTCCCATTTTCCAGCACAAGTGTGGGGGGGATGGGCCTGGGTCCGCCTGCCTGAAGTCCACTGCACCCACTAAAACTGCTCCAGGACCTGTATGACATTTGAGGCTGGAATAGAGGCTGGCAAAAAAAGTTTTAAAGTTTTTTTTGAGGGTGGGAGGGGGTTAGTGACCACTGGGGGAGTCAGGGGAGGTGATCCCTGATTCCCTCTGGTGGTCATCTGGTCAGTTCGGGCACTTTTTTGGGACTTGGACCTGAAAAAAAGGGACCCAATAAAGTGGACCAAATTCTCGCCAGGGACGTCCTTCTTTTTTCCATTATCGGCCAAGGGCGCCCATCTCTTAAGCACGCCCCGGAACTTTGGCCGTCCCGGCGACATAAAGCAGTTGGGGACGCCCAAAATCATCTTTCGATTATACCGATTTGGCCGGCTTCAGGAGATGGCCGGCCATTACTACTACTACTACTACTTAGCATTTCTATAGCGCTGCCAGGGTTACGCAGCGCTGTACAAGTTTAAACATGGGGAAGGACAGTCCCTGCTCAAGAGAGCTTACAATCTAAAGGTGCTCCCGATTTGTGTCGGAAGATGGCCGGCGATCTCCTTCAAAAATAAGCTGGATAGTGGAATTGGAAAAGGTGCAGAGAAGGGTGACAAAGATGATACAGGGGATGGGACGACTGCCCTATCAGGATAGGCTGAAGAGGCTGGGGCTCTTCAGCTTGGAGAAAAGGCAGCTGAGGGGAAATATGATAGAGGTCTATAAGATAATGAGTGGAATGGAACGGGTCGATGTGGAGCATCTGTTTACGCTTTCCTAGGACAAGGAGGCATTCGATGAAGCTGCAGTGTGGTAAATTTTTCTTCACTCAACGCGTAGTTAAACTCTGGAATTCGCTGCCGGAAAAGGTGGTTAAGGCGGTTAACTTAATGGACTTCAAAAAAGGGTTGGACGGCTTCCTGGAGGAAAAAGCCATAGAATGTTACTGAATGGACGAGGGAATAATACAGTATTTCTAGGATGGGCGGGACAAATTGCTTGTTCTTTTGGCCGCTGTCAGTGACAGGGTGCTGGGCTCGATGGACCCTTGGTCTGTCCCAGCATGGCGATGCTTATGAACTTATGCTTAATGGAGGCCATACACGGAAAAAACTTACGTTTTTAGCCTCTTCTCTTTACTTATGTACTTATATAAAAACATTTCCAATTAATTTACTTACCAGAGACGTCAGACTTACTAGCCTATAGTTCCCTGACTCTTCCTTACGTTTTTGTGGAGAAGGACTCTTCTGCAGTCCTCTGGACTAGAGAAGCATTGAAAAGATCAGCCAGTGGAGCCGTTAGAACTTCCCTAAGATCCTTCAGACCATCAGATGGGAATACTTTTAAAAGAAATAGGAGAAAATATTTTTTCATTCAAAAATAGTTAAGCTCTGGAACTTGTTCCCAGAGGATGTGGTAAATGCAGTTAGCGTATCTGGGTTAAAAAAAAAGGTAGTCCATAGTTTGTTACTGAGATGGAAATGGGGGAGGCCACTGTTTGCCCTGGGATTGGTAGCATGGAATGTTGCTACTAATTGGGTTTCTGCCAGGTACTTGTGACCTGGATTGGCCACTGCTGGAAGCAGGATACTGGGCTAGATGCAGTGGTTTGCTGGAGCCGGCTCCCTCTGGCTCGCAGGAACCAGTTGTTAAATTTTACTGATTTTTGCGAGCCGGTTGTTGATTGAGTCAGGCAGCGAGAGCGAGCACACAAGCATCTGGGTTTTTTTTCTCCTCCTCTCTCTCCCTCCTTCCCCAGCCCCCACCTTCCTGTGAGCCCCCAGCATACCTCATCATGTCATTCCATCATCCCCCCACTCACCACTGCCTGACCAACCCGGAGCCTTTTCTCTGCCAGATCCCGCCCACAGGAAGTTGCATCAGCAGGGTAGAGTAGTACACTCTCGGCACTGAGACAGGGTCCAGGTCAACCAGGCAGTGTGTTACCAGCTGCTGGAAGGTTTGAAGAATGAATGGCCAGAGGGAATGGAAGCTGAGTGAGGTAGGACTCGCAGAGGAGTGGGAGGGAGATGAGATGCTGGGTTTGCATGAGAACGGAGACAGCATGAAGGGAAAAAAAGTTGAAACTATTTAGGTTGGTCACTCTGTTAAACAAAATCAAGCAAACTTATTCTTTATTGTTGGTAGCATTTTCATTCAATCTTGCTTATATTTTCAAACATGCCAGCTTTTGCAGCATACAGATGTACACAGAGGTCAGAGGAAGTATAGTAATGGAATAACTTTTCATAGATAGAGTAGTAATTTGTTATAAATCATAATCAGTGTGTCATTTAGAGGGGCTGGTTATTATAGGGACACCCTAGCATGTATTATATTTGTGCAGAGATCTTTTTTCTCCTGGTAAAAAGCCATTAAAACAGATATCATATTATAAGGATCAGGTGTTCAAAATTCAGAGTTTCTATCTATCTATTTATTTATTTATTTACTTATTTATGACATTTAACCCTGTTATTGGTGCAGAGATTTTTTTTTTCTCCTGGTAATGGGCTTCTAAAACAGACATGTTATGGGTATCAGGTTCTCAACGTTCAGAGTTTAAATCTATTTATTTACTTATTTATGGCATTTTATCCCACATTAAACATGAATTAGATTGGAACCTGGGAGCATTAACAAAAAAAAAAAATTCCTTGGCACCTATGTGCATCTAACACACATCAATTTGGAACTACTGCTCTGTTAACGCGTGCCCCGGGCGATAATTCCATTTTTTATGCGTGTCTGAAACGCGTGGCAGAAAATATTTTTTATTTTCTACTGCGTGGTGCTAACCAGGCGGTAATCAGCAGTGTACATGCGCTGATGATTACTGCCCGGTTAATGCTTGAGACCTTACCGCTAAGTCAATGGCTGGCGATAAGGTCTCAGGGCCAAAATGGATGTGTACCAATTTTTATTTTACTACTACTACTATTTAGCATTTCTATAGTGCTACAAGGCGTACGCAGCGCTGCACAAACATAGAAGAAAGACAGTCCCTGCTCAAAGAGCTTACAATCTAATAGACAAAAAATAAAGTAAGCAAATCAAATCAATTAATGTGTACAGGAAGGAGGAGAAGAGGGTAGGTGGAGGCGAGTGGTTACAAGTGCACGTCCATTCTCAGCCCCCCAAAAAGAGGCCTTTTTTGCAGGTATGCTGGAAATGGACCTTTGCGTGTCCAATACACACGCTTACAACAGCACAGTATGGCCCTATCCCACATAGGTTCCATTACCAACTGCTGGAATAGCTCCCCCTATAGAAAATCCAGGATCTCCCTGTTTCTAAAAGGCCACAATAGGGATACCCCAATCAACATCTTTCATATTAAAATCACCTATTAGTAGTACTTCCCCTTTCAAAGCTATATTTTGAATGTCTTCAAGTAAATCTTGGTCCATTTCTTCTGTCTGTGAAGGAGGCTTGTGTATCACACAAATGTAAATACATTTGCCATTTCCTCTTTCCAGATTGACCCACAGTGCCTCTTCTTCCTTACCCTGTAGTTCCTGCAATTGTGTGGCTTTAATAATATCTTTAACATATAATGCCACTCTCCCTCCCTTTCTTCCTACCCTGTCTTTCCTGAGCAGATTATAGCATGGTAATCCA
The DNA here is from genome assembly GCF_901765095.1 of Microcaecilia unicolor. Lineage (NCBI taxonomy): Eukaryota > Metazoa > Chordata > Amphibia > Gymnophiona > Siphonopidae > Microcaecilia > Microcaecilia unicolor. The sequence continues at coordinate 221,756,788 of NC_044036.1, read as the reverse complement.
AATCAGCCTCTTCCATCACAGCCTCAAGATCTAAAACCTTGTTTTCCATACTTTGGGCATTAGTATATACTGCTTTCCAGACGTTGCCCTATTTTCCCATTTGTATAGAGGTATCTAATGCTTCACTTACCCAGGGACGTAGCCAGACAGCAGATTTTGGGTGGGCCTAGTCAAGAAGTGAGTGGGCACCAAGTGTTCTCCTCCCCCCCCCAATGCGATGAGGCCAGTTTCAGCAGCTTAGGAAGCTTAGACTGCTGAAGTGGAAAGCAGTGTTTTCAGCACCATCAGGGGGAGGTCTTCAGCTGGCGAAGCTTGGGATCCCCACTAGCTAGCACTAAATATGTGCTGCTGTTGGGTGGGCCTGAGCCCTAAGTGGATGGGCCCCGGCCCACCCAGGCCCACCTGTGGCTACGCCACTGCACTTACCAGAGGCTTTGATCACCCTGCCCAGTGTTCTTCTGTAGTTTAGCAGTCTGCTGCTGAAGACACTTCTTCCCTTCTTTGATAGATGGACATCATCTCTGCTCAGGAGCAGTGGCGTAGCGAGGGTGGCTGACACCCGGGGCGGGTTGCCGCTGCGCACCCCCCCAGGTGCAGCACGGCGCACCCCCCCTCGGCGCACGCACCCCCCCTTGGAGCTCAGTCTTACCACTGGCGCTCCACCCCGAGTGCACGTTGGCGCTGGGAGCTGCGTCGCCTCCGCTGATTCCTTGCTCTCTCTGCCCCGGAACAGGAAGTAACCTGTTCCGGGGCAGAGAGAGCAGTGAACCAGTGAAGCCGACACCCCTCCAGCGGCGTGCACCCGGGGCGGACCGCCCCACCGCCCCCCCCTTCTCATGGTCCAGGAAGCCAAAATGCTCTTTATGACACCATCTTCACAGCCACATATTGTTATGGCATTTCTCATGCAACTATGCTTCTTTGTCCTTTGTGTTTGTTCTGAGGCCTGTTACTGCAGACTTCAGCACATCCTATTCACTGTAGCCAGAGGCCTGATTACAGTTTTATCTGCAAACTTGTACAAACCAGTTTTAGCTGGACATATAAGAACAACGGTTGGTAGCACATGAGGTAATGACCAGACACATGGGCAGAGCCCTGTGTATGTGCAGGATTCCTCATTGGGTGATATATGAGGTGGTGCTCTGTGATGGAAGGTGTATATAAGTGACTGCACATCTAGTGAACACTGGAATATATTCTTCTGGTAGGTAGGGCATATTCCCTGGGGGGGGGGGGGGGATTTGTGTGCTTTCCCCTCCCCCCTCCGTGACTCTGGGTAGGGACTTGGTCTTTGCAGCTAAGAATCTTTCATTCTTTACTTCCTTCTTTCTTTTTTTTGTTTCTCTCTCCTTTCGCTCAGCTTTGTGTCCTTCATATATGTTCTGATGAGGAACAAATGTTTCTTCCTATTCTCTGAGTTCAGACTAATTATTTTTATAACTACCAAAGTTACTGATGTTAGGTTCGTTTGTGAAATTACTAATGTTTGCTACAGTACCAGATACTTTTGTAGTGGGTAATAAAACCTCTCTTTTCCTGTCTTTTGGTCTCTGACTTTTTCTGAGAGAATAGCATAACCCATGCAGCTATTACAATATTCATCTCCAGGAGACAAGTTTCTCTGCCTTGGCCTTTACCTTGAACAGGGGGGATCAATGAGAATACCCTTTCTCCCAGAGCCATGAAGTTACTTTTGATACATTCAGAGGGGTACCTACAGTGGTGGAAATAAGTATTTGATCCCTTGCTGATTTTGTAAGTTTGCCCACTGACAAAGACATGAGCAGCCCATAATTGAAGGGTAGGTTATTGGTAACAGTGAGAGATAGCACATCACAAATTAAATCCGGAAAATCACATTGTGGAAAGTATATGAATTTATTTGCATTCTGCAGAGGGAAATAAGTATTTGATCCCCCACCAACCAGTAAGAGATCTGGCCCCTACAGACCAGGTAGATGCTCCAAATCAACTCGTTACCTGCATGACAGACAGCTGTCGGCAATGGTCACCTGTATGAAAGACACCTGTCCACAGACTCAGTGAATCAGTCAGACTCTAACCTCTACAAAATGGCCAAGAGCAAGGAGCTGTCTAAGGATGTCAGGGACAAGATCATACACCTGCACAAGGCTGGAATGGGCTACAAAACCATCAGTAAGACGCTGGGCGAGAAGGAGACAACTGTTGGTGCCATAGTAAGAAAATGGAAGAAGTACAAAATGACTGTCAATCGACAAAGATCTGGGGCTCCACGCAAAATCTCACCTCGTGGGGTATCCTTGATCATGAGGAAGGTTAGAAATCAGCCTACAACTACAAGGGGGGAACTTGTCAATGATCTCAAGGCAGCTGGGACCACTGTCACCACGAAAACCATTGGTAACACATTACGACATAACGGATTGCAATCCTGCAGTGCCCGCAAGGTCCCCCTGCTCCGGAAGGCACATGTGACGGCCCGTCTGAAGTTTGCCAGTGAACACCTGGATGATGCCGCGAGTGATTGGGAGAAGGTGCTGTGGTCAGATGAGACAAAAATTGAGCTCTTTGGCATGAACTCAACTCGCCGTGTTTGGAGGAAGAGAAATGCTGCCTATGACCCAAAGAACACCGTCCCCACTGTCAAGCATGGAGGTGGAAATGTTATGTTTTGGGGGTGTTTCTCTGCTAAGGGCACAGGACTACTTCACCGCATCAATGGGAGAATGGATGGGGCCATGTACCGTACAATTCTGAGTGACAACCTCCTTCCCTCCGCCAGGGCCTTAAAAATGGGTCGTGGCTGGGTCTTCCAGCACGACAATGACCCAAAACATACAGCCAAGGCAACAAAGGAGTGGCTCAGGAAGAAGCACATTAGGGTCATGGAGTGGCCTAGCCAGTCACCAGACCTTAATCCCATTGAAAACTTATGGAGGGAGCTGAAGCTGCGAGTTGCCAAGCGACAGCCCAGAACTCTTAATGATTTAGAGATGATCTGCAAAGAGGAGTGGACCAAAATTCCTCCTGACATGTGTGCAAACCTCATCATCAACTACAGAAGACGTCTGACCGCTGTGCTTGCCAACAAGGGTTTTGCCACCAAGTATTAGGTCTTGTTTGCCAGAGGGATTAAATACTTATTTCCCTCTGCAGAATGCAAATAAATTCATATTCCACAATGTGATTTTCCGGATTTAATTTGTGATATGCTATCTCTCACTGTTACCAATAACCTACCCTTCAATTATGGGCTGCTCATGTCTTTGTCAGTGGGCAAACTTACAAAATCAGCAAGGGATCAAATACTTATTTCCACCACTGTATCAGTATCATTTGTGCCAACATGGATGAGTAGCATTGGATAATAACATAACATAACATTTTGTTTTTATAGCATGCAATACCGCATAGCTCTATGCAGGTTTCATACAAAGAGACTGGAGAAACTAGGAATAACAGCTTAGCATTATCATCAATTAAAACTAATACATTCATTTCTTTCAATAATTCTGAAACAAGTGTGTTTTAAACAGATGTCTAAAATTCACTTAGCTTGATGCCTGAACTTTCATAGTAACATAGTAGATGACGGCAGAAAAAGACCTGCACGGTCTTTTTTCATCCAGTCTGCCCAAGAAGATAAATTCATATGTGCTACTTTTTTTATTTGTACTGTCCTCTTCAGTGCACAGACCGTATAAGTCTGGCCAGCTCTATCCCCGCCTCCCAACCACCAACCCCGCCTCCCAACCACCAGCTCTGGCACAGACCGTATAAGTCTGCCCAGCACTATCCCTGCCACCCACCACCAGCTCTGGCACAGACCGTATAAGTCTGCCCAGCACTATCCCCGCCTCCCAACCACCAACCCCGCCTCCCAACCACCAGCTCTGGCACAGACCGTATAAGTCTGCCCAGCACTATCCCTGCCACCCACCACCGGCTCTGGCACAGACCGTATAAGTCTGCCCAGCACTATCCCCGCCGCCCAACCATCAGCCCCGGCACAGACCGTATAAGTCTGCCCAGCACTAGTCCTGCCTCCCAACCACCAGCCCCAGCAAGACCGTATATGTCTGCCCACACTAGCCCCGCCTCCCAACCACCAGCTCAAAGAAGAAATTCCCTTGCCTATTTTACCAGCCTGGTAAGAAAGCAAAGGATCTATATACCTCTTCATATTTTACCTTTCATAGATGGATTGGAAAAAAGGTTAAACAATTGAGAAACCCGAATTGTTTTAGACAAAGTAAAACATCTTAACAAATTAAAAAAGGAGCTAAACCATAGCAGACGTTATACATTAAACATGAAAGCTTAAATAAGACCCTTGCAGTCACTGGCAGCCAATTAACTTTGGAATAAGCTAATATATGATCAGAACGTTTCAAGGAAAAAAAATCAGTCAATGCAGTATTCTGAACATTCTGCAACTTTTGCAACAGTATCTAAGAACAATCCAAATATATTATATTGCAATAATCTAAAGAGCTCAGCAGTAATGCTTGGACCAATAACCGAAACTGATATTCCTGAAAATATTTACAAATACAGCCTAGTTTACGAATAAGGATAAATGTTTTCTGAATTACCTAACTTGTAGCCCCAGATAACCCGTAGAATCCAAAAACACCCCTAAGATTCTCACAGAGGAGGCAAAGGAATAAACCTGGTGATTAATAACAATATTGAGTTCTATTGGTCCCCTGAAACCAGTGATAAGTAACAACTTTGTTTTTTCAGTATTCAATTTTAATCTGTGAGCAGTCATCCAATTCCCTACAGTATGAAATAGCAACTGCAGCATAGTCTGTTCTGTAGTAACATCACCTTGAACTGGAAGATATAAAACCCTAACAGGGACTCAAAAGGCTACAGTTTGACAATTGTTCCTAAAGGGGGTATTTTTCAAACAGCAATCTTATCTGCAGAATCCGTGGGTATTTTGACTTGCTTCATTTTCAAAGAGAAAAGTATGCAGCCTACAAGTACAAAAAACCTGTGCACTTTGCATCTGCTTTTTCTGGGAAAAAATGTGAAGATATGAAAATCAAATCTACACCTGTTGTTTTCCAACCCTTCTCTACATGTGCCCCAAAGAACACCTTTCCCCAAGTCTGGATAAAAGTACTTGTGTTGTAGAAACCTTAGCATATTTTTATCTGGACCAAGGTGGGCAATATTCAGATAAACCAATTCACCTGAATTAATCACTGTTTACTTGCAGAAATTACTTTGGAATTGTCCTTTGACCTTTTATGATCTCTAGTGCCTTGGTTCTAATCTGAGCTCTGTCTCTGTGGAATTCTAGGCAAGTCACTTCTCAGTCCTAATACTGACTATCACTGACTGACTGACCTTGAACTGTCTAGTGTTAATTTTACTGTACAAGCAAATAGCAAAAGAGCACAAGGAGCCTTCAAGAAAAGGGGTGTCTCAACTTCGCTTTATTGGTCAGACCCAACACGGTGCATGTTTCAGCAGCAACCACCTGTGTCAGGGGGTTAAATAAACAAATATAAATAAATCAGCATATACATAAAACAAATATATGAATGAATGATAGGAACCACATCACAATATAATACAAATATCTTCACCACTATATCCACACCAAACTTTACCCTTCCCATTTCAAATACCCTGAAAATTCTCGGAGTAACCATTGATCGTAATCTCACACTGGAAAGCCATGTGAAGAATACAACAAAGAAGATGTTCTACTCAATGTGGAAACTCAAAAGAGTTAAACCTTTCTTCCCTAGAGGAATCTTTCGTAATTTAGTACAATCAATGGTACTGAGTCACTTAGACTATTGCAATGGTCTTCTTGCTGGCTGTAAAGAACAAATCATCAAAAAACTTCAAACTGCCCAAAAAACTGCAGCCAGACTTATATTTGGTAAAACTAAATACGAAAGTGCTAAGGCCCTAAGAGAAAATTTACATTGGCTTCCTCTTAAAGAACGTATAACTTTCAAAATATGCACTCTGGTGCATAAAATAATTCACGGTGATGCCCTGACCTAAATGTTAGACCTTATTGACCTACCACCCAGGAATGCTAAAATATCAGCACACACATTCCTAAATCTTCACTTCCCCAGCTGTAAAGGTCCAAAATATAGAGTAATACATGCGTCCAGTTTTTCATACCTGAGTTCGCAATTAAATAATTCACAACCTAATCAACTTCCGTAAAGAACTGAAGACACATCTCTTTAAAATGACATACCATAATGACTCATAATTAGAATCGTAATTCTCCCTCTTTTACTTAACAATCGGAGTATTTTCTCCCTGTATCCTATTGTCTAATTTTATTATACAATCCATGTTCAATATGTGATACCAGTTGTTTGTTTTCCCCTTTTTTACCTGATTGTTCATTAACAGGCTTATTTTCGAAAGAGAAGGGAGACCATATTTTGACCCAAATAGGGAGATAGCCGCCCTTCTCCCGTGGGCGCCCAAATCGGTATAATCGAAAGCCGATTTTGGGCACCCCCAACTGCAGTCCATCGCGGAGACGAACAAAGTTCCTGGGGGCATGTCGGAAGGGTAGCGAAGGCGGGACAGGGGTGTGCCCTGCAATCTGCTTCTTGCTGGCCTCCCACTTAGTCACCTCTCCCCTCTCCAGTCGGTTCAAAACTCTGCTGCCCGTCTCGTCTTCCGCCAGGGTCGCTTTACTCATACTACCCCTCTCCTTAAGACCCTTCACTGGCTCCCTATCCGTTTTCACATCCTGTTCAAACTTCTTCTACTAACCTATAAATGTACTCACTCTGCTGCTCCCCAGTATCTCTCCACACTCGTCCTTCCCTACACCCCTTCCCGTGCACTCCGCTCCATGGATAAATCCTTCTTATCTGTTCCCTTCTCCACTACTGCCAACTCCAGACTTCGCGCCTTCTGTCTCGCTGCACCCTACGCCTGGAATAAACTTCCTGAGCCCCTACGTCTTGCCCCATCCTTGGCCACCTTTAAATCTAGACTGAAAGCCCACCTCTTTAACATTGCTTTTGACTCGTAACCACTTGTAACCACTCACCTCCACCTACCCTCCTCTCTTCCTTCCCGTTCACATTAATTGATTTGATTTGCTTACGTTATTTATTTTTTGTTTATTAGATTGTAAGCTCTTTGAGCAGGGACTGTCTTTCTTCTATGTTTGTGCAGCGCTGCGTACGCCTTGTAGTGCTATAGAAATGCTAAATAGTAGTAGTAGTAGTGCCGGGGCATGCTTAAAAGATGGCCGCCCTCTGCCGATAATCGAAAAAAGAAGGGCGGCCATAGCGAAAATTTGGTCCGCCCAAACTGCCCAGATGACCACCGGAGGGAATCGGGGATGACCTCCCCTGACTCCCCCAGTGGTCACCAACCCCCTCCCACTAAAAAAAAAAAATAACTTTAAAAACTTTTTTTGCCAACCTGTATGCCAGCCTCAAATGTCATACCCAGCTCCATCACAGCAGTATGCAGGTCTCTAGAGCAGTTTTTAGTGAGTGCAGTGCACTTCAGGCAGGTGGACCCAGGCCCAACCCCCCCCCTACCTGTTACACTTGTGGTGGTAAATGGGAGCCCTCCAACCCCCCCCCCCAAAACCCACTGTACCCACATCTAGGTGCCCCCCTTCACCCATAAGTGCTATGGTAATGGTGTAGATTTGGGGGGTGGGTTTTGGGGAGGATTTGGAGGGCTCAGCACCCAAGGTAAGGGAGCTATGCACCTGGGAGGTATTTTAATGTTTTGTTTTTATTTTTAAAAGTGCCCCCTAGGGTGCCTGGTTGGTGTCCTGGCATGTGAGGGGGACCAGTGCACTACGAATCCGGGCCCCTCCCATGACCAAATGCCTTGGATATGTTAGTTTTTGAGATGGCCGCCTTCGGTTTCCATTATCACCGAAAACCAAGGCCGGCCATCTCAAATCCGCCCAAATCCTAGGCATTTGGCCAGCCCCAACCGTATTATCGAAAGAAAAGATGGCCGCCCATCTTTTTCGATAATACAGTTGGGACCGCCCCTTCTCATAGCCGTTCCCGGAGATGGGCGACCCCTTTCGATTATGCCCCTCTATATCATCCATGTTCTATATATATTACCAATTGTATCTGTACTCTGAAATGTCATAAGTCATGACAGAAAATTGTAAGCCACATTGAGCCTGCAAATAGGTGGGAAAATGTGGGATACAAATGCAACAAATAAATAAATAAAACCATAAGTATAAAATAAGTAAATAAATAATACAACAAATAAAAATCAATATAATATAATATACGCTTGAAAAAGGTTTGTATAAATGATTTCTTACAAACATGTATATATTAAAAAACAAAAATCTGATTAAATGTAATTATGGAAATCAAATGTAAATTATAATACATATATACATGAGAACGTATAGAGACTGCATGAAGCTTTTTTATATTTGTTTTTGTTGATTTGCTTTGGGTCTCACTCTCTTTTGTAATTTTACTGTAGAAGACACTTTATTGTATAGAACAGCATTTTACTCACTCATGTAGGCATTTATAAAATGGCCCAAGTGTATACATGCATAAAAGTAGGCACAAAGAAAATGTCTGGGTCAATATTCAAAGGGGAATGTCCAGATAACTGCCATTGCTATTTGGATATTTTCTCTTAGCCACCATTATCCATAGATATTAAGCTGCACTATATGGATAGTGCCACTGTATATCCTTACGGACTTCCTTAGCACTATCCGTGTAGTGTCAGGGTGGTATGTGAGTGGAGTGAGGACTAAGTGGCAAGTCATCTGCAAAGTGGTGATGTTCAGACTGATGTCTGGATAATGTTAGGTCAGAAAAATAGCTGTCCTAATTTTGGGGTCCTTTTAATAAGTAGCGTTATGCACTACTTCGTTCTTTCCACATGACAAAATTGCACTGCCCTGCTGTAGTTCAGGCATCTGCAAACGCTTCCCCGGTGCTATTATGTAGCGCCAGGGGTGTGTTTGGGGAGCCTGAACTAATCAGTGCTAATCAGTTAGTGCAGCTAAATTGCCGCTCAACAACCGATTAGAGGATGGTTAGTTTGTGGGCCCTGTCTGCCTACTAAATAAATAGGTGTCGGTAAAGGCTCACATGCTAATGGCCCCTTCAGCAACTACATTATTTGTTTCTGCATTTGAAGAAAAAAATATATACCCCTCATGTTGGTTTTGATAGTGTTTTTTGGATGATATATTCTTTGGGAACATTCTGTGGATAAGTTACAAGATTTTTTTACATTGGTTAAATTCATTGACTACAGCTTTGCAATTCACAATGACAACTACTATTGAATTTTTGGACGTGAGACTATACAGACAAGATGATGCCATACAAACTACATTGTTCTGCAAAGCAGTAGTATGGAACACTGCTTTATTATACCAGTTTCTACTCACATAGTTTAAAAATTGGGCTACCCATCAGTCAATTTTTACATATTAAACGTGTTTGTTCCATTACATCAGAATTTGAGTTTCATGCACAAGTTATCGGAATGCTTAGCTGACAGGTGTTACCCATATAACATGGTTAAAAAAAAAGCCTATATAAGAGCAAAATTTGCTAATCATGAACTTCTTTTACAACACAAATATAAGGAGCAGAATAGTTGCAGTTTTGTCACATACCACGGGTAGTACAGTAGTAGTGACTGAGTTAATCCATAAATATTGGACAGCTCTTTCTGTCCATCAGTGCTTTCAAGATCATCCTATTGTTGCATATTGAAGAGGTAAAACCATAGCAGAAATATTATCATATTATCATATAAACGTTTGGACTATGATAAGTGTCTTGATCCCTCTAATGAGCATGTGCCAGTGGTGTGCAACATCTATGACTGGTATTAGCTGGATTTGTCCATGGTACTGGCAAGAAGATACAAGCAAGGGCCAATACCAATTGTGACAATGCAAATGTCATCTGTGCATTGGTATGTCCCTGTGAAAAAATCTATATAGGGTGGTCTACCAGATCCATCAAGCTCTGACTAAACGAGAATACATCATGTACTGGGGGTGATGTGGTGACAGCTCCTATTGTCCAACATTGGCTGGATTTCAAACATACCTTGTCAGATTTATGATGGTGCATGATGAATCAAATTGAATTCAGGGAGGGTGGCGATATAGTCAAATTATTAAATTATACAGAACAATGAGAGGATTGTGAAAAATTACAAGAGGACCTTACGAGACTGGGAGACTGGGCTTCTAAATGGCTGATGACATTTAATGTGAGCAAGTGCAAAGTGATGCATGTGGGAAAGAGGATATCGAATTATAGCTACGTCATGCAAGGTTCCACGTTTGGAGTCATAGACCAAGAAAGGGATCTAGGTGTCGTTGTTGATGATACGTTGAAACCTTCTGCTCAGTTTGCTGCTGTGGCTAAGAAAGCAAATAGAATGTTAGGTATTATTAGGAAAGGAATGGAAAACAAAAATGAGGATGTTATAATGCCTTTGTATCGCTCCATGGTGCGACCGCACCTCGAATATTGTGTTCAATTCTGGTCGCCGTATCTTAAAAAAGATATAGAGGGGCATTATCGACCGGGGACGCCCATCTCTAAGGGTGCCCATCTCCGAGGATGGTGCCGCAAAGGGGCGTGGCCGACCGTGTTATCAAACGTGATGGCCGGCCATCTTTCGTTTCGATATTACGGTTGGGGCCAGCCAAATGTCAGAGATGGCCGGGTTTGAGATGGCCGGCCTCGGTTTTTGCCGATAATGGAAACTGAGGCCGGCCATCTCAAACCCGGCCAAATCCAAGGCATTTGGTCGTGGGAGGAGCCAGCATTTGTAGTGCACTGGTCCCCCTGACATGCCAGGACACCAACCAGGCTCCATAGGGGCACTTTTATAGTTCAACATTTTTATTGGTGACAAAACATAATACACCGCTTGTTCAACATTGTCCATTATACATACAACAAGTCATGTACATCTTTAAAACTAAAGAATACTTTCTGTCGACCATTCTTTTCATCTTTTCCCCCCACCCCACCCTCAATTCCATCTCGGCATTGCTTTATTGGGATTACCCTGTATCCAGTTGTCTGCTAGTGTAAGAAGCCCTGCTCCCATCTTCACATTATCTCCCTCACAAGCAGACAGTTGTAACCACACATTTACCTTACGCCTTTTCCCTTCCATTTTATACAATAATAATTTTGACAATTTCTCTCCTGTTACTTTACTCTCCATAGAATACAACCTCCATTTCCAGACCTTGTATCCCATTGTGTATGTTCCCTTTCCCCTTCCCCCCTTCTCTTGTTCTACATATGATTCTCTGTAGTGGACATTGGACTATCTTCATATGATCTCCACATGTTTCCATTTTCCAACATCCTCCACATTCCACTATCTAATTATCCCCCAAAAAAAAAAAAAAAACACTCTTCACATTCGATTCAGCACAAAACTGCGGGTTCTGGATGACAATGTTTGTATGTACCATTCCCAAATTCCCAAAAACACCTTTCTTCTCTTTGGGGAGGACCCCACCACCCTTCTCTCCTGCAGAAGCAGGTCATATAAACGGTTTCTCCAATTCCAATAATCTGGCGGCTCCTCTGTCATCCAATTATTCATGATGAGCTTCTTTCCCAGTATGCTAGCCTTGCGGATGAACTGCCGAGCCCCTTTGTGCGGAACTGCTAATTTTTCATATTGATCTAGCAAGACCCCCTGAGGGGAGAACTGAATTTTATGTTTCAGCACCTTTTCTAAGTATTGAACTATTTGTCTCCAAAATTCCTGTATCTTGTGACAATCCCATAGATAATGAAACAGCGTGCCCTCCCCCTGCCGACACTTAGAGCACAGTGGGTCCGTGACTCCTCCCATATGGAACACCTGAGACTTGGCCATGTATGCTCTGTGTATACTGACATTCTCTCAAACTAGCATTCCCTGACATTGAGGGTATTCGTGATACCAGCTTCCGAAAGTTAATTTGCAGATTAGGCTGCTTCAAATCTCGTGCCCACTTCTGCTGTATTTTCTCCATCTCCTTCCCTCCTCCCAGCTCCCACAAAGCTCTCTGCAGCCCTGAGACCGATAATCTCTCCCCAGGCACGGAGCCATAGAATTCTCTAACCCTACGTCCATGTCTGCCTCCCAACTGTGCTGAGTCCAAGGAGCGAACGTAGTGGGCTAGTTGTCCATATGCAAATGCATGACTATAATCTATACCCACTCCTAAGGCACCCAAGCTCAACAACTGTCCCCGAGAATCAAGGACATGCTCTAACCTTGTAATGCCTAGGTCTGCCCATCTGAGAAACACTTTATTTTCTGAGCCTGGTTTAAATTGAGGATTGCCCTGTAAAGGTAATAGATCCGACATCTCCACCCCCAGCCCCCAGCTTTTATTTAAATCTTTCCAAATCTCTCTAATGGGTTTTAGTAACACACTGTTGCCCACCGGACTAGGCAATGCAGTCCCCGGGCACTGCAATAGGTAATATAAATGATAGGGCTTAAAGTATTCCTGTTCCAGTCTCCTAGGCGTAAAGTCCTGCCTATCTAGTAGCCAGTCTCCCAAGTGTCTCAACAAGCAAGCTTGATTGTAGCGACGGATGTCCGGAAGACCCATCCCCCCTTCCCTCCACGAACCCATTAATATTTTCAAGGGAAGCTTAGGCTTGGAATCCCTCCACACAAATTTCCTCACGTGTTTATAGATCTGATTTATGTCCTTGTTTTTTAACTTCAAGGGTAGCACCTGCAAAGTATAAAGCCACCTTGGAAACTCCACCATTCTGAACAAGTGTATCCTCCCATGTAAATTAAGTGGTAGAGCTTTCCATCTCCCCAATTGCTCCTTCATTGTTTCTACTAGCCTGGTGATATTGGTCGGATGTAGGGCCATTGTATGCATGGTGATCTGCACGCCTAGGTATCGGAGAGACTCCACAGCCCATTTCAAGGGGAATGTGCCTCTCCATAACCTTTTCACACTATCATTAGTCGCCAATGCTAAGGATTTTGAGTAGTTGATCTTAAATCCTGAGAAATCCCCATATTCCTGGAAAAGCTCCAACAGAGCCTCTAAAGAGCTTTTGGGCTGAGTGAGGTGTACCAAGATGTCATCTGCAAAAGCAGAAACTTTAAACGATTGCGTACCCCACTTTACCCCCATCACCTCAGGATGGGCATTAATTTCTCTAATCAGGGGATCTAGAACTAAAACAAAGAGCAGAGGTGACAGAGGACACCCCTGTCTTGTACCTCTCCTGATTTGGAATAAGTCTGACCTCTCCCCATTTATCCACATGTAAGCCTGTGGGTTAGAATATAGTGCCCCCACCGCATTCCGAAAAGCCCCCTCAATCCCCATTTTCTTCAAGACCTCAAACATAAAGTTCCATACTACTCGGTCAAAGGCCTTCTCTGCGTCAAAACTGACCAGCACAGAAGGCCTTTTCTGAATCTCCACTGTCTCCAGAGAAGCCAGTAGAGCTCTTATATTACTTGCCACTGACCTCCCTTTTACAAAACCTACCTGGGGAGAGGCCACCAAATCCGGGAGCACCCTAGCTAACCTATTGGCCAATATCTTCGCATAGATTTTTATATTACAATTCAATAGAGATATTGGCCTATAGGACCCCACTTCCCTCTCATCCCTACCGGGCTTCAATAATACTATTATCTTTGCCTCATTTAGTCTATCTGACAAGGTTCCTGATGTTATCATTTCATTGAAGAGGTTGATCAATGGACTTGTCACTTGTTCCTGCACTAGTCTATAAAAGGCCATACTAAACCCGTCTGGTCCCGGCGCTTTATGGATTTTGCTTTGCTGCAATGCCAGCATCAACTCCCCCTCCTCTATTGGGCTGTTTAGTATTCTTAATTGCGACTCTGAGATCCTAGGTAACTCTTGGTTAGTCAGATATACCTCACTATCCGGTATTACATCTGACGGTTTCTCATACAATGCCTTATAATAGTCCCGAAATCTGCCTATGATCCCTTCAGTCTCTCGCATTATCTGCCCTCTTCCATCTTTAATTTGTAGGATCCTAGAAGGCCCCTTCTGTCCCTTCACTAACCTGCTCATACTGGAATAGCTGGTGTTGGTAGTAAATTTGTGATTTTCTAGCCCTCTGGTGCAATAATTCATTTAACTCCCGTTGAGATGCCAATAGTGCTCTTTTCTGCTCTTCCGTTAAGGTCTCACCAAGTCTCACCCTTCTTACTCTAATCTCTTTTTCCAGGCGGAGGATTTCTTTATCCCTCATTTTCTTAGCTCGGGCCCTATATGCAATTATTTCCCCTCGCATAACCACTTTTGCTGTTTCCCAATATAAGCTTGCTTGCTGTTGGTGGCTCCTATTGTACTCCTCAAATTCCTCCCACTTTCCTTTTATGTATTCTTTGAAATGCGGATCCCTGTATAGCTCGAAAGGGAATCTCCAATTATTCCTTCCTCCCCCATTCCCAGACACCTGCAGCTGTAAGTTTATTATTGAGTGGTCTGATATTTCACATGGCCCTATTTCTGCTGTTGGTATGTTTACAAATAGACCCCTGGATACTAAGAAGTAATCAATACGAGATTGTGTCAAGTGTGCCCTGGATACATGCGTATAATCTCTGTGCGTCGGATGGAGTACTCTCCATATGTCAATTAAGTCCAAGGTCGAGCAGAGAAAGGGCAGGTCCCCTCTACTTCCGCTCAATGGAGCAACCGTGGAACTACATTTATCCATCTGGGGGTTATATACCAAATTAAAATCTCCTCCTAGTATAATGTTGCTTTCCTGGAAGGGGCTCAGCAGTTCTATTAAAGTTTTGTAAAATTTGTGATCAAAAATATTTGGTGCGTATACATTGCAAAAAGTGTACTTGTTACTTCCGCATTCTACCTCCGCCAGCACATATCTACCCTCCTCACTTCTTTTGACCGACTTTATTTGTATCTGCAACCCTTTTCTAAACAGCATTAGTACTCCCCCTTTTTTTCCCTTTCGCCGGGGATCCCACCACCTCTCCCACCCAACCTTTCTGAAACTTACTATGTTCCGCTGCTGTTAGGTGTGTTTCTTGGAGAAAAATCACGTCTGCTTTATGCCTCTGCATGGCCTGCAAAACTTTGGTTCGTTTTATGGGTGATGAGATCCCCCCCACATTCCAAGATACTATCTTAATTGTCCCCAGACCATATTCTCATCGATATGTCTCCTTTCCCTATCTCTTGTATGTGAGGACGCACCCCCCAGCCCTTGAGTGCCTCCCCCTTCTCCATATCCACCCACTTCCTGTCTCCACTCTTGCAGTGTTACCAAACTTAAAATAATTATTAAAACAAAAGAAAACTTATTAACCAAAAAACAGAAACCCCATTCTTCCCCCCTCCCCCCCCCTCCTTTCCCCGTTCCCTTTCCTTCATGCTGCTCCCGAAGGACCAGACTGCCGTTCTCGCGAGAGAACAGGTCACGCCCCTGTCCCCCCTCGTCCCCCCGTCGCCATCTTCCATGTTATGCTACTGTTCCCCATTACTGCTATATTTTATATCTCCTTTATTTTTAACAGATTTAACCAACATAATAATCAAATTCAACTTTTGAACTCCTCCTTATACTTTACCCAACTTCTGACCCTGAGTTCCCAGTATATTGTTCTTGTGTCACTGTGTGGCTCAGAGTTTTTGCAATTAGCTTCAATGTGCGTCCAAGTTTCCTCCGACTCTGAGTGTTCCACTGTATCATCCACTGCCTTCTCCTTCTGGTATTATAGCCTTCCTTGGCAAACTGCTCTCCTTATGGACTTCTCTGACCTCTTGCTTGTACTTGCTCGCTCTCTTCTTCCCCGCCTTCCAACATTTGGTTGACAAACTTCAAGGCTTCTACATGTGAACTAAAGACATGCAGTCTGCCCTCATGCTGTATCCTCAATTTTGCTGGAAACATCAGAGCAAATCTAGCTTTTTTGTCATATAAGCGTTTGCATACTTCAGCAAATTGTCTCCGCTGGGCTGCTACTGTGGCTGAAAAGTCTTGAAAACAGAGCACGCTACAGTTTTCATATAAAATCTTGCCTTTTGATCTCCATTCTCTCAGAATTTCTTGTTTATGTGCATAGTTGAGTATTTTACAAATTACCACTCTCGGTCTCTCCGTGTTCTGTCCTGCTCTTCCCAGCCTATGCGCCCTTTCTATTTTCAACGCCTTCTCCAGCTTAGGCATATTCAGCACTTTGGGCAGCCATGATTCCAAAAATCCCGCCAACTCCACCTCTCGTATCGATTCTGGCAGGCCAATTAGCCTAAGGTTATTTCGTCGCGATCTGTTTTCCAGATCCTCAACCTTTGCCTCTAACTTGTCCAGCCTGTCTTTTATGTCTTTTTGCTGTGTGTCATATTGCTGACACTGGTCCTCTACATCCGACATCCTTTGTTGAAATCCCGTCAAGTCGGTGCGCAAGCTTTCCAACTTTTCGTCCATCTGTCCAATCTGATCCGATATTTTCTGGAGCTTTCGGTCTACTGATACTTCTAGCAGGGCCGAGACCTCCGCTGCGATCTCCGCTGCCCAGGCTGAGCTCACGGACTCGCCGGTCACGCTTGCCTCCGCCATCTTGTTTTCTCCCACGCGGCTCCTAGCTCCCTCTTTCCGAGCTGATTTTGCGGCCATTCCGACCGTATTGCCTGTTGGCGTTTCAACTGCTTATTGCCTGTGTGTTCCGGTTTCTTCCGTTGCGGTTTGTGGGACTTATACCAATTTTTGACGGCGTTAGGGGGGGTTGTTATCCGAGGGGACCCAGAGCTCTAATGAGCGGCGTCTTCCCCGTCGCCTAGCATCACGTGACCTCCATAGGGGCACTTTTAAATATTAAAAAATAAAAATAGCTCCCAGGTGCATAGTTCCCTTACCTTGGGTGCTGAACCCCCCAAAACCCACTCCCCACAACTATACACCACTACCATAACTCTAAGGGGTGAAGGGGGGCACCTACATGTGGGTACAGTGGGTTTCGGGTGGATTTTGAAGGGCTCCCATTTTCCACCACAAGTGTAACAGGTAGGGGGGGATGGGCCTGGGTCCACCTGCCTGAAGTCCACTGCACCCACTAAAACTGCTCCAGGGACCTGTATACTGATGCGATGGACCTGAGTATGACATTTGAGGCTGGTATAGAGGCTGGCAAAAAAAGTATTTAAAGTTGTTTTTTTGAGGGTGGGAGGGGGTTAGTGACCACTGGGGGAGTCAGGGGAGGTGATCCCCAATTCCCTCCGGTGGTCATCTGGTCAGTTCGGGCACTTTTTGGGGACTTGGACCTGAAAAAAAAGGGACCAAATAAAGTGGACCAAATTCTCGCCAGGGACACCCTTCTTTTTTCCATTATCGGCCGAGGGCGCCCATCTCATAAGCACGCCCCGGCACGCCCCTGCCCCGCCTCCGCTACCCTTCTGACACGCCCCCGGGAACTTTGGCCGTCCCGGTGATGGAAAGCAGTTGGAGCCGGCCAAAATCGGCTTTCGATTATACTGATTTGGCCGGCTTCAGGAGATGGCCGGCCATCTCCCGATTTGTGTCAGAAGATGGCCGGCGATCTCTTTCGAAAATAAGCTGGATAGTGGAATTAGAAAAGTTGCAGAGAAGGGCGACGAAAATGATAAAGGGGATGGGACAACTTCCCTTTGAGGAAAGGCTAAAGTGGCTGGGGCTCTTCAGCTTGGAGAAAAGGCGGCTGAGGTCTATAAAATAATAAGTGGAGTTGAATGGGTAGATGTGAAGCGTCTGTTCACGCTTTCCAAAAATACTAGGACTAGGGGGGCATGCGATGAAGCTACAATGTAGTAAATTTAAAATGAATCAGAGAAAAGTTTTCTTCACTCAACGTGTAATTAAACTCTGGAATTCGTTGCCAGAGAATGTGGTAAAGGCGGTTAGCTTAGCGGAGTTTTAAAAAGGTTTGGACGGCTTCCTAAAGGAAAAGTCCATAGACCATTATTAAATGGACTTGGGGAAAATCCACTATTCCTGGGATAAGCAGTATAAAATGTTTTCTACTTTTTTGGGATCTTGCCAGGTATTTGTGATCTGGATTGGCCACTGTTGGAAACAGGATGCTGGGCTTGATGGGCCTTTGGTCTTTCCCAGTATGGCAATACTTAGGTACTATGTACTTATGTATGTATTGAATACGCTTTCACCAGGGGGTTTAAATAATGAACAGTATTGGGTATGCTTAATGTGAGTTTCTATAAAACAGTCCTGTCATTCTAGTATGGGGAGCACCTGAGCCTATTCGAAGTTTTGATTGACTCTCGGGATGAGTCGGGACATGTGATTAACTTTTTTCCAATAAGTACCCACCACGTCGTCATTGGCTGAAGCTGAGTTTTGAAAGCAGTATGACTGAGACGTGGCTAGGTGAGTGTTTTGAGAATGAGCAGTGCAACAATCACTATGTTTTCTCTTTTTAGAACTTACTTTTTTATTTTTTGGTTTTCTTCTAGTGGACCAAACCCTGACGTAGCAATAATGCAAAACATGCCTGTGATGCCGCATATCGACGAGCGGTCCTATGAACAATCTACATTTACGAAGTTAAGTACATTTCAGTACATTCAAGCGTGAGGTTTCATTTTAAGTTTTCTACAAAATATGTCTAAAAAAATTTTGCAAACAAAAAAAACATGAAGAGGCAGGCGAATCAAGAACAACTTAGCCCTTGTGAAACAAGTCGCTGCTGACATCACCTCCTGTTGAAATATACTCCCATGTCTGAACAAATAGGTGAAACTATTAAGAAGTATTGGTGGATTTTATTTATTTATTTTATTTCTAGCACTTGATGTACCACAATTAATCCCTGAGGCAACTATGCGGTTTACAATTTCTTAAATGTTCATTCCTGTTTTTCTGAAGCATGTTATGTTATAGCATACGGTAGCAGGGATGTAGCAATCCACCAATCAGTTGCCAGCCATAGTACTCCAATCGCATTAGCTCAGCCATATGTAGGAAGCAGAGAAGTACCCCCGAGCTAAGCCCTGCAGCTCTGGTGTTATTTTTTAGTTTTTTTTTAATTTATCAGTGCTTTTTCCCTCCAGGCCCGCCCAGCCACCCACCCAACATCCTTCGCTGCTGCCGCTCCCTTTTCCCGCGGCTCCAGGTACGGCCATCTGGTAGGCAGCGTTCAGCGTTGCCTACCTGCTCTGAAATAATTCTTCTTCTCCCCAGGCTCAGCTGCATCGTTTTTTCGCCTGTCGCGCAACGCTGCCATTCTCACAGGCAGCTCCGCTCCCCACTGCTGCGTCCATCTGGCCCTCTCTATGCACTTCCTGTTTACGTAGGGCCAGATGGATGCGGCAGGGGGGAGCGGAGCTGCCTGTGAGAATGGCAGCATTGCACGACGGGCGAGAAACCAATGCAGCGGAGCCTGGAGAGAAGAAGAATTATTTCAGAGCAGGTAGGCAATGCTGAACGTTGCCTCCCGGACGGCCGTTATTGGTTATTAAAGGAATGGATGCTACTGGCCTGTAGTTGGTTAGTTCACTAGCACTCTTCTTTGCATCTTTGGGTATGCTAAAAAATGTGAATATGGAAGTGCCTATCAAATATCGAAAACTAATATATTATTGACCAAATCATGATTAAATGTGTGAATTATGTGAATCTCTAAAAATGGTGAATAATTGATACATGAATCCATATATCAAAAACTAATGTGCTATTGTGTAAATGATATGAATTAGAGTGGTGCTCTAATAAGACCTAATAGGTATAGAGTGTATATCTCCATGCACATCCATGTTTCAAAAATAAAGAGGCTAGCTGAGGCTACTCGCACACTGCTCTCATACTCTGTTGTAAATATTGAAGTCAGGTGGGTGAACAACGCAAAATGAATACTAACTGCATCTAAGTCTGCATCCAACCACTTTAAAGAAAATGATTCTAACTACTAGAAAATCCTATGGAGCCATGCTTATTAAAAGAACCTACTAGTTGAAAGATGGAATGGGACGCTCCAGGATTTATAAAGTTTTTATAACTGGCTTAACACTTTAGATTCAAATTTGAGATTTCAGATGAATTATGATGAACAATGTATACCTTTTTTAGACATCAAGATCAGCATCAAAGATAATAAATTTGTGACAGACATCTATAGGAAACCGATAGATGTTAACAAATTCTTGAATTACGGTAGTTGTCACAGTTGATCTTTAAAGAAGAATTTGCCGTATAGCCAATTTTTACGGTTACGGAGATTATGCTCTGACGCACGTACCTATCATGTCAGGGCAGCAGATATGACTCAGCGCTTTTGTGAAAAAGGCTATCCACTCAACAAAGGGTTTTATAGAGCGTCAGCCGTATCGAGATCAACATTGTTACAACCAGTCAAGAAGAAGAAGAATGAGAAGATTGTATGCACTTTGCCCTTTAATCACAGGTCTAATCCAATTATAAAGATCATTAGGAAACATTGGCATCTATTACAAGGAATTACATCTCTTAATAACAAAGAATTACTCATAGCCTTTAAGCACGAAAAAAAAATCTGAAAGATATGTTGGTTCCATCAACTTTGCGCAATTTACCTACAATCAAAAGAAATCTACCGGTGGGACATCATCCTTGTGGATCGTGCTCAGTTTGCAATGTTAATATGAAAACAAATGTTGTACATATTCCATCATCTAACAAAAACATTTATCTCAAAGAGTTCTCAAATTGTAAAATAAAGAATGTCATCTATATAGTGATTTGCCCATGTGGGTTAGCTTATATAGGCAAAACAAAGAGACAGTTTAATATAAGAATCATTGAACACAGAAGTGCTATAAAAAGGAATGCACTTGAAAAACCATTAGTAGCACATGCAAAGAACCTAGGACACCGTTTTGAAGAACTACGTTTCTGTGCGATCTTTGTTTATAAACATAGTTGGCGAGAGACTTCCGGCGGAGCCGAGCGGGAAGATGGCCGCTGACTAGAGGGCTCCGCGACGCCGCGCGAGAGATCTCCCTTTCCCCCCGCCTGCCGGGGCTCGCCTGCGGCAAACAACGCTGCATAAAGACCCCGAGAGCACAGAGACACAAGTCGGTTCTCGCAGAAGTGCCTCGCAGTACCGTGGCCGAAGTTAATTACACCGCGTGCGCCGCGATTCAAGATGGCAGCCGGAAGAATTCCAGAGCGGGCAGAGGAATGAACGGCAGCATGGAAAAGCAGCGGATAGCGGCCTGGTAAGGAAAACGGGCCCAGAGGCAAGGAAGATCGATAAATGTAGAAGAGATTAAGAAACACTTCTTTCCTGCTGCTCCCTCCCCGACTCGAAAAGGGCATCAGCCTGGTCCCTCACAATATTATAGCGGGAAGGGGAAATAAGCCAAGCTCAATGTAATAGAGACGCAGTGACACAATAGTAGCTTGGATAAATTAAAGAATTCGCTACAACAATCACTCGGAGTTTCTAGATAAACCAACTGCGTATAAAGGAGAAGAACTGTATTCAGATTGATTTTATAATATACGCTGGATGAGGAATTAAATCAAAGAGAGTGTTACCCTGTTCATAAGATTCAAACTGTCCCAGAAGGTGGAATAACAGTGCACACTGGGCATAGGATACTCGGTCCCCCCGACATTTTCTGAAAAGGGTGCCAGCCCCATAGTGCAGGTGTACAAAGCACAACGCTGGGCGAAACACGGACTGCATGGAGCAATATCTAAAGCCTAAATCTGCTGGCACAACCCGGAGCGGCACCAAATACGACAAAGGGAAAAATACACCTTCACCCACAGGAGCAAAAATGGCTGAAGGGAAACTTGAAAAACTCGGGGACTTCTCTGAAAAACAATTGGCCCAAATTACCATGGCAGTGAGTGCTGCACTAAACCCCAGATTTGATTTGCTAGAATGCCAGATGAGTAACATGGAAACTAACATGGCAGACACAGTGAAGAGGCTGGGAGAAGCGGAAAGCAGAATATCTGCTATGGAAGATACCAGAGCGCAGAATACCCAAGATATAGCCCGGATGACAGAACAACTCAAGGCACAACAAGACAAGATCGAAGATATGGAGAATAGAGCAAGAAGATGCAACTTACGCATAGTGGGCCTACCAGAGGCAATTCCAGAGAAAACCTTGGGGCACGTGTTGGAGCAGTGGCTCAAAAAAGAACTGGCTCTGTCTGATAGTTATGGAGAACTGTGCATCGAGAGGGCTCACAGGCTAGGCCGGTGGCAACAGGGACAGCAAAGACCTAGATTGGTGATAATCAAAGTCCACAATTACTTGCACAGAGGAAATTATGAGGGGCTTCCGTCTAAAAAGAGACACTCTGAGCTATGACGGAAACCAGATAAGAATATTCCAAGACTATTCCGCAGGAGTGCAAGAACAAAGGCGTAGATTTCACCCACTTTGCACGACATTAGTCAACAGGAAAACAAGATTTCTGCTGCTCTACCCAGCTGTTTTAAAGATCCAGCACGAAAACAAATGGCGCTCCTTCCAATCAGTGCAAGAGGCCCAGCGGTTTATAGACACTGAATTGCAGGCGCCTGATGATGCACCAACCTGACTATGAGAACAGAGAACTCCTG
The DNA here is from genome assembly GCF_901765095.1 of Microcaecilia unicolor. Taxonomy (NCBI): domain Eukaryota; kingdom Metazoa; phylum Chordata; class Amphibia; order Gymnophiona; family Siphonopidae; genus Microcaecilia; species Microcaecilia unicolor. The sequence goes on along the minus strand of NC_044036.1, from coordinate 221,734,198 downwards.
GTGATGAGCCGTGTAACCTTTGCAAGTATAGGGGGAAATATGATGATGTGATCTATTAAGGCTGTATGAGGCATTTACTGATGTTACATAGTTAGCGTGATAATATGATATCTGTCTGACTGATAAAATTAGTGGTGGAGGAAGTTTACATATCCAAGGGCTATTTTTGAACTGATTTAAATTAAAAAAGGGGGGGAGCTGCCACCGGGACCGAGGGGAGGGATTGGGGGGGGGAGGGGAAACCTCATAGCGGCAACGTGTCACCTGGAAGCAGAGAAATAACGGTAAGGGTTGGAAGGGAGGGGGCTTAGGCAATGGGAGGGGGGGATGGAGACTTGGGAAGAGACAACGTTTCAAGGGGGGAGGGTGCTCCAGAGCTAAAAGAACTGGGCTACACACACGGGTTAGGCAAAAAGAAGGAACACATAGGAACTGCGCGCTTATGGGGGAAAGGAAATGTATGAAGCCACTGGAGAAGGGCTGGGACCCAGGGGCTAAACTATTAGAGTATAAATATTGGAAAATAACAAATCCACATAGTTGCACACTGTAAAATAGTCACTTGGAATGTGGGTGGCATTACGTCTCCCATCAAAAGGAAAAAGATTCTGGCACAGCTAAAACACCTCAATGCAGACATAGCATGCTTACAGGAAACGAAGTTGACGACAGCAGAACATGAAAAACTCAAACAGGGGTGGATAGGACAGGTGATACATGCATCTCCAGATGGGTGAAGGGGAGGAGTGGCAATATGTATTCATCGCCGACTGGCCTGTAAGGCAGAGAAGATCTTTCATGATCCCAAAGGAAGATTCCTCCTGGTTAAGCTATGGTTACAAGGGAGAGAGTTATATCTACTAAATGTTTATGCTCCTACCCCGCCAGACAGCTCCTTCTTCCCAGGGTTGTTGAGGAGGCTGATACCATATGAAGACAAACACCTGATTGTAACAGGGGATATGAATATATCCATAGATCCCAGGATGGATTATTCAGGTGAGGGTGGCAGGGGAGTAGAAGGCAGGAGGGGATCACTGATGCTAAGTGAGTTCACCAACTCTCTCTCTGTAGTGGACACTTGGCGTAATTTGCACCCGGATCAAAGAGATTATACACACCGGTCCAGGGCCCATGGGACATGGGGAAGATTAGATTACATATTTATTTCAGCAGCCCTGTTCCATTGTGTACGGGACGCGAAAATAGAGGAGGTTGTGATATCTGATCATAGCCCTGTCTGGTTGGAGCTGGAGGCCCCAGGAGGCTTTCAGCCGTCCAGGCGGTGGAGGTTCCCTGGCCACCTGATAAAGGATAAATCTTTTCAAAAATTCTTAGGGAAAAAATGGGAAGAGTATGAATTGTTCAATAAAGATCACAAATCGAATCCACAGTTGTTTTGGTGTGCAGGAAAGGCGGTGCTGCGAGGGGATCTGATAGCATATGTAGCAAGTAAACGGAAAAAGAATGCAGCCAGCCTTTTACAGTTGAATAGGCGACTGCGGAATGCCAGACATCAGTATATAGAACGAAGGTCCACGGCCACTAAAGAGGCTTATTTGTCTCTACAGGCCGCGGTAAACTCCCTATTGCATGAAAAAATACTACAGAATAGAACTTTCCAAAAATATAAGTTCCATCGCTTTGGAAACAGAGCAGGGGGTATGCTGGCCCGGTTAGTGCGGAAGCGGGAAGGAAATAGAACTATATCGGCCTTGAAAGAAAAGACAGGTGGCCTTACTAATAATCCAGATAGGATCCTCCAAATATTACAGGAACATTTCAGTGACCTTTATAAGGCCAATCGGCCAGCCACGGAGGCCCATATGAATGACTTCCTTAGTAGAGCAAAGATGCCAAAGTTAGGAGAGTCAGAAATAGCAGGTCTAGAGGCCCCTATTCAACCTAAAGAACTGTCTGACGCAATAAAAGGGCTAAAGTCTTTCTCAGCTCCTGGAATAGATGGGTATTCAGGAGAATTTTACAAAATGCTTCAGCCCCAGTTGCTAGGCCCATTATTTGAATATCACCAGGCTGTAATTCGAGAGGGAAGATTCCCATTGCATGAAAACACTGCTTCCATATCATTACTGCTGAAGCCGGGGAAAGGTGGGGAGGAACCCGAATTCTATAGGCCTATCTCGTTGATTAATGTAGATATCAAACTGCTTGCAAAGATCCTGGCCACGCGGCTCAACGCATGTCTCCCAAATGTGATTGAACCTACACAAGTGGGATTCATCCCTAAAAGGCACTCGGTGACACATATTCGAAGAGTCTTACTGACAATGGCAAAGTGCCGGCATGAGGAGATCCCAGGGATTTTGGTGAGCCTCGATGCTACAAAGGCTTTTGACAGGGTCGAGTGGACCTTCTTATTTTGCGTTCTAGACTGGATAGGAATTCCTGCAGAAATGAAGCAAACCATAGAGGCCCTATATTCTGGTATGGAAGCCCATGTCACAGCAAATGGGGGGATCTCTGAGGGGTTTCCAATAAGCAGGGGAACACGTCAGGGTTGCCCTCTCTCTCCACTTTTGTTTGATCTTACATTGGAACCATTATTACGCCATCTAAATTCAGACCCGGGAATTAAGGGGGTGAGATTAGGGGAGCAGGAAGTTCGAGCTTTAGCTTATGCTGATGACGTCCTACTGGTATTGACTAACCCACAAGAGTCCTTTCAGACTGCCTTGACACTGATTAAAGAATATGGACAGTTATCAGGGTTTGGCCTTAACCTCTCAAAGTCGTGCGCGATATCCATGGATAGTGATATAAAATTAAATTGGCAAGGAGAGGCTTTATTGAGATGGGAGACAACAAAAATGAAGTATTTAGGAGTGTATATAACCAGGGATGGGGCCTCCCTGTATAAAGAAAACATAGGTCCGTTGATGGAGATGACTAAAAATAAGCTGTCTATGTGGAGGGAATTACCACTTACAATATGGGGAAGAATAGCGCTGTTTAATATGATGATAGCCCCCAAGTGGTTATATGTCTTCCAACAATTACCATTGTTTTTGAAACGAAAGGATGAAAAGTCTTTACAACGTCTACTACAAAAGTACCTTTGGCAAGGGAGGAAACCGAGAATTCCATATCACCTGATGACAGGCCCAAGGGAGGGGGGCGGTATGGGACTTATGAACATTAAATTCTTGGCAATCGCAAGCTCCATGAGGCACATAAATGATTGGTATCGTGGGACATCGGAGTTTTCTATTACACCGGTGGAGACGCGGATGTTCCCACACATACACTTTAGTCATTTGCTCCATTCTGGGGCGCCATTGCCCATTGGAGCATTCAGGAGGCATCCCCTACTGAAGCCCCTTAGGGAAACGTGGAGATGGGTGTGTAGACGTTATCATTTCTCTGCCCGAACGTCCCCCTGGCTGTCCATATGCGATAACCCGGCGTTCCCTCCAGGCCAAGGGGTTAGTATCTTTAATAAGTGGGCGCAAAAGGGGATAGTATACCTGGCACACTTAGTTACGGAGCAGGGACACATTCTTTCATACCTAGAGCTACAGACTCGGTTTAGGATCCCCCCGACATATCAATTTGCATATTGTCAACTGAGTCATTATGTTGCTTCCCTAGAGTGGACCGACCTCACGGAGGATGTGGTTGAGGTTCTCTCCGAGGAGTTTACTCTGGGAGCGCAACTCTCAATACCATTGAGATTCCATCATCGACAATTGAAGGACACTACAGCAGAATTAGATTTCAGACAGATTGCACGGGATTGGTCAGGGGACCTGGGTTGTACATTTACAGAGGAAGAATGTAGATCATATTTGAAAGCTTTGTATAAGCAACGACTTTCCATACCCCAGAGAGAGAGGTTATATAGATGGCTGTTGAGAACACACATATCTCCTTATAGAGCGCAAAAAGCAGGGTTTGATACTAAAGGAACTTGCCCCAAATGTAATCAGGGAGCGGCTTCTTTGGGGCATATGTTTTGGGGTTGCCCATTGGTGGGAAAGTTCTGGAGGCAGATCATAACGGGAATAGACCAATTGTGGAATTGCACCCTCATATGTGATCCCCTAATTTTATTTAACCGCTTTAAGCTAACTGCAGAGGCTCCAGAGGGCTTTAAGGCATTTGCCAAGATGGCTATATATTTTGGAATAACCACAATACTGCAATTTTGGAGGGCAAAAGAAATACCGCCCTTACAGGCATGGCGTGCACAAATGGTGCGACAAATGAGAATAGACAGGTGTGGGGTGCCTGATCTGGAAAGCCCCGCAGGTCTCAAGTTCAAGGCTCAATGGGAAATGCTTTGGATTACTCTACCGCTTAAGGCACAAAGCCTATTGTTGAAATTTTAAAGCCTAAGCAAGGTCTCATAGGTTTATGAACAAACAGAGGGGCTATGGATAACGGTAAAGGTGGTTCAGTATTAAATGGAAGTTGGGCAAGCAATGCACGAGGAGAGATGCCACTTCCTTAGATGTTGACTTCTTGTGTGTGCTAAACTGCAAGCACAGTTGACTTTGTAATGGAGCAAAGGGGGGGAGGGGGGGTGGGACAGGGTACAGGGAGGGAGGGATAGGGCAGGGGGGGCAGGGAAGGGTACTCCTCCAGATTAACATAGCTAAATAACACATATAAGTTGAAGCTAAACAAAAGAGTTTATTCTGGGAAAATTTAGCTAGATGTTTGTCAATTGTTGGTTTCTTTGTTGCATTTGTAATGCCAGAATGTAATAAGATTTAGGGAGTACTAAGGTCAATAGGAGGGGAAGGAAGGGGAGAAAATACAAATACTATACTATAACATGATAAGCTGTTTCAGCCTGTTGGTTGACAAATGTATGTATAAATTCTATTTTCTGGCAAAGAAAGGTTTTATTTGTATGTCTCAACCAATAAAAAAATGATTTAAACATAAACATAGTTGGCGAGGAGGATCGGCTGATAATTTTCTTTTGAAGAAAGAACAACAAATCATTTTTGAATTGCAGACGTTACATCCAGAAGGGTTGAATATGGAAACAGATCTATCTGTATTCCTTTAAATTCATAATATATAATCATAATAATTTTTTCTGCTTTTTCTATGAATAATAATTCACTATTATGACAAACCACACATTGGTTGTTTCTCATAATTTTTATTTCATTTTTTTATTTTTTCATTCTATTTATTTTTTTTCATCAACACTTTTCATTAATTTTTGTTTTTTTTATTTTTATTCTTCGATATATATATGTTTTTTGGGATCATTTTTTTGCGTCCATTTTTTTATTTTTTATTAATTTTTTACTTTACATTATCCTTCTAATATTCAATTATTTTTAACATCATTTTTTGTTTACTCTTTGTAATCTATTTATGTAGATTTATTCAATTTGATCCAATTGGTATATTTTTTAATTTTCATTTTTTTATTCAACTTTTCATTCACTTTTTCTCATATCTATTTTAATTAATTATTATTATTAATACTTTTATTTTTTTATTACTTTACTGTTTTCTTCAATTTCATTTCCCATTGACCTGCACAAAATATTTCTTTATTTAATTATCTACATTATTTATATTCCTAGCTCAATAGGTATATTATTTTTTCATATTTTTCTTGAATGCTATATAAGTTCATCAATAGATGCACCTTTTAAATCAGGGCAAGGATTTCATTACTTATATTTAACCATTTTTGATGTTTTTCCATATATTTTCATCATTTCATCATTATATTTTTTTATTATTGTTATTTATCTACAAAATATTTCTTTATTTAATTATTTACATTATTAGCTTAACAGGTATATTATTTTTTCTATTTTTTCACATTTTTCTTGAATGCTATATAAGCTAATCAACAGATGCAACTTTTAACTCAGGGTGAGGATTTCATTACTTATATATTTCACCTTTTTTTATGTTTTTCCATATATTTTCATCATTTGATTTTTTATTATTGTTATTTAATTATCTACAAAATATTTCTTGATTTAATTATTTACATTATTTATAGTCTTAGCTCAACAGGTATATTCTTTTTTTATTTTTTCAAAATTTTTCTTGAATGCTATATAAGCTCATCAACAGATGCACCTTTTAACTCAGGGTGAGGATTTCATGGCTTATATTTCACCTTTTTTGATGTTTTTCCCATATATTTTCATCATTTTATCATTATATCTCTATTATTACTTATTTTGACGTCTCAATTTCATATAATCACGTAGGATCTCATGAATCACACATCACACCTGATTTACATAAGTTTGGTTTTGCATAGCCAATCATTAAATACTATCATCAATTTTACTATGTCTATTTTTTGAAAATAGTTGTTATATTGCATTCTCATCATCTTGTCACTTATGTGGTCAGATCCAATCACGATTTTTAGTTGTTGTTTCAATCTGAACCGGAAATGATGTATTTAAGGAAGCATTTTCACCCCCAACGGCTTTTTCCAGCCTCTTGACAGTAGACCATTCATTAATCACTGGGCGTCATATAGTGAGTATTCTTTTTCCATCCGTCACTTTAGTACACTATCCTGCTTATAATCAAAAGAGAAAAACGCCTATATTGCGACCCAAATCGGGAGATGGGTGTCTTTCTCCTGTGGGCGCCCAAATCGGTATAATTGAAAGCCAATTTTGGGTGTTTCCAACTGCAATCCGTCGCGGAAACGGGTAAAGTTGACAGGGGCGTGTTGGAGGCGTGGTGAAGGCAGAACTGGGGCGTGGTTATCAGCCGAGGAGAGATGGGCGTCTAGTTGATAATCGAAAAAAAGGCGTTTTTACCGTGATTTTGGGTCACTTTTTTGGACCCTTTTTTTTCACGAACAGGTCCCAAAAAAGTGCCCCAACTGACCAGATGACCACTGGAGGGAATCGGGGATGACCTCCCCGGACTCCCCCAGTGGTCACTAACCCCCTCCCACCAAAAAGACCCCACTTTAAAAACTTTTTTTCCAGCCTGTATGCCAGCCTCAAATGCCGTACCCACCTCCATGACAGCAGAATGTGTTCTATCCCGTGACAGCCTTTCCCTGGTTCTGATGTGGCTCTCGGGTGAGTGTGACACCTTTTCTGTTAAGCGCACTGCAGAGTCACATCAGCAATGCATTGTGGTGGGTGTAGGGTATTGGGCTCTGTGATTCCACTAGCTTGTGGCAAATGCTCACGATGTTGAATGTGGCTGAAAGAGGGCATTGTACAGCATTCTGCCAGCTCTGACCTACTGCTTATCTCAGTACCAGGGAGACTCGTTGCCAGTGGGGCACAACCTCTGATCTGCAGTTAACTGTGAGTAAGCGTGCTTATTCCAATAAAGGACGTTTTCGGAGAGATTAGTCTTCAGGTGTCAACTGGTGTGCCAATGTTATATAACAGCAACCAGTCCTAGAGACCTGCGTGTATGCAGGTCCCTGGAGCACTTTTAGTGGGTACCGCAGTGCACTTCAGCCAGGTGGATCCAGGCCCATCCCCCCCTACCTGTAACACTTGTGCTGGTAAATGGGAGGCCTCCAAAACCCACTGTACCCACATGTAGGTGCCCCCTTCACCCCTAAGAGCTATGGTAGTGTTGTACATTATTGGGTTTTGGGGTGGTAAGGGAGCTATGCATGTGGGAGCGTTGTCTGAAGTCCACCACACTGACCTCTAGGGTGCCCAGTTGGTATCCTGGCATGTCAGGGGGGCGAGTGTACTACGAATCGTGGCCCCTCCCACGACCAAATGGCTCAGATTAGGACGTTTTTGAGCTGGGCGTTTTTAGTTTCCATTATCGCTAAAAAAAACAAACGCCCAGCTGAAAAACGTCCATTTTTTCGAAAATACGGTCTGTCCCGCCTCTTCACGTACCCGTTTTCGGACATAGACGCCCATGGAGATAGGCATTCGTGTTCGATTATGCCCCTCTATAGCTCCACTCGATAGTTATTTGAGACAGCTTACGTTTTTTTATGGCTTTTAATGAGTTATTCATACTCCTTTACCAAGTTGCTTGTTTGGATCGTGTGACGCTGTCAGCGCCCATCATGGAGATTGAGACCAGTGTGTAAACAGGTTTTTTTTATGACATGCTGTCCAGTGACAGGCTCTAGATGCCATGAGTATCAATCACGGAGCTTCAGTTAGCAAACATTTGGTTATCTTAGGAGTCAACATCTTTCAACTAGTAGGTACTTTTAATAAGCATCGCTCCATAGGATTTTCTAGTAGTTAGAATCATTTTCTTTAAAGTGGTTGGATGCAGACTTAGACGCTGTTAGTATTCATTTTGCATTGTTCACCCACCTGACTTCAATATTTACAACAGAGTATGAGAGCAGTGTGCGAGTAGCCTCAGCTAGCCTCTTTATTTTTGAAACATGGATGTGCATGGAGGTATACACTCTATACTAATTTGGTCTTATTAGAGCACCACTTTTTTAATTATTAGTGTCGTGTTTACATTTTTCATTTTTATAGTCTATTTTTATTCACTTAGGAATACGCTGGTTTGTGGTGTCTATGCTGTTTTTTTATAAAGGAAATTCCTTTTATCTTTGTCCTGATATTTATTAGTAAGTATTACATGCCTATTTGATGTGCATTTTTCATTATTATTACTATTATTGTTGTTTTTATCTTTTAAATTATTTTTTCAATTAAATTTTATTTTTTTTATATTTCCATTTTTTGATATCATTATATGTATTTTGTATATATGTTCCTCTTCTTTCAGCCGCTCCTATTCGATGACGATATAGACTAGGTATGTGACCTTGATTTTATGCTTCTTAATGGTTTTACAATTTAATATATTTTTTGTGTAAGTCAGTGCCCTTTCTTTGCTGGTATTCTATATCTAATATAAATGTTTTTAATTTATAATTTTTAATTTACAATGTTGAGGTTTTTGCCATATTTATATATATTTTTTATATATGCATATTTATGTGTTATTATATTTTTAAATAATAATTTGTGTTTAATGTTATTTTATATGTTCATTTTAATACATTTTTAAACATTGATATTATTTTTGAATCAAAAGAGACTCTCAATGTTTATAATTCATGTCTATGTTTTACATGTACATTATTATTCTTATTGATGTTTTTATGCACATTTTTATAGAGATACATATTTTGTAAGATTTTTTATGTTTTATAATTTGCTATGTTTGTTGTTTATTATAGCCCCTGATGCAGCCCTATTGTTGGGCGAAACACGGCCTGTGTCGAGCATTTGTCTTACATACGGTATCTTCAATAAAGTTTTTGGGATATTATATTGATCTGCTAGTTTGTTTTCCACGTTGGATTTTGCAGATCGCTTGCCTTGTTGTTTTCAGAGAAATATAAGGACACAGAGTAAGGGAGATACTAAACATGGAAGAAGATAGAGGTACAGAGATGGAAGAAGATGGATAGTGGACACGGAGAGAGAGAAAGTAGAAATATCAAATGGACATGAGACCTTGGTGAGTGAGTTAAGAGAAGACAGAAGGATGTAGAAACCAGAGCCTGGGACCAACATGACTTGGAAAAATAAAATGAGCAGACAACAAAAGGTAGAAAAAAGAATTTTATTTTTCTATTTTGTGATTAGAATATGTCAGATTTGAAATGTACATCCTGCCAGAGCTGGTGTTAGCATATGGATGGGGCCCAAGGCAGATATTTAGGAAGGGACCCCAAAGCTTACTAACAGGCTGCACCTTCCTCAGCTTCCAGCTGGCCTGGGGTTCTCGCTGGCTAGGGGGCAAACCCAGTTGCCCTAGTTGTACCTCCCCTAACACTGTCTCTTGCATGTGCTATCATATTTTGCACAGTATAGGAGAAAATGCATCTCTTTGTATTTCTCTGTGCTGTGCTAAATGCAAGGTCTGGCCTCTTGGGATTTTGATTTAATTTGTTTATGGTTTGTGGTCACTTATTCTGTATTTGGTATTTGTGTTCTGTGTGTATGACCAAAGTATTCTGTTAGCATGAATTTTCTATGTAGTATTCTATAGTACTTTGGCTTGTTCAGTTTTCTTCATAATTGTATTGATATTTTAGGGCCCCACTGTAATATTTAGGGCACATTTTGGGGAAGCATATGTGTGTTGGCGGACCGTGGCTCAGTGGAGGATAAAGAGTGCACCCTCTTATATTTCCCCTAGCTCTCATTGTGGCCTGCAGCCACTGAGGCCAGCACTGCTACTCCCATTGAAGTTATTGGGAGTGGGGTAGGTGTGCGGTGGGCTTGGGCAGGGCATATCAGGTGGCAGGTGTTTCTCTAGTGCCCATCCATCCAACCTGTTGGCCCACCCAAAAATTGCCTTCTGGCTACGCCACTGGTCCTAAATCTCTTACATATATGTGTATGGATAGTGGCCGAATATTGTGGGCTATCTTTGTAGCTGTGGAGTTCACTGCTGTTTACCAATATTTGGCACCACTGCATCTATGGAATCAATGCATACATAAAATTGTTCAACAATGTAGCCAGTGTTTGAAACAAATGCTGAACAAGGCATTTGAATATTGCATTATATATTACAATATGCATGACCTCTGAATACACTTAGGCAACTGCTGAGTGCTATTGCTAAAAAAATGTAACCACTGCTTGCACTAACTGTATTATAAAATGCCTCATATGAAGATTTTCTTTGAAAAAGGATATGGTTAACCACAGGAAATACCAGCCTGAAATTTAGATTTTTTTTTTTGGGGGGGGGGAGGAGTCACTCTTGCTTCCTACTGTTAAAGTTAACATTTACTAGACTAACTACAGCCTTTTCAAACACTTCTCCCTGCTTTAAGTGAGCTATGATTAGGGCAGAGTGGAGCAGGGCAGGAAGTAGGTAATTCTGAGTAATCATCTAGAGAGAAATAAGCAGTCTTATTTGATATGTCTTGGTCATCAGTGAGCTGTTTATGTAAACAGGAAACTATTAACAAAGTGGAAAAATACAAAAGTATTTGAGTTGCTTTTTACATTTTCATCCAAAAGGTTTTTCACATTACAGCAACAGTATTAGCAAAACATGATTTTTATAATTCAACTGGCCTATAGACTTATGGTGGGGATGTACTCTCACTTGTGACCCCTTGCTGCTATTTAATAGCTTTAAATTTACAACACAACCTCCGGCGGGGTTCAAGAGATTTGTACAATTAGCAATTTTTTGCGGCATTCATGCCATCTTGACAGCCTGGATGATGCCGCAGGGCCCTCACATCTGGAGGTGGAGATTACAGTTAATTCACCAAATGAGAATAGATAGGTGTGGGGTGCAAAACATGGACAGTGTCCCAGGCACCAGGTTTAGAGAAATGTGGGAACCAGTGTGGAGCGCCTTGCCACCTAAAGGGAGAAGTTACATCCTAAACATTTAACCATCTTAACATTTAATCAGCACGCATGAAGGGAGGGTGGGTAGGGAGGGAGGGAGTTGGGTGGGAGGGGATAGAGGGGATGGGTTTCTGTGCTGTACCTATTAGTGTACTGTAAGAGAGGGGAAGACTGGGTCTGACATCAGGGGAGTATACATCTGGTTTGATCATTGAGAAGGTCTCATCCCCACGCTAAGTGATTGGGGAAGTGGGCTGGAGGCTATAAGAATCAAAGCCTCTGGTCTACGTGCGGAACACTAGTCATTGACTTATAAAGTGTAAATGGTTTTCTTAAAGTTTTACTTGTTTAGTTGTTTGGTTGCCGGTACAGGGGAGAGGGGGAGGGGGAGGGAGGAAAGAGGGAATGCAAATTTGTTGTAATCCTTAAGCACATGGCATCTTGAAGCACATATGTGTTGATTTTGTGTTGTGATATCTACCTGCAATATATGTATTGGATTACTAATAAAAAAGATTTAAACATAATTCAACTGGCAGTGAAAACAAGCCAGTTGATATTCAGAGTAATTTTTCTTAAATAAGGCAGGGAAGGTTCTTCCCTGGTTAAATTACTCTTCCCATCCCAGTCATTAATATTTGGTGGTACTTAACTGGAAAGTGCTGCTGAATATCAGTGCAGGTCTCTGCAGGACTCTCCGCTAAGTGTTGGGGCAGATCTGGAAGGTATCTAGGCACTGCTGGCAAGTCACTTAACCCTCCATTGCCCCAGGTGCAAATAAGTACCTGTATATGTAAGCCGCATTGAGCCTGCCATGAGTTGGAAAGCGTGGGGTATAAATGTAACAAAAAAAATGCAGGGTCATGCATTTGGGCTGCAAAAACCTGAGGGAACAGTACAGTTTAGGTCTGTACTACTGTCCACTGGGACAGAATGGATGAATAAATGTTTACAGAGATTAGGAAAGCTGGCAAATTTGGCAATGCTATAATAATGGGTGATTTCAATTACCCTGATAATTGACTGGTAAATGTTACATCAGTGAGTGCCAGGGAGATAAAATTTCTAGATGTAGTAAACGATTGCTTCTTGGAGCAGCTGGTCCAGGAACCGACAACAGGGGAGCCATTTTGGATTTGGTCCTTGGTGGTGTGCAGGGCATAGTGTGAGAGGTGGTGGTGTTGGGTCCTCTGGGAAACAATGATCATAACATGATTAAGATTGAGCTACTATCTGGGAAGAACCCACAAAAGAAATCTACTGTTGCTGCATTTAATTTTCAAAAGGGCGACTATAATAAAATGAAGAAAATGGTTAAAAAGATACTGCAAAGGTTAGGACACTCAATCAAGTGTGGACGTTATTCAAAAATACCATCTTGGAAGCCCAGTCCAGATACATTCCATGTATTTGCAAACGTGGAAAGAAGAGAAAACGTCAACCAGCATGGTTAAAAGGTGAAGTGAAAGAGGCCATAACAGCCAAAAGAATGGAAAAAGGACCCAAATGAAGAAAATAAGATACAACATAAGTACTGGCAAGTCAGATGCAAAGCATTAATAAAGAAGGCTAAAAAATAATATGAAGAGAAAATTGTCGCAGAGGCTAAAACTCACAGTAACAACTTTTTCAGGTACATCAAAAGCAAAAAGCCTGCAAGAGAATCCGTGGGACCGTTAGATCACAAAGGAGCAAGAGGGGCACATGAGGGGACAAGGCCATAGCGGAGAAACTGAATGAGTTCTTTGCTTCTGTCTATACGGAAGAAGATGTAAGAGATCTGCCTGTACCGGAAATGGTTTTCAAGGGTGATGATGTGGAGGAATGATTTGAAAGAAATCTTGGTGAACCTGGAATATGTACTGAGCCAAATTGACACATTAAAAAATAGTAAATCACCTGGACCAGATGGCATACATTCAAGTGTAATGAAAGAACTCAAATATGAAATTACTGATCTGCTGTTAGTAATCTGTAACCTGTCATTAAAGTCGTCCGTGGTATCTGAAGATTGGAGGGTGGCCAATGTGACGCTGATTTTTAAAAAGGGTTCTAGGAAATTACAGACCGGTAAACCTGATGTCAGTGCTGGATAAAATAGACAAACATGGTTTAATGGGATAGAGTCAGCATGGGTTTTAGCCAAGGGAAGTCTTGCCTCACCAACTTACTTTATTTCTTTGAAGGTGTTGATAAATATGAGCTGGTTGATGTAGTGTATCTAGATTTACAGAAAGCGTTTGATAAAGTTCCTCATGAGAGACTCATGGGATAGGAGGCAATGTTCTGTTGTGGATTAGGACTTGGCTATTGGACAGAAAACAGAAGGTAGGGTTAAATGGTCATTTCTCTCAATGGAGGAGAGTGAACAGTGGAGTGACACAGGGATCTGTGGACCGGTACTATTTAGCATATTTATAAATGATATGGAAATCAGAACGGCGAGTGAGGTGATCAGATTTGCAGATGATACAAGACTATTCAAGGTTGTTAAAACACGTGCAGACTGTGAAATATTATAGGAGGACAAATGTAAGGTGATGCACATTGGAAAGAATAATCTGAATCACAGTTACCTGATGCTAGGGTCCACCTTGGGTGTCAGCGCTCAAGAAAAAGTTCTGGGTGTTGTTGTAGATAATATGCTGAAATCTTCTGCTCAGTGTGCGGCAGCAGCCAAAAAAGCAAATAGGATGCTAGGAATTATTAGGAAAGTGTCACAGATTCAAGGATAGTGAGTCCTTGGGCCGCTGCCGGTGAATGGCAGCAGCAGGCGAACCACCCAACCAAGAATTGAAACTGAAAACAGACAGGACTGGAACAAGCAGGACTGGAACTGAGGCTGAAGACAGGCAGGAGTGGAACAAGCAGGACTGGAACTGTAGCTGAAGACAAGCAAGACTGTAAGAAGCGGGATTGGATAGAAGCAGGACAGGGTCAGAAGCTGAAGACAAGCAGGGCTGGAACTGGCAGGATAGAATACAAGCAGGGCAGGGACTGAAGCAAGATTACAGACCAGAGACAAAGCAGAAGCAGGCTACTATTTCAAAAGAACTAGTTGCAGTGGTGTACCAAGGGGGGGGGGGGGGGGGGGGGGGGTGGTCCGCACAGGGCTAGGCAGCACAGGGACTGAGTGTCAGAGGGGAAAGGAAGGAACATGGGCAGCAAGGCAGAAAACTGGGCTAGGCAATACAACACAAGGCAGGGACAGGACAAGCTAGGGGACAGAAACTGGAAGCTGCAAGCAGCCACTGAAAGAGGGAACAAAACACTGACTAACAAGATACAGAACCAAAAGCTGCAGAGCAGCCAGCAGTATACAAACAGACAAGGACTAAACACCAAACTACCATTCAGAGACAAGCAAACAAACAACAATCTAATCTAACTATCCACAGACTAGCAAGAACAGACAAGAATCAAGGCAGGCAAAAACTAGAACTGGAAACAGCAGAAGTGCACCAGCACCCCAACATACCAGGGCCTTAGACGCAATGCAAAGGCAAGTAGAAATGTTCCAAGATGGCTGATAAGCCCAGAAGCAGTTGGAACTCAGCTGCTGCAATCACCAGGCAGCTACGGGTGCTGTGCAGGCTCAAACGGCACAAGCAAACCTGGCAGCCTGGAAGATCCGGACCGGACTGTGCTGAAATATGGAACGGGTGACGGTCCACAGCAGCCACCGGTTCTGGCCACCAGAGGGCGAGATGGGCACAGAAGTAACAATACCCTACTTTGATTTGTACCTGTCCGCCTCAGGGCACAGACCATATAAGTCTGCCCAGCACTATCCCCGCCTTCCAACCACCAGCCCCGCCTCCCACCACTGGCTCTGGCACAGACCATATAAGTCTACCCAGCACTATCCCCGCCTCCCGCCACCGGCTCTGCCACCCAATCTCGGCTAAGCTCCTTAAGATCCATTCCTTCTGAACAGGATTCCTTTATGTTTATCCCACGCATGTTTGAATTCTGTTACCGTTTTCATTTCCACCACCTCCCGCGGGAGGGCATTCCAAGCATCCACTACTCTCTCCGTGAAAAAATACTTCCTGTCATTTTTCTTGAGTCTGCCCCCCTTCAATCTCATTTCATGTCCTCTCGTTCTACCGCCTTCGCACCTCCGGAAAAGGTTCGTTTGCGGATTAATACTTTTCAAATATTTGAATGTCTGTATCATATCACCCCTGTTTCTCCTTTCTTCCAGAGTATACATGTTCAGGTCATCAAGTCTCTGCTCATACGTCTTGTAACGCAAATCCCTTACCATTCTCATAGCTTTTCTTTGCACCGCTTCAATTCTTTTTACATCCTTCGCAAGGTACGGCCTCCAAAACTGAACACAATACTCTAGGTGGGGCCTCACCAATGACTTATACCTTCCACCACAGGGAAATTAAGAATTCTTAAGTTTGTTTGATTTTCCTGTTTATAATAATTTTATCTTTTATCAGTGCTTCGTCAGTGTTTTTAATGTCTTTTATATCTTGTTGAATCTGCGTAATCTGATTCTTAGATTCTTGCTTAGTATTCTCCAAAGATTGAGTCAAAAAGTCAACTTTACTCACAATTACTGACGTATCTTGAGCTGTTTTTGTAACCATTTCAGTCAAATCTTGTAAAGATTTCCAAATAGTCTCGAAGTTAATCTCCGTGGGAGTTAATAAATCCTTGTTCTCTCTCCTTGCACGCTGAGTTTATGCACTGCCGAATGGAGTCCTGATTTCTTCGACTTCCGAGTCAGTCAGGTCTCCTGCATTTCTCCCAGCCTGAGCAGGACGTGGAGGAGGATTAAGCTCAGGGAGCGACAAAGATGTTTCAATTGCCCTGAGAGTTGAAGCTCCTCCTTCGGCACTCGACAATGGCTCAACCTCACCCGCTGCTAGTGAACTCACCGTTATATATCTATCAATCGGTTGCTGAATTGGGGATGATGTTCTGGCCAGCGGCAGTTGGCCTTTCACCAATCCTTTTCTTTTCGTATGAGGCATTGAAGAACAAGTTTGCAAACAAACAGCAACCGGCTCGAGAGACAGCCAAACGGTCAGGCCACCATCTTGACTCCTCCTCCCTGGGGTGAGGAATATCTAATGGATATTTCCGCCGCTTTTGACCCAATCTACCATGAAATTTACTAAGTCAGTTATGTTGTTTAGGGATTAAGGGAATGCTCTTAGAATGGTTCCCTTCTTTTCTATCTGAATCTTATTTTCGAGTCTGTTGGAGTGAGAACTCATCTTGGATACCGATTACTACAGGTGTATCGCAAGGGTCCACTCTTTTGCCTGTTCTGTTTAATATCTACTTGATTCCAATTTTTTGTGTTATCTCTGGTATGGGTGTACAATACCGACTTTATGCTGATGATATTCAGTTTCTTTTCCTATTAAAGTGTTCTGTCTTTGACATTCTGTCTTTTTTGAAGATGTGCTTGCAGAAGTTAGGATCATGGTTTAACACCTATAGGTTGAAATTAAATGTAGGGAAAACACAGATATTTTTATTGTCAAATCATTGAAACCCTAAACTCTGGCCTGGTGCGTTCAGCTTTGTAGATATTGAGACTGTCTTCGCCACCGAATGTAAGTATCTTGGCGTTCTATTAGACTCTAAGCTAACTTGCAAATTTCAATAAGGATTGTTATTCGGAAAGCCTTCTTTAGGTTAAGATTATTTAACCGTTTGAAGAATTTGTTATCTGATGTAAATTTCCAGACAGTTTTGCAAGCTTTGGTATTATCCGTTCTGGATTACTGTAATCGTACTGGACAACATACAATCTTCATTCCTTTCGACCCTTCACAAGTACCTCACTTGATCACTTTATAACCTTGTATTTGTATTGTATTTGTTATTAACCGACATGGCGAACGCCTTTGATGGTACTATGTAAGCCACATTGAGCCTGCAAATAGGTGGGAAAATGTGGGGTACAAATGTAACAAATAATAATAATAATAACTCACTGTACTTTGGCCTCTCTAAATTGATGATTCATTCTCTTCAAATTGTGCTGCTAGGATTGTCGAAATCTGATCACATTACATCAGTTTTGAAGGATTTGCACTGGCACTGGTGGATTAGGTTTAAGGTGTTGACCTTGATTTTTAAGGCCTTGAGCAAAGATGCACCCCTTCATCTTTAAGATTGTATCAGCTGTCCTGTAGTTTATATTATGTGGACAAACCTTTATTGGATCTTTCTTCTGTTAAGCGTGTTAGACTTGAAGCTAACCATTCAGATTGCAGGTGCATCTCTTTAGAATTGTTTGCCTGTGAACATATGTATTATAACTTTGTTCCTTCAGTTTAGGAAATAGTTAAAATCATTTCTTTTTGCCTAGGCCTTTTCAGTTTAGCTTGAGTAATAGGCTTGAAGCTACAAGTTTCTAGTCATGCTAAGGGGAGTTCATTTGGTGATTCTTGTTGTAGTTTTTGTGTATTCTGCTATGCTTTTTGTGTCATTTATTGCGTATGTTCCTGATATATACCGCCTAGTACTAATGGATAGTGTGGTTTAATAATATTTGAAATAAATAAATAGCTAGTTAAGTGTGATAAACACTTAACTGACTGTGGTGAATTGCATAAAGATAGGACTGACATGCATGTGGTGTTATTTATGTGTTTATCTTGGCTGGTTAAGTACTGAATACAGGCACTTAGCCTGCCAAGTGCTGTGTCTCTGGAACACCCTTAAAATTGCCAGTTTTGCTTTGGTTGCTAACTGGACATTTTCAGTGGCACTATCCAGTTAAGTGCTGCTGAATATACCCAGTTAGCCCTAGACAGGTGATTTAAACAGCCAGGAGCCTCTCTGGCAGCCAAACTTTGAACACAACAGTTTCTAGTTGTAACACATTGTGCATACAGGTGCCTAGGTTCATATGTTATCACCATGAGCAACGTACCTTCATATTGAACAGAACTCAATCTGTACCTGTTCAGTACCTTGCCATAGGGAAACAGAACAACACACAGAGGCTCTGGCTGGTGCCTTTTATCTAGATTTCTATCTAATTGATTAAATGTGTGTACCCAAAGCATTGTCCATGTCATCCTCCCGTCCTGTACACAAAGACCTTCCTAGAGTATGTCTCATATGGACATCCATTTCTCAGGTATTTTAAAAAAGGACGTGTCAACATATAGCCTGTTCTAAAATACATGAGAAATGGATATCCATGTGCTGGAGATGGCCAACATGAACACCCATTATACAAACTGAATCATTTAAATTATGAATGGCAAAAAGCAAGGAACATGGATGTTTTTTTGGCAACATAGAAATGTCGATTTTATAAAATGGCCACAAAGATGTCCATGTGGAGCAGAGGAGTAGCCTAATAGAATGGTGGACTAAGGACCTGTAGGGTGAAAATAAGTAATTAGGGCAATAATTATTCCCTGATAAAACTTATTACAAGGTTTCCGCTCAGTCTAGGGGAAATTATAAAGAAACCTCGTGCTGGCACCCTGCCAGTGTTTTGTTCTTCGCCAAAAAAAAACCAAAGCCACGTCACAGATGATAATTATATATTTATTACAGGTAGAAAAATAGACACTCTGCAATAGCTTATATGCACTATAATATCTCTTGCTGATATGCGCTAACAAAATATATTGTCTAACTACACTCTGATTATCCTGAGACTACGTACAGTAATGATTAGAACAGTACAAATGATATCCTAATGATCCTTATGAAACGTATCACATCTTATGCAAAATACACATTAGCAGCTGTCCCTGACCAAGAGCTGACATAAACCAGTCGTACTTAGATAAAACCACTGCCTAACCCCAGACCAGGAAATATATCACTGTGATCTTACCACGCTGTCCTGATGATGGCTTCAGATAAAACCAGAGCAGAATCTCCCCAGACGCTATCTCAGCTGTCTGTGTCTTATGTAGTGCAGGTCTTTCTCAGCAAACACACAGGTTCCAGTCTCTCCTTTGGTTCTCAGAGCCAATATCTTTGCCACAGGTATTTGCACCAGTTATGCAGGTCACAAGGTTGGTATCATACAGTCTCTAGCTCACCCCGAGCCTTGCTGGATTTCTCAGTTCCTTCACAGGTACCCCTCCGAGGGTCTCCGACAACTTTCTTCTCCCACTCTCCCCGCGTTCTTTCCAGACCTCTCTCCGTGATAGCCTGGACTAATTCTCCCCATACAGTACAGTACATGGGCAAGAAGAGTTCTTTGTTTTGTGACCTTGGAGATGGTAACTTCTGGTGCCATGAGTATGACTCCCTTCCCAGCGTCTCAGAGATAGAAGGGGGATGGTTGGAACACAGAATGTCCTTGGCTTCAGCAAGCCTGTCAGTGATTTTCCACAAGCTGAAGCTGGATCTTGCTGACACAGAGATATTGCAGCAGCCATCTTATTATACCAAGATGTCATAGGCTTGTATAGGCCAAGACCAGCTTAGGCTAGATCACAGGGAAATACCCCTACAGACCAGGGGACTTGGGTGAAGCCTCCAGGGCAGAAAAATATCTACTGTACCTGAATGTACACTTCAATAGCCTTCAGGCTTACAGAACTCTAAAACAGGTACAGTAGGTAATTTTCTGTACCTGGAAGGCTCACAATTAATAAAGAAGGAAAAAAATAATGAGATGAAGGTGGTTTAAACCTGGGTCCCATGGTTCCTAGGACAGTGCAGACTATTAAGTACATAAGTTCATAAGTAATGCCACACTGGGAAAAGACCAAGGGTTCATCGAGCCCAGCATCCTGTCCCCGACAGCAGCCAATCCAGGCCAAGGGCACCTGGCAAGCTTCCCAAATGTACAAACATTCTATACATGTTATTCCTGGAGAATTGTGGATTTTTTTTTTTAAATTCTTTATTTATAAGTATTTCATTTACATACAATGACATAAATGAGGAAATATCAGAAAATACAAACTGCTGAAAAAAAGAGAACTACTTATAGCCATTTCTGGCTTAAAAATAGAAGATAAGCTTTTAAATTTTGTCCACAATCTGTTTGAATCAAGATACTAGGCAATAAAATAAAGGAAAAAGAAAAAAAATAACATAGCTATAAACTAAGTTATTAACGGTTGGATTAATGCAGAGATTCTACAGCCAACATAACAGCGTTCTCATTTAGGGAGGCAAATCCTTGGGCTTAACAGCTTCCTTCATTACAATAAATTCTAACAACTTCGAGGGAGAGAAAAATATATAATTAACTAATTCAAAAGTTACATAGCATTTACAAGGAAACTTTAACAGAAAAGTTGCACCTAAATTAATAACTCTAGATTTATACAATAGAAATTCCTTTCTCCTTTTCTGTGTGCTCCTTGCCATGTCGGGGAAAATTTGAATTTTCTGACCCGAGAAACAATCATTTAAATGGCGAAAGTATAGCCTGAAAATATTATTTCTATCTAGTTCAAGAGCAAATGTCACTATTAAAGTTGTTCTTTCGGTGATCACTTCCAGGGAGTTCTCAAGATATTCTGTCAAATTAAGATTTGAAGCAGCCTGAGGTTGTTGTTCTGAGGATCTCACTATTCCAGAGATATATTGGGCCCTTGTAATAGGGGGAACTCCCTCTACAGGGATTCCCAATATATCTACAAAATATTTTCTAAGCATATCAATTGATGATACTAAAGGAGATTTAGGAAAGTTCAATATCCTCAGGTTATTTTTCCTCCCGTTATTTTCCAAATACTCCATCTTTCTTTCCTGAGTTTCCTTTTCTTTTACCAAAGTCACTGTTAAATCCTGTAATTGTTTAAACTCATTCTCCATCTTAGATATTTTTTCATTCTGTTCTTGAACTTTTATAGATATGCTCTGACTATTTTGCTTCAATTTCGCCATTTATGGAAGTATTCATATGAAGTAAAGTGTTTTTTACCTCCTGGATTGCGTCCCAAAGCATAGGCATCGTCACCTGAGTTGGTCTTTTCATTCCTCCACAGCTCTCTGAAGTGACTCCTTGGGAGGCAGGGAACCCGACCAGCGTTTGTCCCTGAGTTGTTATCTCCTTCCCCGGAGTAGAGGTACTCGAGGGACCTCCTTCCACAAACAGCAATTCCAACTGTTGTGGACCCATCGATTCTGCTACACTTCCGGGTTGTGGGGGAGCGGTGAGAGGACGAGGGCTCAGCGTTGCGCCCTCTACGCTGCGCTCTGCTCCGGACTGGAGCGAGCCCGTCGAGGTAGAAGCCTGCACAGCCAGGGTCCCGATTCCAAAGTTTTCAAACGTCGTTTGATGAGAAGCTGGGGGTAGCGCCGGTACAGAGGAGATAGGTGCCGGCGTTTTTCCCTTTCTTTTCCTCATCTAGAAGTCGGGGTAAGAATTTCTCTCTCGCGAACGCTGTCAAATCTTAGGAGCTCCGGGATCCAACAACCGTTACCGGCGCCATCTTGATTGACTCGAGAATTGTGGATTTTTATTTATTTGGTTCACTTGTATCCCACATTTTCCCAGCTTTTGCGGGCTCAATGTGGCTAACAAAGTTAATACATCAAAATATAATACAGCAGGATATAGTAATTATAGAAAATTAACAAATACAGTAACAAAAGCAGCTAAATAGGAGAATACGGATGGTAAAACGGGAGCAACAAAAGGGAAGAAGACATAAGGCAAAAAACGGGAAATCAGTCAAAACGGAAATAGGGGATTAAAAAGTAATGAGGTCTTTGGGATAAGCTTTACTAAACAAATAAGTCTTTAGTAATGTTTTAAATGTTGGGTGATCCGATGTCTCTTTCAGCAGTCTCGGCAAAGCATTCCAGGAGTGCGGGCTGATGAACGAAAAGGAAGAAGCGTAGATTGTCTTGTACTTTAGATTCCTGCAGGAAGGATAGTGCAGAAGGAAATAAGTACGAGATGACACCGATGAATTTCTGGGAGGTAAATCTATCAAATCACACATGTAAACTGGTGCTTCTCTGTAAATGATCTTATGTGTTAAGGCGCAGATTTTGAATTCAATACGGTCTTCGATGGGTAGCCTGTGAAGACGCTCACGGAGAGGCCGCGCACTATCAAAGCGAGTTTTTCCAAAGATTAGCCTGGCCGCGGTGTTTTGAACCGTCTGGAGCTTCTTCAGAATATAGTGCGTACAACCAGAGTCATAGGCGGTCGGTGGCCCAACTGTTTGGGGAGGCTAAAGGGGGCGGGGTTAGGGGTGGGGCCATGGGTGGAGCTTAAATCCATAATTGATAACACACAGAAAAAATAAATAAATAAAAATAAAAGTCACAATTAATACCTTTTATTAAATGTATCATATGTCAAAGAATAAAGTGGTTGCTCAAAGCATATTCTAAGCACAATCGCTCAACTACAAAACACTATGCACAACTTTGTGCAAAAACACACTCAGAACCTTACTGTACCATAAATATTATACTGGGCAGAACCTAATACACCAATATACCACCCATAAGGAAAATGCAGACCGTCAACAATATGAAACAAGGGATCATATCATCACAATTCTCATGTAGAGCCATAAAATACCCTAATTCACGTTTAATGTGGGATAAAATGCCATAAATAAGTAAATAAATATAAACTTTTAATGTTGAGCACCTGATTCTCAAAGTGGACATATTCCAAACACTATAATGAAAATAAAATGATCTTTTCTACCTTTGTTGTCTGGTTGTCCGATTCTGCTGCTATCTGTTCTCAGTGCAGGTCAGGAAGTCATCCTCCTTAAATATCTCCCTGGCAACCCAGCCAACCCCCCCCACCCCTGCTTTCCCAGCAGTAAGGTAAACAAACCATAAACCAATTTCTACAATTGGTTACACAAGGCTAGAGGGCTTTCACTGCAGCTCCTGCTGTGAGGATGGAGGTAAATCAACAATTTAAACCTCTCTGAGCACAGCAGGGGAGGCTTAGCCTGTACAAGCCT